>NW_020664439.1:8537402-8677953 GCF_002925995.2 Terrapene triunguis
TCTCTGTACACAGGAGAGCTGTTTCCCTTCCCTTTATAGTTATGACAGAAGCAAATGCAGTTTCAAAGGCAATTATAACTTTATGATGGTGGTCTAGTTGCCTGTCTATCTACAATGGCACAGAGGATTCCCTAAACAACAGTGCAGTCCCTTAACATTTTGTATTGTCTGAGAGGATCTGCTAGGGAAAGAAGAACATGGAAGGCAGACATGATGTGATTATTTTTATACCAGCCAATATATGGGGGGTTATATAGCTATCTATAGCTTTATATCAATATACCATGTTGTGTATATATATATATCACAGTGCCGTCAGCTGAGCCTGTTCCAACTGCAGTGATCCACGCCATAAAGCTACACTGAGTTGCTGAAGCAAAACATTGACGTAATCCCATTAAAACTGAACACAAACTGCCTCTAACTACTCCATTGGAATCTAACACTTTTACTAATGGCACTAGAGAATTGGTACAAACATGCTACATTTTAACTTTAAGTTAAAACATTAATTTTTAACACACACTAACTTTATCCTTGAACCAACTAAAAAGGACATTCACAGGTACCACTTTTAATGACTTCAAAAAGCTCTACAACTAATTTTCAGACAACAGTCAATGAAATTCTAATATGGATATGGAGAGGAGTGGTATTTTCAAGTGGCTAAGGGTGTTGGACACCTGAAAATGACACCCTAACCCTCTGGCACCATTTACAGAGAACATATAAACAGCCATGATTTATTTAAAAAATACATTGTAATGCAAAATGTACTTCAGTTTTCAAAATATTTCCTATAGATTTCAATATAATCTGATGATGATTTATATCTGTTCAGAATCATAGAAATGCAGCTGGAAGGGACTTCAAGGGGTCATCTACTCCATCCCCACATGCTGAAGCAGGATTAATTTACTTAGACTATACCTGACAGATGTTTTCTAACCTACTCTTAAAAACCTCCAATGATGGGGATTCCATAACCTCCCTTGTTCTAGTTGGAAAGCTTTTAGTAATATCTAAATTATAACCCCTAGGTTTAGTTTTTAGACAGCAATTACTACTTGTCCTACCCTCAGTGGACATGGAGAACATTGATCACCATCCTCTTTATAACAATCTTTTCCCATATTTGAAGACTGTTATGTCCTCCCTCATCCTTCTTTTCTTTAGATTAAACATGTCCAATTCTTTCAACCTTCCCTCTCAGGTCAGGCTTTCTAAACCTCTTATCAATTTTGTTGCTTTCCTCTGAACTCTCTCTATTTTTTTTTAATATCTTTCTTGAAGTGTGATGCCCAAAGTTGGACCCTGTACTCCAGCTGAGGCCTCACCATTGCTATAGAGAGGGGAACAACAATATCTCTTATAATTCTACATTAATAATGTTTTCATATAACACTTTACATGAATAAAACTCACACTCATGAAGGCTTTACATTTTTAGACTTGTGTGAAATTACTGTGAGAAAATATTTGTGGAAAACTAATTCCAGAAATGTAAAAAACAAACAAAAGGTATTCAATTTATTTCCAGTATTTTTTATTTAAAATTAAAATAGGGTTTAAAAGATAAGAATCTATACATATATATTTATAAACCTATTTTAATCTCAAATAAATATCAATGTATATTTTCATTCAAATCTTTTTGTGCTTACCAAAGAAATACAAACTTATGATTAAATAGAAAAGTAGGGCATTCCTGTAGGTCAGTTTTTCTATCAAAAGTATATACACCATTCTCTAGTACAGTGGTCTCCAAACTTTTTTGATCGCGCACCCCTATCAGTAAAAAAATTTTGAGCATGCACCCCCTGCCGCGCCGAAGCAAAAAAAAAAAAAAAAGTTGTTCCTCCTTCCCCCAAGGACCCTTTTGCGCACCCCACTTTGGAGACCACTGCTCTAGCAAACCAGCATTTCAGCTGAGAAAGAACTTCTCACTTTCATAATCCATCTATAACAACATGTTACACTAGTTTCAAGTCTATAGGTAACTTTGTTATGTCACGATCTCTGTTAGAAACTCTAGGAAAGGTCAGGGTAAACCAAAATGCAAGTCTATTTTCCACAGAGTTTTAAAAATATTGGATTATTCAGGCAATTCAGTCCCAGACCTGTGGCCATGAAAGTTAATGGGAATTTCATTATTTATTTCAATCATAAGAGCAGGCTCTAGCAGTCCAAGTCTCTTATACCAGTGCCCCATTGATGTAACCTCATTGGTATGTTTCCTCCAACGCTGTAAGGGAGGGGAGAGTCAGATTTGTGCCTGACAGGTTAAGCATGTATTCATAATTGAGTATTTGTACAGGAACAGAAGTAGGTCTGAATGGCTTGATGACAACACTGTCCCTCCTGTCCTATATAATTTTTGGGCTTACCTTTCAAATGTACATTTTAACCTTTAAAATTGTATTAATGTTTGTGCAATGGGAAGACTAAATAAATAAATAAGAAGTATGCACATACCCAACCAACACTCAGCCTAGGATGAAGGAAGAAACAAAACAAGAATCAGGGAGAGTCCCTGCTTACCCTGGAATGGGAGGTTGGCTACTTGCAAACACAAAACTTAGCCCATTCAAATTCTCTTTTAAGCCACCGTAAAGACTCATATTTCAGTGGGAGTTGCATTGAGACCTAGTACCTTTTAAACTCAATTTCTACATAGTCATCCAGTTTTTGCTTAAATACAATAGTTTTACTTGATTCTGCCACCTTGCTTTGAAGGCTATTCCACTTTAAATGTTCCCTCATTAACTTAAATCTATATCAGAGTTTTAATCAGACTGTGTGAATGGAGTAGTCCATCCTGGTTATCAGCTGCTTGGGAGAGATCCACTAAAAGGCCTGTTAGCATATCAGTTTAAATATATGTGATTTGGATGCAAATTTAAAATATAAACATGACATTTCCTGCTTAGAATAAGTCCCTAAAACTGATTTTAAGCTAAACCATTTAGTATTTGGACTCAAGGGTATGTGTGTTTGTGCTTAAACATATCACACAAACTTACTTATCCTTTGTTTAGAAGCCAACCGATGGAGTGATAGTTGAATGATCAAATTCTCAGAAATTTTTTCATTGAAAAGTCCATAATGAAGAAAAATGCTTTAGACTCACTGACTGCTCAAAATGCTTCAGACTGACTCAAAAAGCATTCTACATATCTTTCATAACTTAGGGTCCAACAACATCTACTCAAATATGAAAATGTAAATGGTCCTTGGACTGGATCTTTCTGACATCCCAAATTAAGACCCCTTCTTATTTCCCAACAGCAGTCAGGGTAACCTTTTAAAGTAAACTCGTTCTGACGCATCATAGCTACACTATTTATTTGCTTATTTGCTGGGCCCAGTTCAGGACTCAGATTCAATAAGTCACAATTCTGTGAATGACTTCAATGTGAATTGTACCTGTGTACCTTGAAGGCAGATAATATAAGAGTTCATGTCATAGTAAATTCCAAAGCACTTCAGGGGTTAACAGTGCTCCAATACACATTGCTATACTATTACTTGTCAATTTTGCTCCTTGCCATACCATTGCTTTGTTAATCATCTTGTCTATGTGTCCCCCAGTGCTAAACAATGCTTAGAGCCCTGCATGGATACAAAATTTTTATCCACATCTGATCCGCAATCCGTGGATATCTGCAGATATCTGCAAATTTGCAGGGCTCTAAGGATGCTCTGTTGCCCTTTTCTTAGTTTCCATAAATATAGATTGCAAAATTGACCTTCAATGCTATTTTTTTCCCCCTCTGCAGCTTATGGTTCTGTAGTAGGCTGGCCACACTGATCTTATTGAAGATTTTTTTTTTAAATTGTCACTAAAGAACAGGTGAGATCTTTCCTCAAAGGATAACAAAAAATCTATATGGAAACTACTTACTATCTAATAAAGAGGCAGGGCTATCATACTGTGTAAAAGTTAAATGACACTAGTAATACAGAAGAACATAAGAAAAGATGCTTTGTGCTTTTCATTATGACATGTAAGTACCGTATTTCTCTACAGTGTGCCGATCCCTCTGCAGCATTTTAACTATCAGGATACTTTCATAATTGTAATATAGTTTTCTTGGCATTGATAAAATACACCTGAAAGAAACTTTAGTTTTGTGGTTCTAAAGAATAAACTCCTGCCATATTTTAAACATCTAGTTTGAAATAAACCTTTTGGAAAGGAATTCTTCTGGACAAAGTATGAATAAATCCCACCTCCAGAATGTTAATTCATGGCATTGATATTCAATTATACATATTCCATGTATGTATACAAGCAGGGCTGGCACTTCCATTTAGGTGACCTAGGTGGTTGCCTAGGGCGCCAGGATTTGGGGGTGTGGCATTTTGCCGTCCTCGGCAGCAATTCAGCGGCGGGGGGTCCTTCCGCACTCCAGGTCTTCGGTGGCAATTCTGCGGCAGGTCCTTCACTCGCTCCAGGACCCGCCACCAAAGTGCCCCGAAGACCGGGCGTGCGGAAGGACACCCCCCCCCCGCCGGAGAATTGCCGACAATGACCGGGAGCGCGGAAGGACCCCCGCCTAGGGCGCCAATAACCCTGGCACCGCTCCTGTATACAAGTGTTATGACATTCTGAGTTGCACCTGTGGAGTTTCTTACAGACTGTTAGATATAGCAGCTGTCATAACATTGTTCATAACAATGTTCATAACACTGACCTCCCAACCTTTATCCCAAAGATGAACTTCTAATTCTTTCTTCTACTTATGTTTACTACTGACCGAAGCAGCATCCTGCCTAACTGAATAAACATTACTGGTTCATTGCATCATTCAGCAGCAAACGACCAATTCACATTTGCCAAGTGCAAAAAAAAAAAATCTACATTAACACCACATTACATAACTACGATAAGGCTGATCATTTAAGTCTACTAAAATCAGAATGAATGTCTCTATGGCAACTTTATCATTATTGCTTTCAGTTACGAAGCCCTTATAGTCCAAATAAAAAGATTCCATGATGGATAAACATTCTGGATAATGAGTATCCTGAATAGTAATCTGCATTATTACTGCATATAAAAATATCAGTTGTCTCAAATTCTGAACATTTAGACCTCAGAACTGCAAACACATGTGAATAACTTCATACACGGGAGTAGTCCCACTGGGTCCAATGGTCTTTCCAAACCAGAGTATGTGTTCTGTTCATGTCAGATATTGTGCATCTTACTGTGTTCCAGTTCATTCCAGCTTTTTAACTAACCTTGCTATCTAGGTTGGCTACACTTTTCCTTTCCCCCCCCCCCCACTCAGTTTTTCCTATCTGATATAATTGTAATGATATTAAAAGGACTTTTATTAAAGTACTAACTTAATTTCTTTCCAGTTCTTTTATCCAAACTGGCCAGCTAAATATGAACTTTTGAAAGGTATTTGGCAGAGGTCCATCATTTGTCAAGTTATTTTTCCAATTTTTTGTTGGTGTAAGTTTTAAAACTGGTATCAAATGATTTTTGTTATATCAGTAAAAAGAATCTTACATTCAGCTGAAGTTCTTTAGTCTAAAGAAAAGCCGCCCAACCCCCCTTTCCACCTCCAAAAAAAAAAAAAAAAAAAATCATTAGATGAACTAAGTACGAACTTGAAAACCACACTAGAGTTTCTGGTTAACAGCCAAACTTCCATTACTCCCTGGTGCTGTGGAAAAGAGCAGATACTCAGACCAGCATTCCAGACTACTTGTCAGGTAGTAATTTCTTTCTTAATTACATTATTTTCTGAACACTACATCATTAGCTATGAACCTGGTGCACTGTCCAGAGGTGCTGTATGATCCTGTATCATTCTGCTGGTCCAACAGTTGCAGTAAATCAATATTTCCAATAACACATGAGGCTGTGATTGCTATGCCCGTTCCCACAAGTTTTATTAATCACTGAGTGGTATGCTGCCTCTGGAACAGCCAGCTCAGAGTTCTGGAGGCTGCAATGGAATCAAAAGACTGGTTCAAAGCCTTTCTTACAGTTGCTGCTAAATCATAATTACTTAGAAATATTGGCTATGGCAGACCAGGAAGAGGAACAAAGTCTTACTCATGGAAAAAATGACTATTTTATGAACGATTCATATGACAGATATATGAGCACATATCTACCTTTTAAAGTTAATGCTTAAATTGGGAACTGCATTAAAAAACCAAATGCCCTCCAGAACTTCTCTCATTAAGATCTCATGCAATCCCATTTGTTTCATATGTTGTTTACACTGTATTCTTTATCCAGCTGTGACCCATGTGACTGCTTCCCCCACCAATTACATTAATATTTTCTTTGCACCTCATGTAATCTTAATTTTACCATTTATTTATGCCCACAATAAAAAGGAAGAATAAAAAGCAGAAAAGCAGGCCATAGCATAGGAGATATGTCCAGGCAAGGTGGTGTGGCCAAAGTGCTACTGAGCTCTGACAATTTCCAGCTGTGAAATGCCTCCCACCACCCCCAACCCCAGGAGCCATTACCAATAAGCACAACTTACTGCAGTCCTTAGACTGCTTTAAACCATGCTGCATACTGAACTGGCTGCAGAATCATAGGGAAATGGGAAGATAGTATAAAGCTCCCCCAGTACACAAAACTGCACCAATTGCAGCCCTGGAATTTGATGGATTTTTAAAATTATGTAACTAAGACTCTAACCCATGTTTGTAATTGAAATAGTTGTTTTCAACTTGTAGCAATGACCAAGCAGTCTTTTTTTAAAATGACATCTACTGTACTGTACCTTTGATTGTCAGAAAAATAAGGAACTTTCATACTGGTTTATAAAATGATCACACTACATCGGTACAAACAGGTGACAAGTGAACCTTAAGAAATCTGGATGCTCAGTTCCTATAAGCAAAGAAAGCACCCAGAAATGGGACTATTCAGCGAAACACATTCAGAGTCTGCACAATTATGCCAGAAATCTTATGAAAACTAGCACACTCTGAAATTTTTGGTGTTCCCAGCATCTCTTTCAAGCAGAAAGTGCAGAGGTGCACCAAAATGAAAACTTGTGATCATGTAGGGAAAGTTATCCCAACCTCAAAAATTCTGTTCAGGTTTAGGTCATAATTCACACATTCCTCACACAAACTAGAATACCTGTCCAGTAATTCTAACAGCAAAAATATATGGCATGTTTAGGAGGTTCTTATCTTCCCATCACAAAAACAAACAAGTACAAATTCCTCTAATGAATATTACAATAATTAACTAACAGTCAGCCTAATATTTATTCAGTGCTTTGAAAATACAAAGTGTTGTCAGTATAAAATTGATCATTACTATTTTAAAGAGCAGTCTTTGGTCCAGCTCTTCAGTTGATATATATAAACTGGCATAGTTCAACTAGAGTGAACTAGAGCAGGGGTCGGCAACCTTTCAGAAGTGGTGTGCCAAATCTTCATTTATTCACTCTAATTTAAGGTTTCACGTGCCAGTAATACATTTTAACGTTTTTAGAAGGTCTCTTTCTATAAGTCTATAATATATAACTAAACTATTGTTGTATGTAAAGTAAATACGGTTTTTAAAACGTTTAAGAAGCTTCATTTAAAATGAAATTAAAATTCAGAGCCCCCCGGACCGGTGGCCAAGACCCGGGCAGTGTGAGTGCCACTGAAAATCAGCTCGCGTGCCACCTTTGGCACGCGTGCCATAGGTTGCCTACCCCTGAACTAGAGTATAATACCAGGTGAGCATCTGACCTATTCTGTGTGGTGGCTTTAATTAAGGTTTCTGGTAACTGGATATTTGACACTAAAAGAAAGGAAGCACTGTAAACATCACTTAAGGTAACTATAGGAAAGTTCATCATGGAATCAATTAAGGTTCAGAGCCCAAAAGTCTCAGCAGGAAGTCTCTATCATTTTGAGAGTTGAGCTGCGGCTTAAAGGTAATTCAATTCCTTTCGTATTCTATAAAATAGACAAAGTTTAGAGAATACCTTGATCATTTCTATGGACTTCAACAAAGCAGACTCTTACTCAGAGAACTGGTAAGTAAGGTGCCATGGAAAGAAAATCTAAGGGAAACAGGAGTTCATGAGAGCTGGCAGTTCCTCAAGGAGACAATATTAAATTCAGAACTGAATTCAAACAATTCCAATCCAAAAGAAAGAGAGGAAGAATAGTAAGATACCAATATGGCTCCATCAGGATCTCTTTAATGACCTGAAAATCAAAAAGGAATCCTACAAAAAGTGGAAACATGGATAAATTGATAAGGAGGAGTAGAGAAAAAAAGCAGAAGCATGTAGGGACAAAAATCAGAAAAACTAAGGCACAAAATGATTTACACCTGGCAAGGGACATAAAAGGCAATAAGAAGAGGTTCTTTAAATACATTAGGAGAAAGATGAAGAAAAGTGTAGGTCCTCTACTTAGCGGGGAAGGAGAGCTAATAATGGATAACATTAAGAAGGTAGAGATGTTTAATGCCTATTTTGCTTCAGTCTTCACTAAAAAGGTTAATGATGACCAGATCCTCAACACAATTAATATTGACAACCAGGGGAAGGAATGCAAGCCAAAATAGGGAAAGAACAGGTTGAAGAATATTTAGATAAGTTAGATGTATTCAAGTCAGCAGGGCCTGATGAAATTCACCTAGGGTCCTTAAAGAACTAGCCAAAGCAATCTCAGCACCGTTAGCAATGATCTTTGAGAATGCCTGGAGAGGTCCCAGAAGACTGGAGAAGGGCAAACATAGCACCTATCTTTAAAAAGAGTAACAAGGAGGACACAGGGAATTGGAGACCAGTCAGCCTAATTTCAGGAGCTGGAAAGTTACTGGAGCCAATTATTAAACAATCAATTTGTAAGCACCTGGAGTATAATAGGGTTATAAGGAATAGTCAGCATGCTTTTGTCAAGAACAAATCATGCCAAATCAACTTAATTTCCTTCTTTGATAGGATTACTGATCTAGCGGATTGGGGGGGGGGGGAGAGAAGGAGTCAGTAATGTGATACACCTTGATTTTAGTATGGCTTTTGGCATACTTCTGCATGGCATTCTCATAAGCAAACTAGGGAAATGTGGTCGAGATAAATTTACTATAAGGTGGGTGCACAACTGATTGAAAGACCACACTCAAAGAGTAGTTATCAATGGTTTGCTGTCAGATTGGGAGGGTTTTTCTACTGGGATCCCGCAGGAGTTGGTCCTGGGTCCGGTACTATTTGATATTTTTACTAATGACTTGATAATGGAGTACAGAGTATCCTTATAAAATGTGCAGATGACACCAAGCTGGGAGGGGTTACAAGCACTTTGGAGGACAGGTTTAAAATTCAAAGTGACCTTGACAACTTGGAGAATTGGTCTGAAACCGAGAAGCCGCAGCCAGCACATCGCTCGCCTGCGCCGCTTCCCGCCACCCCCATTGGCCCGGGACGACAAACCGCGGCCAGTGGGGGCCGCGATCGGCCGAACCTGCCGCATCAGCAGGTAAATAAAACTGGCCCGGCCTGCCAGGGTGCTTACCCTGGTGAGCCGCGTGCCAAACGTTGCCGACCCCTGGTCTAGGTTACTTGATCCTGCCATGGCACAGGGGGCTGGACTAGACTTCTCGAGGTCCCTTCTAGCCCTACGTTTCTATGATTCCTCACATTTGTTATGCTCTAGGAGGAAGCCCAGTAATAGACTGACATCATCAAGTTGTCCTATGTAATCTCCTTATTCTGCTTAATTGGTATTTTTAATTAAAAGCTACATGCAGTATTATTTGCTGAGATCAGAGGTCACAAAGAGGGTACACAATGAATGGGTACTAGATTTTCAGAAATGTATTTGTAAATCAAGTCTTCCTTAGACTAAAAAAAAAATCAAGCTGAGCAAGATACCTTTTGTATATTTAAATCTATGCAGTACTCTGATGGTGGGTGCATATCAAAGTAAGGGAACACAGGTGGTTATTTCCATAGCCTCATTTTTTTGTGCAGCTGGTTAAAAGAAATGATGGGGAGAGGGGCGGTAGCAGGAGCATGTGGAGCTGAAATATATCATCACTTTGCGTAGGCCATGCTATTGACCCTGTCCATTTAAAGCACTGAAGCTATGTTTAAATTTGGTTTGGGATAAGCTGTGTTTTTCCATCTGAGTAGATATCAAGTTAAACAAGCTATCTGTACTCAAAGAAAAAGAAGAAAAAAGGCTGAATAGAGTTTGCTGGAACCAAAAATAAAATCCATCTCCACAGTGAGACCAAGTGAAGAAAATTTTAGCCCCCTCCCCCAAATAATTTGTTTTGAGAGAGCTCTAAGCGACTGAAAAAGAGCAATGATGGGGTTATAAAGGAAGATGCATTTCACCCTGCTCTATAGAGGTTACTACTATTCCCAATATACAACAGCCAAAGCCAGTATGTTTGTCTGTGTCTAGCCTCCCTGCCTCACTTGACATCAACAAATGAGATGACAGTAAACTAACTGAGGAGAGATTAATTTCCTGTGATCTCACAATCCCATTGCCAACACCACTCTCTCATGGAGAAAAAAGGAGAGGAAAAAAAAAAAAGAGAGAGGTTCTCACAATTTTAACACCCCCATATGCTAATAAGCCATTTAAAAAAGAAGAAAAATGGGAGAGGCGGGATAGATGCTGAAGAGCAGTCTTCTGGTGTCACAATTCCACAAATCTCTGAATTTTTTGTTTTGTGTGAGCTAGTAATCTTCTACTTGTACTGTTTGAGAAGAATCCCTTTTCTCTTGGAATTTTTAAACCGATGCTGTAGATTGTTGAACTATCACTATGTTCACTTTTCTATGCTATTTTCCTATTTATTTGTCCATTTTTACAAGATGTGGGTCCATTGGGATGCCATCAGTAGGTAATTTTACACAGTGCTATGCAGAAGGCGGCTCACAGTTGGGTGTGACCTGCTGAATCTCCCAGGAGACAATGGGATGAGTTAGGTTATCTGTTAGATCTTTCATTTTAGACTAGATTCTGGTTCCAGGCCAGAGCCAAGCATCATTTCTCCCCAAATAAGTGTACATCAGTGCTGCAAAAACTGTGTAATGAACACACATATGCTGGCCTACCATGGTCCCGCCAACAAAGTTGTGTCACAGCCATGCATAACCTGAACAGAGGAGGTTGTAGGCAGATCAGAGGGGCAATCTGCTCATAAATATGCAGATCAGACCTTCAAAGATTACCACCACTCGAAAAATATACCTCCATGGTACAGACTGCTTCTTTACATATTCAAAGACAATACAGAACCCAGATGAAATAGTTCTCCTCCTGGTCACAGCTCCGAAAGATGGTGTTTATGTGAAGTCCAAGACAAAAAAAAAAAAAAAAAATCTTAATTCCTGTGATTTAACAGAAGTGATGTTCTCAGTCTTAAGGGGTAGTGAGCTAACATATGCTAACTTTCTATTGTCTGTTTATGGTACCTTGCCTTCTAGAATGCAGGGTGAGAGCACTGATCTTGGTAGCTGAGTTTAAAATGGAAAAAAAATGGGATTATATAAGACAAAAAAGTCACCCGCAAAATGATGATGTAATAGTGTAAGCCTTAGGTCACTGTTGTGTGTGTGGGGAGGGGGGAATGTTTTAATCTCAGTGAGGAAGCCTTTCACATGAAAAAACTAAAATAAAAAACCTCCAGCAATACTTCAAAAGTAGAAGTGATGGCTGTTCGGCTTATCATCCCCTGCAAGACTGGTTATGGTAATCATACAATGTATGCTAAGCATACTACATATTCCAAGCTACCTGAAAATAATTAATACTTCATAAACAATCTCCCCACAGCTGTTTCAATGCCCACAGTGTTTCTATTGATTACACAAAGATATATTTTTTTAAAAATTCCCCAAGAAGTAAAACTGAGGTCACATATACAGAAAATATAGAGAATCACTCTATTTGTGGATCCTAAATACAAATCCTATCTCTTTATCTTAAGGGCTCCCTTGACAAGTGTAACTCACTTCGTGGCCCATGCCTGCAGTTTGAAAATCACTCTCTTGATGCCTAAGACTACACAATTAAAGTCAACTGTGCTTATAACTGGGGCTCCTAGTTGACGGTGACTCCTTAGCAGGGCCGGCTCCAGCATTTCTGCCGCCCCAAGCAAAAAAAAAAAAAAAAAAAGTCGCGATCGGCAGCAGCAGGTCCTTCGCTCCTAGAGGGAATGAGGGACCTGCCGCCCCCGAACTGCTGCAGGTGCCGCCCCTCTCCCTTGGCCATCCCAAGCACCTGCTTGTTAAGCTGGTTCCTGGAGCAAGCCCTGCTCCTTAGCCACATTATGGTTCTGATTTTCAGCATGCTGAGCACCCATCACTCCAATGATGTCTATGGGAACTCAGCACCTGTGAAAAATCAGGGCTTAACTGCTGCGAGATATAGGGTGTTGGGAAGAACTAGCAGCAATGTTCAGCAAATTCCTTTCTTCTCTCAGTTACATTAGCATGGAAATAGTGGATAGTAGGTTAGCGTATCTCAATCAGTGTTTATGTAAATAGCAGTGTGAGCAGGAGGGAGAGGAAATGGTGAATAAGGTAGAGGAAAAAATGGAAGTGAGAAAGGTCAGAAGGTTATTTATATTTTTACAATATCTTTAAAATAAAGTTCCACCCTATGGAGAAATATGTGGCAGAGCAAACCTTTCAGCACACAGGAAGATAGGAATGACCATACTGAAGTAGATCTGAGGTCATCTATCCAGTATCCTGTCTCTAACCTCTCTCGGTGCCAGATGCTAGAGATATCCACATTAATATTTGGCAAGCCTAACTTGAGATTCTCATAGACCGATCTAAAAAGCTACTTGTTACTACTATCCACCACAGACTTTCCTTTTTGTTAAAGCAGCACTGCATGAAAGAGGAGAGAAATCTACGCTAGAAGTAGGGAAGCTGAAATGACAGAGCATACATTATTTGTGACAGATCAAGCCAAGGATGAAACTTGATATAATGTACAATGTCATGGCTTATCTTTCTCCTGGTTCTCAAAACATTGCATTTGAATGTGTGTCTCATGAGTGTGCAAAATCAACTTGGCTTGTGAACTGGACTGCACAGGTGCTAACACTAGCAGCGTACGAAAGGGGCCACTTACTCAAAGCAGAGTCTTGTAGGGTGATATCTTAAGGCCCACGCAAGCTTCCTAGTCCTGTGGAAGGAAGTTCTACATTAGGATAACATGGCAGGGAACGTTTCACTGGTAGGTCTTTCTATCCCCCTACAGCACTGGCTTCTCTATGGCTCTTTACTAGAGCTAGTCCAAAAAACAAAAAAACAAAAAACACACTTCAATTGAAATGGTTTTTTGAATGGGAAATTGAGCATGACAAAACAATGTTTTTCATGAAAAGTTTCTACTTACGGCAGAAAATTTTGACTTTATGTTGAAAAACCAAACACTCAAAAACTGAGACATTTTCTGTTTTCAACCAAAACATCATGCTGAAAACCAACACACTTCACTCTGGGAAATGCTGCTGTGGTTCCACATGGGAGTCCTCATGCCCCTCTGAGTCAGATCCCTACTTGGACTACACTTCCTATGATGCACCACGGTCAGGGACTCCCATGATACTGGAGTGATTCACCAAGATGGGAGACCACAGTGCAGCCTGGGAGATGAAGTCTGGTTAGGGAGCCTGCCCCATAGAAGAGAATGGGGCAATGAATCACCCAAACTCAATTCCCAGGAGGCACTGCGGAAGCATTCTGAATCAAAAGTTTTGGTTTTTTGAATTTTCATTAAAAAAATTCAGACAAAAAAAAATTATTTTAATTTCTAAATTAAAAAACAAAACAAAACAAAAAAACCCCAACCTCCATGCCTGACCACTCTTGCCCCTGAAGTCCCGGAGACTTCTGCGGCCAACTGTGGAGCCAACCGCATTAGAAAGAGATAGGGAGTCCAGCAATGGGGATATTAAGTGTGAGCTCCCACCAAAAAACTGGTACTTGTGCAAAGGTAAGATGAAGGATAGCAAGGAGCTCAGTTGCTGCACTTCAACTTCCTTTTCCCGGGGCATTTCTTCAGCCCGTGGACCTGACCCTTGCTGGCTGACAGCTCAGTTTCAGAGCTTGCCTACTCTTATTCTCCACATGGGACCAAAGTTAACAGGGAACATGACAAATTGTCCTGACATCACCAAGCACTGGCATATTGTTTTTTAGGTTTAGGTATAAAACCAGCTACTGATACATCACCTACAAAGCATCATTTTAATACAGGCCCCAATTACATGGAAATGCATACCCAAAATGTAGTGCCACTGAAGTTTTATGAGCTCTCTTGCAGGATGTAATGGTTACAAGAAGTAAACTATATACACCTCTACCCCGATATAACGCGACCCGATATAACACAAATTCGGATATAACGCCGTAAAGCAGTGCTCCGGGGGGGGGGGGGGCGCGGTGCTGCGCACTCCGGTAAATCAAAGCAAGTTCGATATAATGTGGTTTCACCTATAACGCAGTAAGATTTTTTGGTTCCCGAGGACAGCGTTATATTGGGGTAGAGGTGTATATAAGCAGACTCTCAGCAATCTGCTTCATGCTTTAACAGCTCTTCAACTAAAATAACCTGCAGCATGCTACACCTCTCAACACAATGTAGTGCCTGAAAGGGACACATTACAGCAAGAATCTCTTCTGGCCGGTTAGGAGTCAGAGGTCTATTTGGGAGGGAGTCTGGCCTGCTGGGTAAACTGAGTCACAGGTTATTGATTGGATGCTTTCATGAGGAGTCACATCCTGAGACAATGTGAGAGTTGGGCTAGGCCCAGTGAGAAGTTTAGCTGGGAAGGAAACATGGAAAGTGATGATATCCAGAGAAAACCTGGGTATGCTAAAGAAAACAAGCAAGCAACATTAAATGCTTTCTGTTACTAAAGAACTACGGATTATAGCTTTGGACAGTAAATATGGAAAATGTTTAAGGAAACAGATAACACTAGAGAAAATTAGGACATAGTTTAACTGATGAAGGGAGTGAGCAGGACATTCTTCCCCTCCCCATACCTGCCCTGAAGGCCCTAACCCACATTGGAGGACAGCAGGAGGAGCAGAAGCTGACAGATGGGTGGGACTTTGAAGGTGCTGCCAGTCACTGTTCCACATGCCCAGACGGGGTGGTGGGGGCTTCCTGCAGTGAAGGTGGCAATTTGGCAGCTTTCCCCAAGGGTGCCCCCCTCTTGTCTTGCTTCTCCTCCACCACCGCCTTACAGGACATCTCTTGAAGCTGTTGACTCTTCCCTTATGGGCGCAATAGCTCTGGTGGGTCCCTTGGACTTGTGCCCCCCGCCTGCCCAAGAACCACAGAGGCGCCTGCAGTGGATTTATATCCCTGAGGGTGTGAATCAGGAACTCATACAATTGACATCCACTGAATGGAAACTGAGTGAGCAGATTGCTAACAAGATAAGAAAAGCCATCCATGGATGCAGGGCTATCAAGTAGGGAGACCACACATGAGGGTGGGAGGAGAGGCAGGCTACAAAAGGGGGCCCAATTCTCCTCCAATTGAAATCAATGGTAGTTTTGTTGATGATATGGGAACAGGATCAGGCCATATGGCAGTTCTGCTTCTGCACTCTGCCTTGGGTGGTGCCTGTAATGCGGGTGAAATCCCAGGGCTTTCATAGGCATTAAAACAACTATGGAAAGTCAGTGCCATCTCCTTCATTTCTGCACTAGTCAGAATAATCATACTGTTGGCCAGAAGTTGGTTCCCAGAACGTGTTAACAACGGACCATAAAAAATGAAAAAGCTCAGGAAGTCTTTTAAATAAAAGAATCTCAAATCTCTCAGCTATTAAGTACTTAATACCCCATCCAGATTGAATTCAATCTCTTTACTCTTTCTGGCTTTAACAATTTAAGAATTTTTCAATCAATATTCAGCAAAACAGTGCATTACCAGTGATTTTCTTTCTAGAAGTGTTAACAACATTCATCTCCTCTCCCCTCATCTAAAACATTTTGCTTCTATAGACACAAACTCAGCTGGCAAAAATCAATTCATTCCCAGTTTATTATAGTCCTAGCTCCTCACCACCTACTTAACTCCTAGCAAAGTATCTCGTCTCTCTGTAAATTTAAGCACATAAACCACGGCGAAAATCAGGTCAGGCTGAAACTTTTGAAAACAAGGCTACAAGAGGTGAGGAGACACAATTTCCTGGCTAGCTGATGTAACACTTTATAAATAGATGAACAATCACTCCGAAAGCCTGTTTTGTTTTGTTTTTTGTAAAGAGGGGAGGGGGAAAAACCTGCTTTCCTACCCTTGTTCCGGTCTCTGGATCAGATCCTCTAGGAAGGTGGGACGTAGCTGTCCTAGTTTGTGTGTGTTCTCTGGCCAGGTTTCCACAAACACACACGTAAATTACACAGAGGCTCCACTTATCAGCCCAGCTGGCGTTTCATTCCTCCGTCATGTTCCTGCAGCACACCCAATTCCCCTTGAAGTTTTAGTCCTTCAGTCTCCCACGGTGTATCAATCCAAGGTACAGGGTGAACCTTTTCCCTCTCAGATTTCTACCAAGTGAGCAAATAAAAGCTGAAAAAGGTCTGAGCTCCTGTTGAAACAGAATGCTTCTGTCAGCCTTCAGAACGCCTAAATAAAAGATGGGATCTGCCAGTGACTGGTATGTAATGAGTAAACTCCTCCTCTTGGCTGGCAGGGGGAGGGTGTTGGAAAGATAGAATGACTGTGAACAGACTGACTTCCTGTTTTGATGAATACAAAGGTAGAACTGCTGTGCTGAATTAATATTTTCAGCAGTGTTGTACACAAACACCCATGCACATACACAGACTCTTAAAACAAAGGCTGCTCCAAGTACACAAGAGCCAAAATGCACTGATATTTTGAACCAAAACTTTCTTTAAATCAATTAAGTAACTACTATGGGCTTCAAATTAAAATCTGATTAAAACAGATGGGATAACAGTTGCAGTTTGAGTGATTACAAGATTCTCTTTCACTCTGGAGCTTCTGCGGACAAAGCAATCGGGCAGTGGTGCTAAAGTTATGGTTGAGGAGGCGAGGCCCTTTCATTTCAACTTTTAATTTTCAGGCTCTTACAGTTTTTCAGAACTTTACCTTCAGTCTGATTGTGTGTCTTTAGCTGTGTGCGTGCAGTTATTCTCAGTCCAAAGGTAAACTCTCTAGGAAGTTTAATAGCGTATACCATAGTACAAATTGCTGCATGCATGCCAGGAGGGAGTTACAGTTGCCATGGGAAATCATAACCTTTCCTGAGTTTATTTTTACTACATTTTCAATCATAATGTGCCATTATCAACGTTTTTAACATCAAATTATATTAAACACCACCCAAGTTCTAGTTCCCTCTCCCTCAGTTTCTTTCAAATTAAAATCCTAAATATTGCAATGAAGCTGTTGGTTCATCATTGGATGGGTACATCCTCTTTCCTCAAATGAGCTGGGTGGAAAGGACTGGGTCACATGAAATTCTGGGAGGGCCACAGACCCGGCTCAGCTTCAAGTCAATAGAGGGCACTATGTTACCAGGAAGAGGAAGTGTTGTCATGAGGGTAAGAGAATCAGGCAAACAGCAGACTGGGCTGAGACTGCTGAGCATCCTGTATCTTGCACTCCTACCTACCTCAGCCTAAAAGATACCAAGTTTTGTGCCATTGCTCAGAAATGGACATATTGACCACAAATCAGAGTCTATGGCAGGGGTCGGCAACGTTTGGCACGCGGCTCGCCAGGGTAAGCACCCTAGCGGGCCGGGCCAGTTTATTTACCTGCTGACGCGGCAGGTTCGGCCGATCGCGGCCCCCACTGGCCGCGGTTCGCCATCCCGGGCCAATGGGGGTGGCGGGAAGCAGCGCGGGTGAGCGATGTGCTGGCCGCAGCTTCCCGCTGCCCCCATTGGCCCAGGATGGCAAACCGCGGTCAGTGGGGGCCGCGATTGGCCGAACCTGACGCGTCAGCAGGTAAATAAACTGGCCCGGCCCGCTAGGGTGCTTACCCTGGCGAGCCGCGTGCCAAACGTTGCCGACCCCTGGTCTATGGTCATAGACAAGTTATTTACAAATATGCAAATCAGTTCATTAAATTTGCCTAAAACATCCCAGGGAGCTGCACAAATCTTGGCAGCTACAGACTGGAGGCTGTCTGCAGAGGGAAGGCCAGGAGGGTGAACCTGCAAGCAGGAGACATGAGCCAACCACTAAAGCTGGATGATAGGAGGACAACAGAGAGCTGCCCCTCAGCGAGACCAATGAAGGGAATGTCCTCTGTCAGTGGGATCTACAGGCAAATGCTGAATTGCCTCCTAAGAGGCCTGGACTAAAGGAACCCCCAGTTGCAAGCTTGGGAAGCCCCCCAGGGCAATGTGTCTCCTCTCCTTGGCTGCTGTGGGATGGGATGGGAGGGGTGGTCAAGGTAGGTTACTGTTCTTTTCTGCCAGCACTCACATCTGTACTTAGCAGACGTGTATATTTCATGGGAGAAAAAACACAAGAGTCACTCCAGCTCTTGCAGCAGAGTTCATGATACACACAGCACACTACCAAATATCCAAAAGGGACTAGAATACCACAGCACTATATGGACACCCTCTAGTGCAGGGGGTTACGTTGTATTCCATCGGTTTATTCCCAAAGAGCTCTACAAGGCTCCACAGTACTACATCATGATATGACACATTTTGTTTTCCTGCCAGGAATGAAGAAGTTATTGGAATAGCATTTGCAAAAGTATCTCCAGTGATCTGAAAACCAACCTACGCCAATGTCCTTATATTGTCATTATCAGGCCTGCTCGATGAACTGCAACCAGTATTGTCAACTCACAATTTTGGGGGGGTTTGTGATATTTAGTGTTTTCAGTAAATCTCCAGTTTCTGGAATCATGCGATCACGCGAGACTCTCACCTTTCTTTTTCTTTTTTAAAAAGTAAGTTTCTACTCCTTGTGGTTGTGGAGAAATGCCTAATAATGTGATTCCTAAAGACACAAAAACCAGAAAGCAAGTAATAGGAACACCAAATGTATTATTTATCTTTATGTACAGCACCTCGCACAACGGGGCCCCAATCCTGACTGGGGCCAGTAGAGGTGCCATTGTTGTAATACAAATAATAATTACTATTAATAAAGGAGAATCAGACCCATTAAGCTTCTTGTCTTTATGCTTGTGAAGAAAACCTTCTGAATGTGACCCAATGGCAATGTTGTTTTTCAGACAACAGACAGCCTGTCTGCTGTCTGTCATATCTTTCATGCTTTTAAGACCCTATTATCATTGTACTTTGGCATCATTCATATCAATTTACTTAGCATTCAGAAAATCCTGATAATCTTATCTCTGGTCTCTCACCATTTCAGTTTCTTTTGTATCCTTCTTTCTATATAACACTGGCTTTTTAAAATTCATCTCTTTTTTTTCTTCTTCCTCTCTTATCTCTCACCAGCCCCTCTGAAGGCTGACCCTGGTGGTTTTATTGGAGGGAGGCTTAGTGAAGAGGTGGGTCTTGCCTGATTACCTGAAAGAGTGAAGAAACTATATGCATATTTTCTGGAAGAAAGGGGAAAGCAGAGTTCCCAGGGTCATATCTGAATTCCATACTTGATTGTGTTCATGTTGTAATTCCATACATGTGCCTGTCTACACTTGCCTGGCTGTTATCATGTAACGATATTAAATAGGTTGATACAATGCTAATTTAAAAAAAAAATGAGACCATACATAGAACATAACAACTACAGAGATGATGTTGCCAACCCAAGCTTTCAAAAATCATAAAACTGGCTTAAAAATCATAAAGTTTTTGTATATAAAAATGTTCTTCCTGGTTTCTGAGCCTTTAGGTCACACTTGAGATGCATTTTCAAGATCTTGTCTGCAACCACAAGGGCTAGAAACTATGTTTTTTAAATGAAAGCAGAGACTCTCACATAGTCACATGGGGCTTTAGGACAAACAACTATCACATGACTCAGGATAAAATTGCAAGGGTTGGTAACACTTCGGAGAGTTCATACTTCTCTGGACCTGAGGTAGATGTTTGCATTTGCACTGTGTCCTAACCAGAGCTTTGGCCACTGTTTGAGGTTGAGACGGCAGCCAGAACAGGCTGTTCTATAAAGTATCAGGTCAGTTATCAGATAATATCAAGTTCCACATTAATGAAGGAGCAGACCAAGTTGCACCAGGAAGTAATCATTTTCTTCATGTATCTCAAAGCAAATAATTTAGTGGTAAGAGACAAGTGTTTGCGTAAGATCTCCTACGCTACCCACTGCACAGTCAATGGCACAGGAGTATGTCAGGGATGGGCAGCACTCCGACAATCCCGAACTGAGGAATGGTCCTTTGGGGACCATAGCCAGCTGGTGTAGGTTAAAGCAAAGCCCAGGCTGCTCTAAGCTGAGGAGCAGGGAGGAGTGGGACAAGAAGAGAATGAGACATGTAACCTGCTCCCTGATGGCCCCCCCTGCTGCTCCCACAGCAGCAGAGAGTCTGGGCCTATGTCTGCTTTCTAAGGTCACAGTCCATACTGATGGTCAACTACTTCCATCTATAAACCATGCCTGAATGCTGACAGAGGCAGGCATGCTACATTGTTCCCAAACCTTTGACTCTCTTTTGAACTGACTTGGTATTTATGAGTACCCAGGAGCTGTGAGGTTTTTTGATCTACAGCTGGGAAGTATGAAGATCACAGGACTACATTATGACATGACTGTCAGGAAAACAGAGAAATTATTATTCACTCTCAGGAAAGTTCATGACAATCTCATTAGTTGCTACTTCTGTCACTGTGTTAACTGAAGCTGTCTGTGGGCCAAATCCCAAGATCCTGACTCAATTTTTACCAGGTCATATTCAAACAAACTCCCTTTGATAACAACTGACGGCAAGATTCTGATACCCCTTTACACAGATGCAGAGTATTGGGTGAGCATGCAAGGGGCATGAAGACAATGCTGAAGCTGCTTGAGTCTTGTGTTACATTAAGGCTCCCACTGTTTTCAGTGAACTGGTTATTGCATCAGTGGGAGTTTCCCCTCTATTTCACATTGGTCCTCTCCCATCACGAGACCAGTTTTCTCAAATGGAGGTTCAGGGCAGCCAGTTCTAAGGTGGACCTGCTCTTCCATGTTCCTGTACGCTGACTGTAAATAACTCTGCTCCACCGGTTTAACTCTTGTCTGAAGATGTTGGGCTCTGAGGTCTGCTGTACCAGGCACTGACTCATACTGCCCAGCCACGAGGCTAGTTAGCTGTTTATTTGGCACTCTCTGTAGGAAAGTGGGTAGCCTCCACCCTGACTAACCTGCTTCTAGTCTTCCATCTCCATAATTACACAGGAGTCTTTACTCTGGGACTGGGTAGGTGCCATTCACTTCCCTTTTGTAAATTCAAAGCTAACTTTTTTGTTACTTTTAAAGAGACTAATTCAGAGTCTTATTAATTGCATTTATACAGACCCAACCCTTAGTATCCACCTTTCAAAATATTTGTTTTAAAGATTATGACTTAAATCCTAGTATTAAAACCCCCGATGAAGAGAAGCTACTTATTCACGGGAAGTCCTAGTCATGCTTCATCAGTGCTGCTCACACTGAGGGCTTTTTCCACTAAAAACGGTTTAGAGGAATGTTTATTTGATTTTAAAAAATTACTAGAATTAAAAACTGGAGTGGACACATTTCTATTGATCCTAAGTGCTATAAAAGCTTAGTTTTACAAAACTGAAATTTGGGCCTAATTTGACACTGCAGTGTCCCTTTAAAGCATTAGATACTGTCCACATGAAAAATATCCACCACACTGAGCAGATCAGGTGGCAACAGTTTCCCATCTAGCCTAAGCAACTTCCACCATCTTGGCTCACAGCAACTTACTCTAAATTAGTACCGTAAGCAATACAGAGCATGGGTCAAATACAGATCTAGTTTAAGACGTATAATTCCATAGTTACATCAGATGAAATCATCTCCTGTTTTAATCCAGTGCTTTTGAGTAATTTCATTCACTTGAATCCCATTAAAATCAGGTGCTCAGATACCTGGGTGATGGGCATAGTATAAGTTGTGTGCAGCGCCATCACCAAGCATGACATTTTATTAAATTATCAAATTAGATAATTTGCATATTTGCAAATATTTCTATATAAACCATAAACTTTGACACATCCTGTCTCAAGCAGTGGCTGGGGTAGAACATGGAGCTGCACAAAACATGGCAGCTGTCACTGGGGGCGCTAGAGATGGGTGAACGCTAAAAGTTGTCAGGGGATAGCTGGGTGAGAGCTGACTGATCTGGGCACTATTTGGCTGCCTAGGGAGTAATAGTGGGGGAGGGGATTTGGAAGAATCTGAAGAGGTGCTGGACGCTGCGTGTTTGCTTGTTGCCTGGGGTTATTGGGGTGTATAGTGGAACAGGTGGGTATTGGGATGTATGTGGCTGCTGGAGGGAGCTTGCTACTGCTGGTTCTTGAGGATGAGGGAGTCAAGGGCCTCGCCTTGTGCTTTGCAGTTGCTACTGCTATCAGTTTCTCTTCCCAGCTACTCCTTTGTGGCTGGGATCCAGAGTAGGAGCAGAACAAGGGCACCAGGCTGCCTGTTCAATGGGCGCCATGGTGGCCAATGGGCAGAACTGCAGGCAAATGCCTACTGCCTCCCTGAAGCTCAACTAGGTGTGTGAGAATCCAGGTGAGACGTGGGAATGTGTGACAAGGCTGCCAGATACATGACTATCACATGAAATGCCTGGTCTCTACACATGGCTGCCAAGGGTCAATGAGGCTGGGGCCTCGCTCCACTAGGTTCTGTACAAACATAGCAAATGACAGACCCTGCACCAAAGACATTTCAACCTGATTGTAAGCACTGTTCCTAATAGTAATTGCTTGCAGAAGTGGGACCAGAAGTTGACCCTTGAAACTGCCCTTGTACCAAAGGGAAGGGCCTCAGAAAGAATAAAGCACACTGGAACATTTGCAGCTGGTCACATTCAAACACCTTTCCAGCACATCCAACGCACACATTCCCTACTGCTGATGTGCAAATCAACCTAGTGCATTAAATCTGGAAATGCCTCTTACTCTGAGCTGTCTAGAGCCCCAGCTGACCTTTCCATGGCCCTGAGATTCAGTCAAGAGATGTTATGAATTTTATATCACATACAGTAGTTACCCAGAGGAAAGAAATCCCAGCTAACTTACTACCCTGTGCACCTGCTGTGTGCTGCATCCAGAGAGTTGCATAATCAGTGCTTCCTTGATACAAAATGGCATAAATGCTGAATGATGCTGACAAAATGCCTTTTCCCAGAGAAGCAGCGAAAACACATGTAGAGTTTACAGCAATACAGTCATTGTATTTAGTGCAGTACTTCACAGTAATGGGCATGTGCAATACTGTCCTATAGCGTTAGTGGTGTGGGTTATTTACTACTATAAAATATTGTGGGGTGTAAAAACAGCCTATGGTAGTGCAAATCACATTAATGGCATCTTTATTTGTTATGTTAAACATCTATGTGAGTGGCATATAGCTTTTTCAACCTCAAATGTAGTGTGTTTGTTTTTTTCTTAGCTTCATAAATCTACATCCCAAAGAACTAGATTGCTTCTTACGATATACTGTTCATTTGGTTAGACTTAGGGTACGTCTATACTTACCCGCTGGTTCGGCGGCAAGCAATCGATCTTCTGGGATCGATTTATCGTGTCTTGTCTAGACGCGATAAATCGATCCCGGAAGTGCTCGCCAGCGACGCCGGTAATCCTGCTCCACGAGAGGAGTAGGCGGAGTCGACGGGGGAGCCTGCCTGCCGCGTGTGGACCCGCGGTAAGTACCTTTAAGTTCAAACTAAGATACTTCGACTTCAGCTACGTTATTCATGTAGCTGAAGTTGAGTATCTTAGTTCGAACTGGGGGCTTAGTGTGGACCAGCCCTTAGTGATCAAATTAGGGCTCGTCTTACATGAAAAAAATCATTTTTAAATCCTGGTAGCTACTAAAGGCTCCAGTCAGGATCAGGGCCCCACTGTCCTAGATGCTATAAAAGAAAACATATTGAAGACTTGATTCCTGGCACAAAAAGCTTTATAATATGAGAAAACAAATTGAGGACAATTGGTGTGACAAGTGCTCAGCACCTCTGAAAAGCAAGACCATGGGAGCTCAATTTGGGTACCCCAAAATTGAGGGTATCTAAATCAGAGGCTACTTTTGAAACAAGATGACACAACAAATCAATAGAGGAGTCAGGCTTTAAGCCCAAAACCTTTTCTTCAGGTGTCTGAGATTGCTTTACAGACATTAGCTAGTTAAGACTCCAAGCACCTAAGAGATGGATAGTAACAATTATTATTCTACATACAGGTAAACCGAGTTATAGAAAGGTTAAATGGCTTGCTCAAGTTATGAAGCACCAGATTCTACCACTCTTAATTATGCAACAGGTAATCAGTGGGGCTTCTTGCAGAGTAAGTTATTAGGCAGAGCATGTCTAGACTACAGAGGTTATACCAGCATAGGTAAATCGATTATGCCAGCATAGCCCTGATGTAAGAACCTGTGGGACTAGAACCTGGAAGATTCTGGTTTGCTGATGCTTCTGTGTCACCATTGGATGATTAGGTTGGGTTTCTGCTGGGGGACCCAGCTAGGCTCTGCAGGATGTACTGCCCATCAGGGCCTGAGTGGCAGCCTGTGACAGGGTGCTATCAGCAGCACCTTGATCACTGACATTGCTACAGCTTGGAGAAGGCTGCAGTCCCAGCTGAGGGCAATTACACACTTTCTGGTGGGGGATTGTGAGCACCTGGGTAACATTGGGTAACAAGGTAATTGGGGAGAATATAAGGGGAGGAAACAGGAAGCAAAGGGCAGTGGAGGAGGATGCTCAGAGGGTGAGCCTGGGCTGCGAAGTGAGGACTGTAGGGAAAACTGCAGTACATGACATTGCTATGTAAGAGGTGAATAAATGCACACCTTGGTGAAAGATACACAGCCTAGTGTGTGTTTGTGACTGTGAAACCTTCTGAACTGGCCAAGCAGTGAGGGTCACTGGGTAGCGAGAGAGATGTCCTGTGACATGAGTCCTTAACTGATTAGCTTATGCTGGTATCTAAACCAGGAAGCCAACATAGGGAGCTGTCTGAGTGACAGTGCAGGCTGCCTGCTTGCTTTGCTGTAGACCCTAGACTGTGGCTTCTGACCCTGGTTTTCCCCAACTCTATTTGCTTGCTGTCTATAACTTGGTGCTTGGCCCCCTCCCCCCCCTCTCCCACCTTGTGCTTGACCCCCCCCCCCCCCCCCCATTTCCTAGCTTGTGCCTGACCCCCTCTCCCCCCCCGCCATTTCCTGGCTCGACCCTGACCCCACTACTTATCTCCTGAGTGCACCTTAGTAACTGACCAATGCAGGCAGGCTGCCCATGGCCCAGCCATGACTCCCATAGTGTAGAAAAACCCTATACTGACAAAAGGAGGGTTTTCTGTCACTGTAGGAACATCATGTCCCTGAACAGGCCAAACCTGAGTGGCACTGAGGCCCCATGCACCAGGCTGCAAGATCTGGAACAGGAAACTGGGCCCAGCCTTGTGGGACAGGTACCACTACTACAGGGTGAGTGCAGGGCAGGTTCACTCTCCAAGTATATGTTTGCCTAGGGCCCTGCTATCTATTTAGAACCTTCCCGGGACCCAATATTTGAAAAACAGTGCTCTAGCCCTAACTAAATACAAAGGCCTGATCAGACTGTTGAAGGACTATAGCATTGGGATCAGTATATCTGCATTGTTTTGTGACTTGTAAGTTGCATTCCTGTAAAACAATCACTACTTTTGATTTCCTTGCTAGGTACCATAGCACTAAAACCCTCTTTTCACTGAGTGCTCCATCTGGTTGTTGGTGCCAGTGTTCTGTAATTGAAATCCATTGCCACCTGTCACATTTACATCCTCACTATGTTACATAGCAAATTACCTCTGTTGTCTCACGGAATGGCTCTGATTTTGTTGTTGCCTCTTCAGTCTTGAGCATTCCAGTTCAATGTCCAGTTCACGCAGAGACATTGCTTCTGTATGACAAATGCTTTATTTCTGTCATTGAGTAGAAAGCTCAGGATCCATAACTACACCGCCATTATATCTGGAAAAACAATCAATTGTGTGGTTTGTGACTGCTGCCACAACATTGTCTCTAGAAACTGCTGTGCCATAAATTCTTGCTTAATCCTACAAGACAATATCTAGCTACATTACCCTCTTGGTGGCTGTCTGATGCCTTAGTGCAATGAGAACAATATCATAAATAAAATACCACAGCGCTGTAACTTTGAACGATCAAAGCTGTCAATAGTGCCTGCATTTTAACCCTATGCCACAGACTTTTTCATGAGTTTATCAAAATTATTGCATTATGAATTGCTTTCGCTGTTCAAGTATCAGGGGGTAGCCGTGTTAGTCTGTATCCACAAAAACAACAAGGAGTCCGGTGGCACCTTAAAGACTAACAGATTTATTTGGGCATAAGCTTTCATGGGTAAAAAACTTGGGCTTGAACAGACTTCAAAGAGAAACAGCAGAACTAAAATTCATTTGCAAATTTAACACCATTAATTTGGGCTTGAATAAGGACTGGGAATGGCTGGCTCATTACAAAAGCAGCTTTGCCTCTCCTGGAATTGACACCTCCTCATCTATTATTGGGAGGGGACTACATCCACCCTGATCAAATTGGCCCTGTCAACACTGGTTCTCCACTTGTGAGGTAACTCCCTTCTCTTCACGTGTCATTATATAATGCCTGCATCTGTAACTTTTACGCCATGCATCTGAAGAAGTAGGTTTTTTACCCACGAAAGCTTATGCTCTAATAAATCTGTTAGTCTTTAAGATGCCACCGGACTCCTTGTTGTTTCAGTGTTCAAGTTTCTTGTAAACATCCAATATTAAACATCTCTATTAAATAACAGAGCATGGAAAATGTTAACACAGCCATCTATACAATTACAAAATGCTAATGACATGCTCTTGAAAAGCATCTTTACATATTTTAGCATATATTACAGCAAAATGGGAAAATGTAAAATAAAACATTTGTTGCTAGATTTCTGGGTGTTTCCTTTCTTAACAATTTTTTTCTTTTTAAGTTAACCCCTTTTTCTGCTGGGTACACATTCAACAGATATCGAGCTGTAAGAGCTCTTATATCATGCATGAGCAGACAAAATATTTGTAACCAGATATTAATATTATAAATTGATACCGAAGGGCCAGATTTTACCACTTCTGCTCACATTGCATTGTACTGTATTCTGAGAGTTATCCCATTGAAATCATTCTGATTAAGGGGGACAGAACAGTTACCCAGTAGACATTCTTTGACTTGCACTATTGAAGATTAAAGGTTCATACTATTCAGTCTGCTTGCCAGAGCTGTCTTGTGCACATTCTGCAAGATGAAAATAAAGCTGGTTAAATAATATTAGCAACTGGTTTGACTTTTGTCATCAATAATCAGATAAATTATTCACAACTATTAGATCCACCATTCAATCACCTCTCTAGATGATAATGTAATATCCACCAACTAAATCATTTGGGGTTTTTTTTCCCATTATTTACCCAGCTCTAGCTATGTAAACATGTTCAGCCCAGCACAGACTTACTTTTAATGACAGAATTTAGCACACTTTTTGTTTTTATAGACAATTACATTTTGTCCAACGAATAAGATGCAGCTGCTTTGAGATTGTACTTTTCCTAATTAATTGCATCAACTCAAGAATGGGACCTGAGTGTCACT
Source organism: Terrapene triunguis (assembly GCF_002925995.2). Lineage (NCBI taxonomy): Eukaryota > Metazoa > Chordata > Testudines > Emydidae > Terrapene > Terrapene triunguis. Next base: position 8,565,218 of record NW_020664439.1, read on the forward strand.
GGACAGCTCAGTGAAGACCTCAGGTCAATGTGGTAAAAAAGCTAAGAAGATTTTAGGATGCATAAGGAATGGGATGGTTAATAAATACAAAGAGTATTGTAATACCATCACAGGGTATGAACCCATGGAGCATCTCACAAAGTGAACCTGCCTTAATTTTACAGCTGTAAATTGATATTCAACTCCAGTTGGCCACCTGGGCTTAAAATTCCATGGCATAAAACAACAATCTTTCACTGGCTCAACCAAAAGATGTAGTCAGAATTATGCTCCTGACCAGGCAGGGACTTTTGGGATAAGGCTGGAGAGATTCTGTCCCAGCTTCACACAGAACTAGCAGCTCGAAGATGCAGCCAGAGCTTTTTATTATATGGATAATGATCGCATCCAGTTATATTCAACTGAATAATGTTTATAATGATTTAATATACTATTTATATTGCAATAGCACCCAGTGGCTCCAAACAGGATCAGGGCCCATTATGCAATATTCTTACAAACAGGACCACTAGGAGGGTTGAGGTGCAAAAGGGGCAATTCCCCCCTGCAGCCTCCCAGTTGAGAGGGCCCCCAAACGAAGTGGTGCTGGAACCTGGTGTGCAGGGTCTCATAAGGGCAACCAGGCTAAACCTGAGTGGTTCTGTGACCTTGTGTGCCAGGTTACAACACCTGGAGCAGGTACCTGGGGCCAGCCCCACAGGACAGGAGCCACAGCCATAGGGTGAGTGTGGTGTGGACTTGCTCTCCACCCCCTCTCCCATCCCCCTGCATTGGTAATTTTTTTGGAAAGGTGGGGGAACCTCAGTGTCTGATTTTGCCCTGGGCCCCCAAAAACCTCTGTGCAGCCCTGCTTACAAACACATATTGTATTAAGAGATGGGATGAAGTCCTGGCCCCATGAAGTCTGGGAGTTTTACCACTGACTTCAGTGGAGGCAATGTCTCAGCCAGGGTCTCTGCCCTGAAGACAAGTCCACTGCCTGTTAGCGGGGGTTAGGAAAAGCTTCCCCTGGGGCAGATTACACTGTATTTTCCCATTGCTAGGTTTCTTGCACCTTCTTCAGAAGTGTCCCGTCATGGCTATTATCAGGGGTAGGACACTGGCGCAGATAGATCTGATCTGATCTAATACATTGCTATATTTCTGTGTAAACAGATGAATGAAATATCTATTATCAATGACACATCTCAGAGGTGGTGCAGTAAAATGACATTTCCTATTATAATGAATGGTATTCCAGGCTAGCTATACATCAATCTAGAGAAAGTGAGTTCTAAGTTCAGGTGGTGGGGGGCAATGACAATTTATTCCAAGTATACATATCCAGGTGGGTGTATAATGTTTTTTCATTGAAAAGTGTTGTCAAATATTTCCAAAGAAGATGGGTATCCCTAAAAAATGAAGAGCCAAACCACTGAAGTTATTTTTCAAATCAAAACTGAATGTTATAGTCAATAAACACTCAGGGGAAAAGCTCTTTCTGTGACAGCTTTTTACTGTTGGTGTGCGTTCCTTGATTCTTCCAGTATACACAATGTCATTCTCAGTGCAGTTGTGGGCCTAAACACCCACGCGTCGCTGCTGGGTACTTACCACAATGAACTCATTCTGTAGAGAACTATGGGCTCTGGAATAAGTGCTCATGCCACTAATAAGAGAGAGCAAGTTTTGCTGCTGTTTTTGCAATTAAAATGTCTGATAGCTGTATATGTTTACTTGGCCCTTTGATGTGGTCAGTGGAGCAGAAGAATCTTTCCTCCTTGGTGAATGTTGAGTTAAAAAATCTGTTTTAGAGGCAACAACTGACAGGAAAACCACCAAGAGACACTGTTTTTGTTTAAAAAAAAAGTAGTTCAGAAAAATACAAAAAGCAGTGTGTACCACTGCCCAGATTTCAGATCAAACCCAAATATTTCCAAGGTCATATCAGTTCCTGTAAGTATCTCCTATCCCTTTCCTCCCATCATATACTTTACCCTTCACCTCATACAGACCCACAGTGACATCTTCATATGCCTAGGGTTGCCTACTGAGCTAGCTGTCCATTTTAGATCTTATGGTGTTGGTACACAATGCATTCTGGAGGCACTTCATGCTAGAAGAAGCCTTGGCCAACTCTGAGATTTGAAGACATTGGTGCTAGCGGAGCACAGTTCTCCCTCCAGTTTGGCCAATGTACATAGCAGAGGGGCATTGCTGGCACATGATGGCGTATATTACATTGGTGGATGTGCACCACCATCAACCTCAGCCTGGACCAATCTACACAGGAGGTCCACTTCCTAGACACCCCGGTACAAATAAGTGACGGTCACGTTAACACCACCCTATACCGAAAACTCACCAACCACTATGCCTACCTTCATGCCTCCAGCTTCCATCCCGGACACACCACACAATCCATCGTCTACAGCAGGGGTCTCAAACACGCGGCCCGTGGGCCGCATGCGGCCCATGGGGTTATTTTCTGTGGCCCGCGAGCCCCTAGCAGCCCCCCCGCCCTCCCCCAGTGTTTACCAGAGCAGCAGCCGGACGTGCACCAGGAGCAGGGCAGGCTCCCTGCCTGCCTGCCCTGCCCTGCCCTGCCCTGCGCAGCTCCGGGAAGAGGCTGGAACATGGGGAAGGGGGGGCGGAGGGGCTGTGTGTGGAACGGGGAACCGCGACCAATGGGAGCTGCTGGAGGCGGTGCCTCAAGCAACAGAAATGCACAGCCCCTCTGCCCCCCCTTCCCCACGTTCCAGCCTCTTGCGGGGGCAGGGCAGGCAGGGAGCCTGCCCTGCTCCCGGTACGTGCCGGGCCAGATCCTGCCCTCCGAACCCCTCCTGCAGCCGAACCCCCTGCCCTGAGCCACCTGCCGCACCCTGCACCCCGACCCCCTGCCATACCCTGCACCCCGACCCTCTGCCTCACCCCGCACCCCTCCTGCATCCCAACCCACTGCCCTGATCCCCCTGCTGCACCCTGCACCCCTCTTGCACCCCAACCCCCTGCCCTGAGCCCCCGCTGCACCCTGCACCCTTGCTGTACCCCTCACCTCTCCTGCACCCCACACCCCAACTCCCTGCCCTGAGCCCCCACCACACCCCACACCCCTCCTGCACCCCCTGGGGACAGGGAGGGGGCAGAGTTGGGGTGGGGATTTCAGGGAAGGGGTTGGAATGGGGGCAGGGAAGGGGTGGGAAGAGGCAGGGCAGGGGCAGGGCCTCATGGAAGGGGTGGAGTGGGGGTGATGCCAACTCTGCCCACATATTTACACCAGTGACACCATCACAGGACCTAACCAGATCAGCCACAACATCACCGGTTCATTCACCTGCACATCCACCAATGCAATATACGCCATCATGTGCCAGCAATGCCCCTCTACTATGTACATTGGCCAAACTGGACAATCCCTACGTAAAAGGATAAATGGACACAAGTCAGATATTAGGAATGGCAATATACAAAAACCTGTAGGAGAACACTTCAACCTCCCTGGACACACAATAGCAAATTTAAAGGTAGCCATCCTGCAGCAAAAAACCTTCAGGATCAGACTTCAAAAAGAAACTGCTGAACTTCAGTTCATTTGCAAATTTGACACCATCAGCTCAGGATTAAACAAAGACTGTGAATGGCTAGCCAACTACAAAAGCAGTTTCTCCTCCCTTGGTGTTCACACCTCAACTGTTAGAAGAGGGCCTCATCCTCCCTGACTGAACTAACCTCGTTATCTCTAGACTGATTCTTGCCTGCATATTTATACCTACCTCTGGAAATTTCCACTACATGCGTCTGACGAAGTGGGTATTCACCCACGAAAGCTTATGCTCCAATATGTCTGTTAGTCTATAAGGTGCCCAGGGCCGGCGCAACCCATTAGGCGACCTAGGCAGTCGCCTAGGGTGCTACAATTTGGGGGGCGGCGACCGCGGCGGTATTTCGGCGGCAGGACCTTCCGCCACCTCTGTGGGGGCGGCATTTCGGAGCGGGACCTTCCACTGCCTAGGGCGGCAGAAAAGCTGGCGGCGCTCCTGAAGGTGCCACAGGACTCTTTGTCACTTTTTACAGATCCAGACTAACACGGCTACCCCTGTGATAATGGAGAGTGGTCTGCTTGTGAAAGAAAAAAATGAAATGTACGGATAAAGACTGGGAGTCACTGGTTTCTAGGCGAGGCTATCAGCCAGAGAATAGACTATAAAGGGGGTGGACAGAAGATCAGTTTGGAAGGTCAGACTGGAAGACAAAAAAGAATCAAACTGAGGGGAGAGAGCATGGATGCCACTGAAGAGAGAAGAGTCTGTTTGGTGAACAACAGGGTCTGGAGACAGGGCTTAGAGGGGGAAAATATCAAAAAAATGTTGTTTTGATAAGCATCAACACTTACCCAGTTGAAGTTTTCACATCCCTAAAATGAAGCTCCCCAGCTATAAACACACGGTCAAGGCTCAATCAATAATAAATATAATCAAAAACTTCAAATGAAAATGCAGTTTCTACCAAAACAAAAGATTCTTTTGTAAATCAATTACAATGATACTGCCATGTTGACCATAGCAAATTTAGCCAGGCTGTACAAGTGCACAGGCTTATTCGATTAATTTTGTTTCGATCTGCCAGTAATCTTTGAAGCCAGGTGGGTATAAATTTCCACAGACTATAAGATTATTATCCATCAGCCAGATCCTGTGTCCCACGTTTGTAGCCTGAGGAAGGATTGCTTCGGAGTACATTATTACCAGCGCCTTTGCCTACTGCTATACAATGTAGCGTAGACAGGAAGGACTCTGAAACAAAAGTCAGATTACTCAAAATGTATCTGTTACTGCAACAGAGTTGACTTCATCTCTGGGCACTACAAGCATAGACCTTTTCCAATCTGTCAGAAAATAAAAGTAGCTTTTCTTTTCCCAGATAAGTTATTGCAAGTCTAAGGAAATGACCGGTCTGAAGGACTGAACTGTTTCTTACCAAGAGTAATTATCTCCACCTAGTGGCCAAAAGCTAAATTCCTGGTGTGCTAAAATCCAGTACTCCGGTGTCAAGTGTGTGTTTTCTTCATACTGTCCATATCTCTCATCAGTAGCGGAGCCAGGTTTTACAACTGGCAGGAGGTGAATGGGTCATTGGTAGTGGGCTGGAGAGCGAACCCACCCTACGCTCACTCCAGGTGTTGCGATCTGGCACAGAGCTGCAGCACCTTTCAGGTTTGGCCCAGCTGCCCTTCTGTCATAAGTGAGTGGCATTGCAACATGGCACATGAGATCACAGGGCCACATGACCCTGTGTGCCAGGCTGCAACACCCAGATTGGGGAGACAGGCTCAGACCCACAGGATAGGAGCCACTACTTCAGGGTAAGTGCGGGGCACTTCATGTTCCAGCCCTGGGCGGAAATCCGTGACATAGACCTCCTTTTGTCAGTTGCATAATATGGATGAAAAGGCACCACACATACACCTAAGGGCCACTGAGGGGATGGTTGCCCCGCCTGCCCCCCAACAGTTCCGCCACTGCTTCTTGTCCCTAAGACTATCTGTCCAAGTCCCTTGGTGAGTTTTTAGAGAAATCATTGAAAGCCCTTCTTGTCCAGGCCTGCCTGAGCATGGCTATTTTATTTATGCTGTTTTGGAGGGACTGAGGATTCTCCAGATTCCCCTCTTTTGTTTCCCAAACTATGATCCTGAGGCCTTGCATGGGGTTCTCAAAAAAGCTTTAGAAATGGCATGATACTTTCAAGCGTGTGACTCTCTCTCAACATTTGGATAGAGAAAAAGCCAAAATGTGTTGGTGAGGCATGAATTTGGGGCTCCCTTGATGCAGGGTAAATGCAGGAGATGCCCAAGCACCACAATTTTATAGTGCCAGTACAGAACATTTCTTTAGAAGCCAGGTCAGCCAAGGAAACCTGTTTGCTTTGGTGGGTTATGATCCACTAGCCCAGACAGCAGTCACACTATCTATTGGCTCCCTAAGAATAAGGCCTAAACAGGAAATTCTTCTGAGATTCCATAGCACCTGTCCCATAACTTTCTTATTCAAAAAGAAAAGTCACATCCCAGTCACAATAAGTGAGGCCACTGAAGACAGCCTGGTGACTGGCCCTGCAAACATAGCATGCAACTAGAGATGTTTCATCAAGGCCAACTTCAAAGCTCTGTTTGTAAATCTTTGATAAATCCAACCTCTCTTTTTGGGCCTGATCCTAAGTCCATTGAAGTCAATGGAAACCTTTCGACTGGCTTCAATGGAGTTTGGATCAGGCCCATTAAGACCTTTTGAATTTTTAAGAGTCATGAGTTTCAAGAATAGGCTCAGTCTGTCCTTTCTAGGTAAGTACCAATATCTGTAAACATAATGGGATGCACGCTCCTCTAATTTTGTTTGTACGCACAGCTCCAGTTAGCAGCAATGGAAGCGGGGAGTGCACACTGAAAGGAGGTTATACTCAGCTTAGGTTGCCGGTTGGTTTGTTTTTTCACAGCCTTCTGGGTATGAAATTAAATGTGTTTCACAGTAACTCTGTCACATGTAGAAACTGCTGCCGCCACCACCATCACATCTCCTTGAATTACTGTAGACTACTGTTTGTTAGTTTCAGCAGCGATTTTCACATAGGCCCTTTGACAGAACTGTAGTCACTATTTCAGAAGTAGAAAGCCACTGCTCCAAGCTGTTTGGACAGCCTAGCATAGAAGATTTTATTTTTTTTCTCCTCATCAAAATACTGAGATCTTAATATGGAACCACTTAGATATAGAGATTAAAACATTCCAGAAAGCCTAAACAGCAAAACCCAACAAACAAATTTAAAAGCATGCTCAGCACAGGATAGTTTCTTAATTTGGAAATGGAACAATGTTGAAAAGCATCCTAGATGAACACTCATTACAATAGATGATAATAGATTATATTTTATTAACTGAAAAATGCACATAGTAATGTATAAATCCCTGTCACTCACAGAGCAGCTGCTCTTTATGAGGGGCTAGAGACCAGTCTGTGACCAATCTGTGCCTGTGACTGCCTTACGAAGGCCCCTTCTGGGGGTAACTGACTGTCACAGGTGGCTGATTAGTAAACAAGTACCTGGACCAAATAAAAGGTTACCCAAGCTTAGTTAGAGAAACTCCAAAGGGAGGCAGGAAGCTCCTAAGGGAAGCCTGAGCCAGAGGGCTGAACAGGGAGCCTAGAAGGAGAGCTTTGCCAGGACTGGGAACCTATAAGAGGAGCTTCTCGAGAGGGGCGCTTCCTAGTCAGAGGGCTTTACCACTCATCCCCCGGACACAAGCCAGCAGCCTGGCTTGGCAAGGACCAGCTGCTATTCCTGGAGAAGAGTTGCAGTGAACAGATCTCCCCAAACTCCAGAGAAGGATGTTACTCTGGTAGGGGCAAGAGGCCTAAAACTTGGGGCGGAGACTGGAACCAAGAGAGCCCTGGAGCAAGAGCCTGGGTCGAGGTGAACACTGGACTCAGATATGGGACAGGAACTAAGAATGAGCTAGTCACTCCGCTGGGATGTTGGGATGAAAGTTTTGTTTATGTTCTGCATTGACTCTTCCTGTTAATAAATGAGACCTCCACAAGGAGGTGCTCTGAGCACTTTAAATGGCTGCTTAGCCTTGTTGATACCTGGGCAAGCGGAAAATCAAGTAAGGCTTCATCTGCCACATTACAGCCGCCCACAAGGGGACATGCTGGGTCAGATCAGAACAGTGACAGTCCAGTACCAGTTCTAGAGGGTCAAGGGTTTACACAGCGTCCAAGGAGTCTGACATCCTAGCACTTCCGAGAGAGAGATTCTCTTATGGGTGGGTGGCTAGGGGACTGGTAATGGGATCCAGAGTCACTGATTCTGCAAAAACTTGTACAAATACAGAGCTTTATGTACATGCACGTCTGTAATGTGTGCAAATTTGTGCATAACTGTTTGCAGGATCAGGGCACTAAGTTACTCATTCTGATGCATCACAAGTTGGTAATATTCAAAAGCTGCTACTTTCTGATAGCCGTTCAGTGGCCTCTATACAGTTACAATATGGAGGAGGGACACTGATTGTCCAAAGCTATGTTCCAATAGGCTGGGTGACCTCAACTGTGCCCCAACTCCTGCTGCTAAGTCTTGATGGCCAAAAAGATGGAAAATCCCTATGTCCACTGTAGAAAATAGGTTAAGGCAAAAAAAATCTTAATATTAACCTCTCTCCCCCATCTCCTTTCAAACATTTTTCTAGAATGGAGATAGAAATGTTGCTCTTAAAATATTATAGACTTTAGCTGCAATAGCATTCAAGGCCTGTATTTCTCTCCTGCTTGTTTACACACGCTTCCAGGCACTTCCCCCTTCTCCTTTCAATTAGGTTTTTAATGTAACAAACTGAATTGGGAGATGGGAGTTAGCTCCCAGTTCAGCTGGCTACAGTAACGTTTTGTTTAGACTCAGCCTGGCTCCTTCTCCAGTTCTGCTGAGCATCGCAGCAAGTTTTCCTTTGAAGCTTTGCCTGGAAGGGGACTGACAGTGGGATTTCAAAGGGAAAGTAACACATACCTCTGCAGCCTGGCCATGGTGCTTGGAAGCACTAGTGAAGCAGACAGGCTGAGTTTCAATGGAATGAAGACTAGCCCTACACTGCACAGCTCAACTCCAGTTAGAGACAATTTTAAAGGAGTCTGAAAGGGGAGAAAGGTAGGAAAAGGCTGCAGGTGTTTTGGGAAGGGGGAGAATAAACTATCTCTACCCTTCCTCTAGATGCTCTTGCTGGACACAACTGGTTAAACAAAGGTCCTGAACCTGTAAGCCACTGTGTGCAGGTGGGTCCTTGCACCCACTTGGAACTGTATTAACTTAAATAATTGGGGTTCCTCATGGGCTTGGCCATCTACCTGCAGGGTCAGAAATGCTTCCAGTAATGTTTGGCAATAGAAAGTGGAGTGAAAATGTCTCTAGAAGTAGACAAGCTTTGCAGAAAAAGCAGCCAGGCACCCAAGGCAGGAAAGAAGAAAGAAGGTCCTGCTGAACCAGGAAGCCTGGAGGAAAAAAGAAAAACATGTGAAGAAATTTAATTTTATAACAAATATTTGAAATAGTAGTGAAAAAAGTGTTAACCTTTTCTCTACTCTATTCATTTCATCCTACTATGAGATACTTTTCACGAAGGCAGGATAATGATCTGGTGCATAACCCCTGAGTGGGTTAAAGACTTAAGAAATAAAATGTAGCAACTATACCAATAAAGGGTTTGCCTTAATACGCCTCTAGAGAGGACAGCAGGGGTGAGGGCTACATGGGGCATCTCCACATGGTCCCTGCAGGGTTGGTGGAGAATGCAGGAGAGGAGTTCTCCTTGCAACAGCTACCATGGTCCTGGCAATATCCATGGCTCAGCAGTTACCTCAGTGAAGAGCATCAAGAGGGCTGAAAATGTTAACAAGCAAAACCAGTCTCAGCATTTTTGGATGGATCTGCAAAAACAGTATTTTACTGCCCCCTGCCCCAAACACGACAGACTCTTGACTGCATCACCACACAAGGCTGCACAGGGCTGGCCTGGGGGCTTGGGGAAGGGTCAGCAAGGTGATTCTTTTTGATGCACCACCAATGTAACTCACTCACTCTCCATAAAGATGTGCATTGGGTGGAACTTCAGGACCCCTCTCCCCAGCCAGCCTTCTGATGCCAAAGGGTAGCCCAACTGCTTGTTCCTCCCCCCACTAGCAATCTGTGTATGGTTTGAGAAGCACAGCTGAAAAGCACTACAGAAGAGGTAGGTATTTTTGTCGTGATTTGATGAGGTCTTCTCAAGGAGGAGGGCCAGAAATTTACATTTAAAAAAAAAGAGATTCTACTTCCTGGGCCAGAAAGGCTGATTTTGTTAAGCAGGGGCTGACATGAGTCCCAGCAACCCCCAGTACGAAAGGGGATTTAATAGAAAATGGTTGTGGGGGAAGCACAAAGCACAAAGTTCGGGTTGTCGCTGATGGGCAAAGTGAGCAGTAAAATGACAGTGTTCTGTTAACGGCCCAATCCAACTCTCACTGAAGCTAATAGGAGAATTTTCATTGACTTTAGCAGGAGCTGGATCAAGCCCTCATCAAAATGATGTTCATGATCATAACAAATCCTCTCTGAAGTGTTTAGATAGACAGGTTTAGATAGTACCTGCCACTGACGTTAAGAGAGAGAAATCAGGAATGACACATTTGGAGAGTAACTGTGAAAACCAAAAATACTATTTCAGTGTTTCTTTGAGACACCACAATTCAGATCGGGGTTTGGAGAAGCAATTATGCATTTTTATGGCTTTAAATTAGGATTTGAAAAATGATACCTGTCCTGTGTCTATACTTGAGCAGCCTCAGGTTTCAAGATAGCCCCAGCTTAGTCATATTGAATTTCCTCAGCTCCAGCCCCTCTGGAAAATGCACATTGCATTGCTTCAGTTTTTATTCTAATTCTGAATTTAGCAACTTTTCTCTATCCGAATGGACAGTTTAGTAGAAGTGGTGATACCGATCCACACTGCTGAACCTCCAGATGCTAAATGATACAAAAGAACACTGTAGAATTTCCACTGAGGTGCTTTCCCATGAAAGGAGGCACAGATTTATTTTCTTCAACTTCCATAGCTTAATTTTATTTTACTTCCCTCACTAATTTGGCAGCAGCTTCACTTTTAATGCCACTTCAGCATTCTGCAGGACTTGGGCTTTGTGCACTAGCAGAAGCATATTTTGCAAACGAGCTCAGTTCTTGAGGTTTGCAAAGTCAATGCTCTCTCTCTGTGGACTTCACTCCAGAACTGATACTGAAACCAGAAATAGGGGAAGGTTCCCTTAATGCTGGTATTAACTGGAAAGGAGGGGATGAGCACATAAATGCCCCTCCCATCCCAGAGGCAATGCGGGAGGTGGTTGGAAAGGTTCCTTTACTTCACTGCTTCCTAGCCCTTTTATTATAACTAGGGAAAATGTTGGTAACGTTGCTGGGGTGACTGGAATGACTCTGCAACAGATCCAAGACCCTACCAAGAAGATCAGAGTCAGTTCTTGGTGATGGGCATTCATGTGTCATTAAATCAAAGATATGAAAGGTTGGGTCCCCCTGGGGTCTATCTTATTTCCCATATTGTTAAAAGGGCCTTCTTGGTTATAGCTTTTCTAAACAGGGGACAGTGCATCAATCACAAGTGGATCATTAGAGCTGGGTGGGAAACTGTTTTCCTGACCTACAAGAATTTTTGAGATTTCAAAAAATTTCCCATCTTGAATCAGGACAAAAAGTCAATGTTTAAAATTTTCCTAAACTGAAAGTCTGAAAAAAAATTCTCATCAGGTCAGTCAAAACATTTCATGTCACTAGTTTCAAAGCATTTTGTTTTGATTTCAACCTTTTTATTTTCTCCTACTTTTTTTTCTGTAAATGAACTTAAATTTCTAAATGAAAAGCTATTTCAATCAAAAAATATTTTCTTTTTGGGATGTCAAAATGGGACATTGCAAAAAACTTTTTTCCAAATTGTTTAAAAATGGGAAATTTGATTAAACCAACCCTTTCCTACAAACAGTTCAGTTTTGATGAATCAGCATTTTCCACCAAAAAAAATTTTGTTGAAAAATTCCCAACCAGCTCTAATGATGATTATTCACTTCTTGTCCCTTTGTATCCATCTATCTTGGTTGCTGCACTGGAGGTGTACTTAGCCAGCAAAGACACCATCCAGGCAACAGTGTCCTCTGATTCTCAAAGTGATGCCAGAAGTCTTGCTGGTAGATAGGATTAATTGATATGATGAGGCTTGTTTCTTCCTTCACATCCTCACTTTTAGCAAGGGATAAGAACCTTGGTGTCATTTTTCAGCATGCCCTTTCCATGGAAAGCTACGTGTAAGGCATAGTTCAAAAATTATGCAGATGTACAATATGTACAGGCTGCATTTTTAGTTATTCTGTGATGGCCTTGCAACAGCAGCATGTGATGTTCCCCTGGTGTTATCTGAACTGGTGATCTGCTAGGTCACTCCAATCCTCAACTCTGGGAGCCAGCATTACCCTGCTCTGCTGTGAGAACCCCCACTCCTGGGCTGTTCATGCACAGCCTCTAGCATGTAAACTACTTGGATTGTGCAACCGAATGACGCTAGCCAATATCTCTGGTCCCAGACACAACCCTAGGAACCTCCGTGTTGCAGTGTCCAGTTATGCCCGCTGGACGCTGAAAGCTTATATGAGTTCATCAATTTAACAAAGAAATTGATATATACTAGGCTTGTTATCCCAAGGGGAGTCTCTGACACACTTCAAACCAAACGCACTGCCTCAGGTAGAATAAACAAACAAATTTATTAACTACAAAAGATAGATTTTAAGTGATTATAAGTCAAAGCACAAGAAGTCAGATTTGGTCAAATGAAATAAAAGCAAAACGCATTCTAAGCTGATAACACTTTCAGTGCCCTTACAAACTTAGATGCTTCTCACCACAGGCTGGCTGTTTGCTCTTCAGCCAGGCTCTCCCCATTGATCAGCGCTTCAGTTGCTTGGTGGTGATGCCTGTATATGTAGGTGCAAGAGAGAGAGAGAGCATGGCAAACGTCTCTCCCTTTTATCATGTTCTTTATTCCCTCTTGGCTTTGCGCCCCCCCTTCAGGGTCAGGTGAGCATTACCTCATCGTAGTCCCTGACTGACCAAGGGAAGAGGAGTGACTCATTCGAGAGTCTAACAGATCCTTTGTTGCTGCCTAAGCCAGTGTCCTTTGTTCCTGTGAGGCTGGGCTGGGTTTGTCCCATACATGCCCTGATGCGGTGTGAACTGCCCTTCTGTTCCTGGAGAGTTTTGCCTGGGCTTGTTTTAAACCATGAGGACACATTTTCAGCCTCATAACTATATACATGAAATTACAACCTATAACATTACTATAACAACAATGCTCAGTACATAATGAGCCTTCTGAAGACACCGAACATGACAAACTTTGCATTGGATACCACACAATCATATTATAAGGATGAACATGGGGGTGCAGAGTGTTCCCCCAAGGTACAGAGTGTCACAGAGCAGTGTAGCCAAAAGAGAAATCCAGTGCTGCTCCCCAACTTTCTTGTTCTCTGACTACAATAATTGCATTAGCACTGTTGAGATGTGAAAAGTCACTTGTGGCTGAAGCTATGATTCCTAAGGTAACCATCTGGCTAGAGTTAAGGTCTTTAAATGCAAAAGTGTAGCATACCAATATCTCTAGGGAGCTAGCCACCGTTAGCTATTGCTTTGAATTTTTGCTACTACTAAAAAACAGTCTGTAAACCAATAGTTGGTCATGGTAGCTTGGTATTCAAAGCATCACAACCTATAAAATGGGGATAATCTATTAAACAGACACCATAAAGTTTGATAGACCTGGAACTGAAAGTTACTTTATATTAAAGTTCTCACCTTTAAGTTTCCAAACATTCACATCACTTCTGCATTTCAAATATACCTGACCCCCTTCCATACCTGTCACACTGACTCACATAGCACCAAATTCTGCCCCCACAATCATGCTTTACTGAGTTTGTACAAGAGTACTTTTTCTCAAGCCATAAGACATGCACTAATTTACTGGGGGTCTTACATTACACTGTTGGTTATGTATTATATAAACATTGACTGGTGCCAAGGGAAACAGCTATAAAATACTGCCCAAGGCAACAGTATCTTGACACTGTGGTATCTTGTCCAAAGCTAATATGCAAAATAAAAGGAGCTGTTGGCGGGACTGACTGCTCCTCTAGCTCGTAGGTGCTCTTCGTTAATGGAAGGCATTTAAGAAGATAGTTGGAGCCTTTCCCTGCTGAGGGACACTGGGGGAGCTGACTGACTCTTTTTAGAGGAGACTTGCAGAGGGGAGGGGAGAAATGGCTGCCATGTTTGTTGGCCTTTTCAAGACCATCCAAAGATGTCTATGATGCCCTCGACACTATCCTATTCTGCTCTCATGAGGGCAATAGTACAAATCTCATCTGCTTATGCACCCTATAAATAAGATTGGATATAAAACGTAAGGGTAAATAAACAACTATATAATTAATATGCATCAGCAATCAGTTTGGGAAGAGGCATGTTTGGAATCATTAAGTTTAGAACTTCATTTTGGGACAACTTGAAGCTGAACTGCCTTATTGTATCCCTTTAAACGAACAGTCCTCAGCTCTACACTTCAACTGGCAGAGAGCCTATGGCCCTCAGCATATCACTTTACTCAAATGCTCCCAAATCTTGCTAATATTGAAATTATAAATTGCCACAGCTGACAGAAATAAGAACAAAATAAATTAAATGTAGGTGAAAGAAAAATTATTTTGTCTCTCTTGTGACTTCATTTAATACGATTTGTTTCCTTTTTTTCCAGTGTTCCGTGCTGAGTTGGAAAAAGCTTTCTTGGTGCCAAATCTGCATCTTGTATGATTTTCAATCTGTGTTATTTTTGTATTCCTTCTTTGGCAGTCAAGGTCCTTATATATGACTGCCAGTTCTTCTTCATCCTTCCCTATCCAAGATATACCATATACTAATTGAGAACTAAACTCTCTGAGCTGGTGTCCAAGGAGCGAGGCTCATGGGGTTTTCCTTCATGCAACATATTATAATGCCCAGATATTATGAACACTCATGTATATTTGAGGTTTTGCCTCTCACATTTTAACAAGTAAAAATTACTAACTTCACACATCTGCGTTTCTGATCTCCTCAGAGATGCCATTAACAATCCCCCCCCCCCACACACAACTTTTTAACCTGAGCTGCCATTTATTTTCCATACAGGACACAATTCACCCTGCATGAAAGCAACCACATGTGCTCTCCAGAACGCTGCATTTCACCTTGCCACTAGTAAAGCAAAGCCTTTCTACAGGCTGAAGAACAGAATGTGCTTTAAGGGCCTGATCCAAACTTCCTTTGAGTTTAGAAGGTTTGGGATGAGTCCGTAAATCTGTGCCACTAGACATATTGTGATCTAAAAATGGAGTACAGCACAAAACAGTTTAACAGCAAGCTTCTCCACCCAACAATGTTAGGCTCAGCTAACTTCACCCACCTTCTGGTGGAAGAAAATAAAAGTATGATTCTGAATTATATCTGCACTTTAGCCAAAAAACCCATATTTTATAAATATAATTTATTGCAGCAGTTATAATAATTCATTATAATAATGGGGCTATTATAAACAATCTACATAAAGTGACTATATTCATGACATTACACACTTTCATTTTAAAACTAGCCATAGTCAATTTATCTGTTTTTCCCCGGTCCAACAAGCTCTAGCCTCTTTCTGGGTGAGGGACTGAAAATCAGAATCAGAATTCTGTATTTTATTTTGTTATTTTTATTCTACACCACAGATCATTAACGACCTAGATCTTTTTTATTTTTACAATTTATTCTCCAATTCTCCATGTGGTGTTATTTTTGGTTGAAATTTGGATTCTAGGAGAGTTTTGTAAAAAAGAAAACAAGCATTAATACTTTAACTTAACGAGGCCATTAGAAAACATTTTTCAGCACTTCTTTCCATCTTCCTTTTTAGCTTTCTCATGATTTTTTATCTAGAACTTTTTATTGTTTTTAAGAATAAATGCTACTTATCATACAAATTGATGTATAGGTTCTGGGCTGTAGATCTAATACTACTGGCTTTCCTCTTAGGCAAAGGGACTTTTATAGTGGCTGGGGGCAGGACGTAGAAGGCTTATATCAAGACGTGGAAGGGGAGATGGTAAGGATGTAAACACAGTCTGGAAAGGGAGGGACAGTGGTGGGGCCAAAAAGTTTGAAAGGAAGAGGCAGAGAGGAACCAAGGGCTTGTAGGGCTTATGGAAGGCTCTCAATAGAAATGACATCACCAGTAAAGGAGGGGCTTGTCTTTATCTATTGATCAATCTCTTATCTAACTATCTGTCTTTATTTGGCAGATGCTGGCTCAATATACTTCTCCTATCACTAGTATGCCTCAATCACACAATTGAAATCCATAGAAATTTTTTCATTGACTTCAGAGGGAGCAAGCCCTCACTTTGAATTCTATGGGCCATATGCTACTTTCAGTTATTCAAATGTAAATCTGAAATAAGTCAATTGTCTTCAGTAGAGTGACTCCTGATTTACGCTGGTGAAACTGAAGGCAGAATAGGGTTGCATTGATAAAGGCTCCTGTAATGTTGCCTACTGAAAGGTATAATTCTCTACTATGGCAGGGGAGTATTTCTCCTTAAATGAACTAAGGCTTACTTCATGGGAGTCCTGTACTTCTCAGTGGACTCTGAACTCACTTCCTTTTACTTTGTTTACAGATGTATGGGAGGTTTTTTCCTCTGCCATTCCCTTTTCCAGGAGCAAGGAGACAATGAGACATTGTTGAATTTTAAACATCCAGGTTTCTGTTTCTTGTCTTGCAGAATAATGGAACCACTCGGAAACTGTGAGAACTGCAGGGACGGTTGAGGGGGAATGGCAAAATTTTGATTAAATTTCTCAGAGAAGTAGCAGAGATTGGGTAAACCAAGCTAGAAATGTTTGCATGTTAGAAAAATACAAATTAAACAGAAATTATCCTGGTTAAAATATTGAAGGGATTTGGAAATACAAGCAAACAAAATGTAAAAATGCAGGAATATTTAAAGTTTCTTCTGTTGTCCCTTAATAAAGGCCAGATTCTGATACACATACTCACATTGAGCAGGATCTAACGCCGGGGAAGACCCACTGAAATTAATGGGGCTACTTGGGGGAAGAGGAGGGTCAGGTGCTAGTCACCATGACTCAGAACTTCACCATAAGCTTTTCCAGAGAATAATTCACAAAGAGGGTTACGTTTATGACTAGGAATCACATCACTGACAGCGGTTGTCAAAGATCTAACCAGTGTCCAGGACAACACAATGCTGTGGGTATTTCCTATGATTTCTTGAAGCGAAGTTCAGCTTTTAAAAATAAAACAGCACATTACACATAAGTGTGAACAGCTCTGGGAGCAGGTACAGCCTTTTCAAGTGTGTTATGTCTTCTTCTTATCTGCGGTGGGCCTGCTCCTGGAGAGGCTCTGTGTGTACCTCTGCCAGTGACTGACTTTTGCACACTGAGCGCATGCAGGACTTGGAAGTATGTTGGGGCCTGGTTCTGCAAACATTTACTCCTTTGTGTGTGTATTTAGGTGCTCTTGAATGGCGTCCCAAAGAGCAACCATTTCTGCATGAGTGTTTGCAGTGGGAAGCCCCTAGCTCAGCAGAGGGAGAATATTAGCACACTTAAAATGTTAGTGATTTTACTGCTATGAATGTTCACGTGGAGCAGCTACTGCCCTCCCATGCATCCTCCTAAGTAACTTTCCTCTGTAAATCACTTTGATTGTGTTACACTTTCATCTTTTCTGGCCTTCACCAGGTCTGTTCTCTGGTTTATACCCCTGCTCAGTGACAGGGGGCAGGAAACTCTGAGGGTCCCCTTGAAGAGTGTGCTGTGTACTCTTCTACTGGGGGAGTGGCATTGTTCCTTTTCATGGGGGACAAAAGGTGTGGCCCTCATGGATGGCCCTAGGGTACGGGGCTGTCAAAAGGTAATATACTGCACTAGGTGTGTTATCCTTCAGCGGAGCAAATGAGATGAGGATTTTTGTCCCTGGCCCACTCTCCCACAGCCTGCCCAGTTCATGTCCTGCACTGCTGCTTGACAAAGAGGGAACAGTGCTGTAGATGTAGCTGGATTCCCTTTTCCAGACCAGAGTGGTGAGATCCATGAAAACAAAGTCTTTCCATTTATGTAGCAAGGGGATATGACTGGGCCTTTGAGAGACTCTGGTGAAAGCTGCTAGATACAGTAGGTGCAAAATATTACTATTATTGTTAGTTTCACTCTCCTTTTCTCCTCTTTTTCCTTTTCTCTTTCCTTTTTCCTCTCTTCTGCTTCTCTCTTTCAGTCCCTCCCCTCTCTACTTCTGGTTCTCCCCACCCTTTTATTTAGCACTTTCTCTATGTTGTGTTCTTCCCTCCTGCTGGAACCCTTCTTTCACAGTGTATTAAGTCTAATGCATCCTGACAATCTAACTGTTTTTAATTGTTCCAGTAAATTTATCTAGACATTTCAGAGAGCAGTATACATTTAAACCAAGGGCCTTTTCAAAGTCTTCATAATCCATCTTCATCCCATGTATTTAATACAAGAGCAACATGTTTTTGTGATTAATATATTACTTTGCATATGCGGATATTTCCCCAGCCATTACATAACAAACATGTATTTGGATATCAGTTGTCGTTTGCTTTCTGAGAGGTCATTAAAATTTGTGTTACTTAATAATAATTATACTTTTAAAATACATCAAACAATTGTCATCTGAGGTTCTCAAAATGCCTTATGAATGTTAATTAAGCCTCAACACCCTAGTGAGATAGTGATTATTTGTTGGCTTCATTTTACATAAGGTTAAAATGCAGCACATATAGGTTAAGTGTTTGCCAAGATTAAGCAGGGAGTTGGTGGGAGAGCCTGGAACAGAACCCAAGAGCCATAACTCCCATCCCCTTGCTCTCCCAAACTAGACCATGCTCTCTCTCATTAAAAAGTTGATGTTTCCATGAAAGTCACATCTAGCAGAGGTCCAAAAACTGATACCTGTGTAGCACCAAACAACACTTTCTCCCAGCTGGACATCAGTATTCCCTGTATTACTATATTGTTTTGTTCTTAAGTTAATCATTCCTTAGTTAGTTCTTAATCATTCTCATTTGCTATCCTTGATGCTTGCTGTTCTTTGAATTAGTACATTTTCTTTCCTAAAGAGATAGCTACCTTGATGTGACTCATTTCATTGATTTAACAGCCACAATCCCCAGAGTGATCATCATCATCAACACTCCTAATGACTATTTAATACTTTTCAGGCTCTTAGTCTACTCACAGCAAGTTACTAGAAAACAGTACCTACTTTATTGTGATTTAGGCTCAGATGTAGCAGTTCTTATTCGGGCAAAACTCCCATTAACTCACCTATTGCAGTCTTAGATGAGCAGGGACTGTAGGATCAGTCCCTGGTGATAAAGCTGTCATGGGGTGTGTTGGGGGAGAAGGCTCGGGAAGAATAAGAAGCAAAGTTTCCTTTGTTAGCAGTTAAAGTATTGAACAAAATGTTAAAGTCATACCAAAGGTGTTGGTGTCCCCTGCACTTTTCTTCATATCAGATGTATATGTCTCAAGAGGCAAGTGGACAGAGACTTGCACTGATTTAAATGGAGGGGGAAAGGTTCTCACACTGATTCAATTAGGACTAGTATATGTTGTAATATAGCTTCAAGGGATAACTGAAACTTTCTGAGAGTGCTTCTTCCCCCCCCCCAAACCCTTTGGCCGCTGCCACATGGAGCTCATTTCACATTTCGACTATAATGTAAGTGATATAGAAAAATAATTCTCATATTGTGTCAGGGCCACTGGGGCAGAATGCACACACGTGCTCCTCCCATTAATCATAGAATGTAATCGCTCTTAAGGCACTTTCTCCCAACTGGGTTTTCAGTACATGGATCTTCTTTTCGGTTTCTAAGTAAAAAGTAATAGATTACCAACACAGAAAATCATCATTCCGTTCAACTGTCTGGGAGAAAGCAAATACGGTATGGAAAATATAAACATATCATCACAGTTATTCTGTTAGTTAATATAGTGACACAGAGGATAGCATAAACAAAAGAGACATTGCTAAGTGCATGCACTAGTATAAGTCCAGATCCTCAACCAATATAGCATAAATCCATTAACTTCAATGCAGCAACTGACACCTGCTAAGAATCAGGCCCCTCGTGTTTCTCATAAGCAAAAACTTTTCTTTAACTTTAAGAACAAGTAATATTCTGAAAAAAATCACAGAATTATTTTAACTGTGAGCTCTTTAGGGCAAGGAGTGGCTCTTACTACATGTTTGCAAACTGGGGTCCCAATCTGGCTTAGGGCCTCAAGGTATTACTGTAATACAAATAAATAACGGCTAAAAGAAAAACAAGAACATTTCCCGTAAGCCAAATTTTCAAAAGAACCCTCTGATTCCGGATTCCCAAACTGAGGTACCTTGGACCTAACTTTCAGAGACATTCAGTTCGCAAGTTTCCCATTGACATTAGTTTGAGTTGAGGGTGCTCAGCACTTTTGAAAATCAGGCCCTGAGCAGCTCAGATTTGAAGGCCTCACTGTTAGTAGACACTTGAAAACCCAGGCCCCCAAATTTTTGACTAACATGGAAATGTTTTAGCAAAATTCTCTTCTTCATAACAGAATGTCTCTATAGTCAGATTTACAGTTTACACACTGTAATGCACTGAGGGTCAAATCCACTACTCCAGTTTAAAACCTGAGCAATTGGGCTCTATTCAGGAAAAGTGGCTGAACATAGTTATATATCTTCCTCTATGACACCTATCATCACAAAGATGAAGTTGATGTCATTCACCCGAGAGCCAGGATGCAGCACTGCAGCCTATGGACTGACTAATGGTTGCAACCTTTCTGTGCCCCTTGAATGGGATATTGTAGCCATGAGAGCCATATAGAAATGGATCCTGTGGCTCTTCCCCAGGCTTGTCCCATGCCCAACCCATTATAACTCTGTGAGCCAGCCCACGTGAAACTGACCCAGAGACTCCTTCTCCATCACAAGCAGGTGCACAGGCAAGCATTCAAAATCCCAGTGTGAAATTAAGTTGTGCAAAGGTCCTTTCTCTGACTTTGGCATCATGGATTAATGTAAGACCAAAAGAATAACGGATTTTCATCTTACTTCATAATAAATGAGATTTCACCTTATCTGGAGTTTCACAGGAATCCACTGTACTTGGGTTTTTTAATGAATTTTAATCATTCATTTATTTTACAAATATGCAATTTCTCTTTTAAATAAGTGGAGATAGTTGATTATGTTTGGGAACATCAGAATTCACAAAAAATCATTTAAAAGAGTGGTTCCAGAATACTCTGTCACAGTGTGAGTCCTTTGCTTGGCTTATTTTGTATTTTGTTGTATGAATTGTGGCTGTAAACTAGCAGCTATTCTCTGTTTGCAGATTCATGAATTCAAGTAGTAAAGGGGATATTTTCCCTTGCCCATATCTTCTTTTCCTCATTTGCATCTCAAGCCATCCTAAACTCTGATTTGATCAAAATCTGTAGATTGCAAACTGACTTGTTTGGGTCCAAGAAACACAAAATGAAGATTTACCACTAAATGGAAAACTCCATACATTGGCTTATAGGTACTTAAGAGATTTTTCTAAAATGTAAAAGGTCCCATTACACTTAAGAGAACTCAGTCATAAAAGAAAGATTATTTTAAAACTTCTCTATCACATGCATGTCTTTACTGGAAGAATTATCCATTGAAGACTACTTATTTAAACCTTTTGTAAGTCAACAGTGTTCACTTTGCATATTGATTTGTTGGTGTTTAATTGATTAACTTTATCTCAAAAGCAATCAATGAGAACAGAGTTAGGCCAACTGACCACTTTTGAAAATCCCATCTTAAAACTGATCTCACTGCTAAAATGCAGACATTGCAGCACTTGGTATAAAGACAAGAGTTTAGGATAAAGACATATGAGATTTTTTTTAACAGCGATTTGACTTATAAAAGAAAAAGGGTGAGAGACAGACAACAGTGTCACAAAGGATATAATGAAGCATGGTGTATGATTGCCACTTAACAATATAAAATATCAAAAGCTAGAAGTATTATCAAAGAGAAAAGAAGGATGTGTGAAAGAAGTGAAGGTGAGATTAAGAACAAGAGAGGACTAGCACAACAGTGTACAGTTCAACATCCCAAGTGATCCAGAAGTTTCAAGATGTATTAAAGACCTCATATAGTCTAGAAGAAATTTCCATCCATCATGATATTCCTCAATATTTTCTTATAATCAAAACATCTTGTAAGCAGCTGTGTCCATGTCCAATAATGGGCAACAATTCATTCCTTTGCTGTTGGAAAATGATCTCTCCAATCTCTAAATATTTTTACAAGCAGATATACATTAATCCACTTCAGTCCATATAAGAAAAACTTAGGATAACTTTGACTTGACTTCACACATAAAAAGATGAACCAATAGGCTAAAAGAGAATAAGAAATGCCATACTGGTGCAGACCAATGGTCCAGCTAGCCCAGTATCCTGTCTCCAACAGTGGCCCATATCAGAGCTTAAGGAGGAGAGTACAGAACAGTGCTCCTGGACTGATCCATCCCTGTCTCCCTCTCCGGGCTTCTGACAGTCAGATGTTTTGGGGTGCCTGGAGCATGGGGCTGCATCCCTGACCATCTTGACTAATAACAACTGATGGACCTATCCTCCATGAACGTATCTAGTTCTTTTTTGAACTTTTGGCCATCACAACATCCAATGACAATGAGTTCCACAGGTTAATTGTGCATTGTGTGAAAAATAACTTCCTCTTGTTTGTATTAAACCTGCTGCCTATCCTATATATGGCTGTAGATAGGCTATAACTTATCATGCATATTTTCTCTGAATCCAAAATTCTGAAGGCAACACATTTAAAACTTGTTCTTAATTCATCTAAAAAAAAAAATCTTAACAAAAAATCAAAATCAAGCAAGTCTTAACACCCGAGGCTAACCAAAGATGGCCCCATCCGCTAGCAGGACTAGAACTACAAATTCAATCTCAACTACAAGAACCATCCACTGTAGAACCAGAGGGAATTAATATCGGGTGGGTGAGCAAGCCACACCACTACTTCACAAAAAACCACCAGAAACTACAAATTGATAGACTTTCCTTAGTTTGTTCCCTTTTTGATAGGATGTATTGTCTGCATGGTTGCAGCACTCTAAAGCAGTGGCTCTCAACCTTTCCAAATGACTGTACCCCTTTCAGGAGTTTGTCTTGTTTACCCCCAAGTTTCACCTCACTTAAAAACTAATTGCTTACAAAATCAGACATAAAAATACAGAAGTATCACAGCACACTATTACTGAAAAATTGCCTACTTTTTCATTTTACCATATAATTATTAAATAAATCAACTGGAATATAAATATTGTACTTACATTTCAGTGTATAGAATATAGAGCAGTATAAACAAGTCATTGTGTGTATGAAATTGTAGTTTGTACTGACTTCGCTAGTGCTTTTTATGTAGCCTGTTGTAAAACCAGGCAAATATCTAGATGATTTGACGAACCCCCTAGAAGACCTCTGTGTATCCCTTGGCTGAGAACCACTGCCCTAAAGTGTATACAGGAGTACATATGCTAGAGCAGTGGATTTCACCCTCAGTGCATTACAGTGTGCAAACTGCAAATCTGACTACAGGGACGTTATTTCATGAAGAGGACATCGCTATAATAAGGCTCCATGTAAGGCAAAAATGTATGGGCCTGTATCCACTTTACAAGTGTTACATTGACAATTAGGCAGTTTGAAAATCTTCCTTTCATATGCTAGACCTTTCAGAAAATGGACCAGTTGGATCAAATGTAATGAACTTACTTCAGGTAAATGAGAGCAAAATTTGGCTCATTGATTTAAAGATGTAAGTATGTGCAACCAAAACCTGCTCATCCCTTTCCAGAATATTCTCTCTGATACTTCTGAACTCAGAATGATAAAGAAATAAGGACTTTACACATAAAGCCAACTGTAACTACTTAGTGTGTTTTCCGGCTTTAAGCTCTACAATGTGTAATGTGGAACATCAGAAAGACACACTGATGAACTCTCCCCCTCCTAATGGGAAACAGTTGAGGGTTTTACCAAATCTGTCACTTTTAAAATGAAAACATGAAAAAAGGCTAAGATAAAACACAACAAAATTGAAATAATGCTCTTTGATTCAGATACTGAAAATTGTTCCTCAAGGAATGGAAAAGCTAATGGGAAAAAAAATAAAATGAAATCTTATGGTGTTTGTAGAAGCCCAAGCAGACATTCTTCCCTATAATCCTCTTACTCTCCTCTCACTCAAAAAAAAAAAAAAAGAAAGAAAGAAGAAAATCTCTTTCTGTGATTGCTTATAGAGTCTTGGGACTCCAGGATGTTTAAACAAGTGGTTCCCATTTCTATTTCAGGGTAACTTGTGACTGTCCCAGCGAGCACTTTACTCATCTGGGCTGAAGTGATCAGTAGTTTATCAAAAAACGCAAAATCGGAGGCTTCCCAAACAAGATTAAACAAAAGAAAAGACAGTGTTTTATGGGACATCAGATTTAGAGCACAAGGGAAAAGGCTATTTCAGCAAGAAAACAAATGTTTGATGGTACTATATTAACAATAAATTAATCTGATACTTTCAATATTTCCTGTTTCTTTTAAAAATTTGTGGAGATCTTAAGGGCACACTAGGAAATGGAGAAAGAACATTTGATGGCAGGGGAGGGAACATTAGAGTAATTTACTTTGCTAGTTAATTTCTGTATACCCTTTGGATTTATAGCAAGAGCTTTTGCTCTCAAAGCTCTGCTTCTGCTGGATCCAGCTATGATCTTCTAATCTCACATTGGTGACATTAGATTGTTGCCATGGAAACATGTGGTGATGATGATGACACAAATTAAAGTGCCAATGGCATGCATCTCACACTGATATTAATGGGAAGTACAGCTGCTGATCCCAATCAGTGTATGGCCCTCCTGCTTCACTGTGGTATGGCTTGAGAAGAAAAGAAGGACTAAAAGCAAACTGTTTTTTGAACATATGTATTCTTTAGCAAACATAGCAAGAATGGTTATTAAAAAATCAAGTTAAAGGTGAATACAACTAGTCAACTCTTTGCTGCAAGGTCTTATTTTGAAATAGGAGAATGTTAAACTGGAAATAATGAATAGTGCACTTGTAGGAGGAATTTTCAGATGAATAATCATTTGTGCTACAGTTCATGAAACTTTTTAAACTTAATAACGTTTTCATGAATGAACCAGTAGTCAGCCACATACTCACAAACAACAGTCAACAACACACCATGAAGGACAGCAGAGGAAACTTGCCAGATTTATTCCCCAAAATGTGTATATGTCACCTTTTGTATTCTTTGACCATATCTAAGGTGAATTAATTTGCGTGATAAGAGACATGATTAACTTTAAAAAAAAAATCACACTTTTGTCTGATTTTTTTCACATAAGATTAGTGACAAATTATTGGTCTCTTGTTTTTCAACTTGTTGATTTAGGGCATTTGAAAACAGGAGACAAGAAAGCCTGGTAAAAATAGGAAAATATGACTAACATAATAAATATTGGCAGGGGGACTCTGGGGCACGTGTAATACCTGAAAATACTTCAAACTAACTTTTGCAATTGACTGTGTGCCTTTAAGCTTAATACCTATGAGAGACTTCCTCCATGGTGAATGCCCCTCCTGAAAGACAATTCAACCATAAGACCATTTTACTTGTTTTTTCCTGCCCTTGGCCAGCTGACAAAGAGTTAACATCTATTGTCATTAAAGTGCTCCTCAAAGCCAAAATGGACGTTTGTATAGCATGCGCTACTTAACTTGCATTACACCATTAACACTTTACTCCCTTAATTTAGTTACGCTTACATTACTTTACAAAAATATTTTGTTTAAGAGAGAAATAAAATATCCTATTTCTATTCACTATTTTATAATTGCCCTCAATTAGTATTTTGTTTTCTGGATCTGAAATATTCCTCTGTTCACTAAAAGAAGCTATGTACATGTCACTAAATCAGGGGAAGCTAGGTAACATATGCATAAGAGGAAAAACTTAACTTTCTCATTGCCCTGATCCAAAGCCCACAGGAGTCAATAGGAGTCTTTCCATTGACTTCAGTGGGCTTTAGATCAGGCCCTGTGTGTCAAGGGTTAAAAAGTGTGACTGACTGCAGGTTTTATAACCGGGTATGTGTTGATTTAATGTAACAAATTGTGGCTCACGTCTTTGCACTTTTCATGACATTTAAGAGCACAAGGATGATGGTCCATGCTAGAGGCTCAGAGCTGTCTGTAGGCAGAAGTAAAATTAACTTACGTGTGAAATCCCAATAATAAGATTTCCTGAAAGGGATCCTTTGTACACCTGGAGCTGGACAGCCTAAAGAAAAATGTGGCAGTGGTTACATTTCACTGTGCATTCATGTTATTTTTGTCTTAACTCTTTCTCACCAGAGAATGTCCATTCTGAAAGATACACACATCAGAAAAATACTTACACGGTAAAACTTTCTTGTAGCGTAATGAGGTTTGGCATCTAAATGATGCTGTTTATCAAGGGATTTTTAAGTCCCTCAACCATGGTCACATAAGTACTAATGTTTATTGAAAACCAAATTCTACTAGAGGCAATATGCAGTTTATTTTGAATGAATTCCTTTCCAGCCTCCCAAATCCTGCAGAATCTTGATTGACTAATAAACACACATCAGGTTTCTAAACTTTAATACATAAATAAATAAATAAATAAATAAAACATCCATCCAAATAAATGGTAATCATTGATTGCCTCAGCTTTCCAGTCTCTGATCTGATCTTCCATCATGACATTCAAGGCTTATCTATGCAGTGCAGCTGGGGTGTGATTTCTAAAGCATACTAGCATGTTGCGCATTAATTGGTCCGTATACACACTGCTGGTGTGCCCTAAAGGTTCCCTAGTACGCTCTAACATAGTGCTGTTTCAAACAGTACTACATTAAAGCATGCTAGGAAACCTTTAGGGCACACCAGCAGGATTTACATGAGCCAGTTAATTTGCAACAGGTTAGTCCATTTTAGAAATTACACTCCTGTAGGGTGCATTGTTGCTCAGTGGAGATAAGCCCTCAGAGTCATTTTTGTGGAATCCTATTGGTTTAGTCCTATGAAATTCTTTTCACTTTTCCAGAAGGGTGGTGGTTATGTAATACATTGTAAGCAATCACAAGAGGGCAGGTCTAATGTTTTCAGTACAGCTCAAGGATCAAAATAAATTCATTTGATTAGGTCAGTCTGAGCAATTGTTTTGGTGATTGTTACTTAAAGACATCTTCTCTCTGACTGCCCTGCTTTTGTGTGTTGCAATACCCAGTAAATGGTTAGCACAGGAGGAGATTAAAGGAATGTGTCCACATTTTAAATGATGCATATTGGCTCCTTTTACTAGCATTCACTGATATTTCTAGCATCAAACCCTTTCCGTATGCCATCATATTTTTTTTATATTCATAGTGCAGTAGCACCTAGAAGCTGAAACCATTACTAGAATCCCATTGTGCTTAATGCTGTGCAAACACATGCAAGAGACAAACTCTACCCCGAAGAGCTTGCCATCTAAATGGGCAAGACAAAGGGAAGGCAGAAGGAGGATGCAAGCATTACATTACCCCCATTTTACAGATTTGGGAGCAGAAACTACTGGCCCAGCTTTCAGGAGAACTCAGCACAGTGGGTACAAGTTGGCTACTGAGCTTTTCTGAAAAATCTGGCTCCAGTTCCAGGTTCTGAGCACTTGAAAATCTGGCCCAGGCCTCTTTTGAACATTTGGCCTAAGTGACTTGCCAAAGTCACACAGGAACTCTGGGGTAGATCTGGGAATTGAACCTAGAGAGCCTAAATCCTAGTCCAAAATCTTAAACTCACATTACTGTAGTAACCCAACTGCAATCAATGGGACTATTCCTGGGAGAACAGTGAACAATTCCTGGGAGAACCTTTGAACAATCAGGGTTTACTCACCCCCCCCCCCCTCCACTGGTGTTTGTTGTTTTGTCTGATTGTTCTTTAAAGGTAATAAAGAAAATGTTATTTATTTTCCACTCCTCTGCCTAAAAACAGATGGGGAAGGAGAAAGAGCAGAGTGGGGGGGAGGGGTTCTGTTTTCAGGTTTCCAAAACAACTCCCTATAAAGACAGAGGAGTCACCAGTCTGACAAGGCAAAAGGATTTAAATAAGGGAAGGCTGATGTGATGTCACTAGCTCTAATTGAAAACTGCCCTGTAAAGCACGTTAGTACTTAACGCAGGAGAAAGCCCACCCGGCCAGGGGAACCCCACACAGAAAAACTCACCAGGAAACAGCACAGAACCGGAGGGGTGAAAATGAGGGATCACAGTGCGCTAGGGTGACCAGATGTCCCGATTTTATAGGGACAGTCCCGATTTTTGGAGCTTTTTCTTACATAGGCACCTATTACCCCCCACCTCAGCCCGATTTTTCACACTTGCTGTCTTGTCACCCTACAGTGCGCTAAGGGAAAGGGAAAATTGCCCACTGCAAGCTGGGACTGGAGCGCGCCTCTGCCGCGCCCCCAGGCTATGGAGAGCCCCAGTGCGTTACACCTTCACGGGGCTCGGCGCGTCAGACACACGTGAATGTGAAGAGCAAAGACACGGGAGGTTTGGCTATTTCTCTCTGCACGTGGAAAAGGGAGTTTGGGGAGTGGGGATCTAATTCTCCGATTTGGCACAAAATGAGTTAAAATAAAAATAAAGCAATTGAAAACTGGAGAGGTGAAATATTTCTCTACCACCGTGCCCCGGCTTGTAGGTCAATTGAGGTATTATTTAAGAGAGAGAGAAAGTACACACACACACACACACACACACACACACACACACACTCTTTTCAAAAGTAACAAATGTATTTTTTTGTTTCAGGGGAAAAAAAACCTCTCATTTTCGACATAACAATGGCCGGATCTCTCTGAATGAAGGGCTTTGCATATTTTCCTGTTTTAATTGGTTGTATAATAAACAGAACTGACCCCACACTCTCTTTTCAATAAGTTCAGGGTGAAACTCGGACCATGGGACTGGAAATGACTTCTTCACCGCTTAAAACGTGGACAAGAATGCCAGGAATCAGGCTGGATAACACAGCAACGTGAGCCAAGGAAGGGAGGGGGGGAGAGCAAGGTAAAATATGAAGCACCTTGATTCGTGCTTTGTGCCTCCTTTGTTCATCCTCCCCTAGAAGAGGACGTGACTGCAGCTATGAGGATATTCCTGCTAAGCCCCGAACTGCACAACTCCACACAGGTATACAACAATGTTGTGACAGCAATGGAGGAACAGACTAGTGGCGTGGGGGGTCGCCATATAAGCAATTAATTCCCCAGTCCACACGTTAGTCATCATTGTAGCATCTGCTCCAGTTTTGACGCTGCGATACCCAATGCACTATACATCATTCTCACGATGTTGGTTCACGTCCCCACCCACGCGCACACACCCACACAGACGCCGTTATATTCTGCGTGCAAATGCTGTTTGTTGCGGGTAGAGGGCAGTATTGACATTACAGAGTAAGAGCCCAGAAAGCGACCAAAATAGAAACGCTCTGATGTTCTCACACACACAGACCTGCAGCTAACGGAAGAGCGGAGTGAAAGGCTGAATTTTCAGAGACGATTTAGAGCAAATGATAGCAAGGGTAAAATCCTGCAGCTTCATCCAGGCAAAACTTCTCCTGGTTTCAGTGGCAGTTTACCTTGGCTGGGACAGCGAGATTGCACTCTGGGGTGTAACTTTTTAAGTGAGACAAATTCTCTGTGTAAGAGAAGGTCAGATCCCGCATGGTGCGCTGAATAGCTGAGAGAATAAATCCTCCTCTTTCTGGCTACACGACTGTAAGTCACCAGCCTTATTTATATTTGTCAAAATAGTAGTTGAATTGCTTGCATGTTTGCACAGATACAGAAGCTCACTTCATTTCTTAAATATCAGTCCCTTGCAGTAAGGGGGGGAAAGGTTGCTACATACAATCAACACTACATCGGATTGACATACTATGCAAGTGATTTGTCAGCCATTCCCTTAATTTAGTTGTGACATCAAATCCAAATGAACCAATCGGGAGTTACTGTCAGATTAATATGAGGAAAAAGTTTCAGGGTTTATAATGTAGTCCTAAAGGCCCCGATCCTACAACTTTTGCATACCTAAGCCATCTTTAATCAGGTATGACTTCACTAGAAGATTTACTCACATGAGTAAGGCTTGCAAGATTGATTCAAAGCTTCCACATCTAGGAGGGTGAAGAAACGCTGCAAGAGCTCGAATAACCTAAAATATGCGGTTTGCTCCCGATCCTGCTCAAACAAAAATCCTATTGAAGTCAATGGGCCTGCTTCCGTTCCTTCGTGTATTGTTACCAAAAGGAAGTTCTTCAGAAACTGCCAAACGTCTCCTCAATCGCCTACGTTTATGTAACAGTGTATTAAAAGTCCTTACACAACAGTTTAAAAAAAATCTCCACTGGCTGTTGATGAGAGAGGTTTCCTCAATTAATTATATTTGTAAAGGCTATTTAGAGCATTAAATCAGATTTAAACAGAGGATGGATCACCGTGGGGGTGAACTAAAGGATCATATCCCTCGACTGTTTTCAGGTCAGGTAGGGAGGCCAGAGAGACAAAGCAACAGAGATTTCTATGCAGCTGCTGCAGCCAGCCCTGACCTTCAAGAAGCAGGGGTGCTAGATCTAGGCAGGAATAATGTGCCGATAGCAGGATCAGGCCCCGAGCCCGACTTCTCCAAAACACACCTGCGTCTGCCTCCACTATCAATAAAGTGGGACTTGCTATCATTCCCTCAGCCCTCCTCCCTCAGAATCCGATCTAACTACTACAGCCCTGCAGTTGTTAGTACGTTCAATTTCGGATGCACCCACCAGAGCACTGAGTCACTGATAGCAAATACATAACGCCAAGGTGTCAGCGGGTAATAATGAGCTAAGGTCTCTCCCTCCCCCCCAGTCCCTCTTCTTGTTTTTTCCACATGGAAGTGCTGATCCTACAAATCTTAATCCTCACTCGAACGAGTAATTCCATCGGTCTCCTATTGACTTCCATGGGGCTACTCGCCTGAATTAGGATTACTCAATTGAGTACAATTGCAGGCTCGGGCATTTGGGGCACGATCCTTGGATGTACTGACCTGAACAGAGGGGTGCTCCGCATCTCCTACGATCGAGTCGTTAGGGCCCAATCCCCCCATAGGACAAACTCCGCTTTGACTTAGAGCGAGTTTGGGATTCGTGTGTCCTATGAGAGATTTAGACCCTTTGTTAAGAAGCGAATATTTATATGATTTGGGCCAAGCTGGAGTGGAGAAAATACATTATTTCATATCGTTTGAATGCTACAGGGATCAGCAAAGGCTGAGATTCCTTAGGAATCACATCTGGGTCTCCCTTGCTGTCACAGTCTCCCTTGCTGACCCTTTGAAAACGTTCACCTTTTAATGCTACAAATCCATATCAATTGCTTTAAGCGGTCCAGAGCTTGTGATCAGAATGTAGACAGGAATGTGTGTGTGTGTGTGTGTGAGAGAGAGAGAGAGAGAGAGAGAGAGAGAGAGAATGGTGGCATCTGGTTCAATATTTTAAATGATTACTCAGTCTTCTAACAAGTCGTTTTCCAGAGAAGCAAGGATCCGATTCTGCAGTCCCCAGGCAGACACAGCTTCCGTTACTCCCTGAAGCGCAGTCCATTTGGATTTCCACTGATGATTGGTGCAAAAATGAGACTTTTTAAAATATGAACGCAGTCGCGACTGTAGTCCTGTCTAGTTTGGATTTGGCAGGGATTGCAGCCTGACCAACAAATGTTAAAATCAAAGGCACCACTCAAGGAGCCTGGCTGGTTACAAAACACCGTTGCACACGTGTCTAACGTTATAGTTAATTGCTTGCTACAAAAAAGTATCTGGTCGTTACAAACAACAACGGATCTTGGAAGCTAACGGTACCCAGGGTGAAGTGTCATTCTCTGAAATGACAGCCAGAGACTGCAGTGGGAGCCATGCCTGAGCAAGGACAGCAGGATGGGCTTTCTAGTCTGTATGGGAACTCAGTTGTTCTTTATTTAGTAGAAAGAAGTTTCAGGTTCAGAGTTAAACAGATTGAGAGCAAAATCCAATTATCCTTTTCAGAGCTCCTAAAGCTTCTAGCTTCCTAGCCAGAAACCTCAACACAGTCCTTGCACCAAATGATATTTAGATAGGGGTTTGCTGCTAATAAAGAATCCTGTTCCCATTGAACTCAGTGGGAGTTTTTGCTAGTGACTAGCGGGAACAAGATTTATTTGAAAATAACGTTCTGGACATTCAGAGCTTTAAAACCGGGCAACTTTGTATGTTTTTATGATATTTTACCTCTGAAAATTTCCCTCGCTGGAAATGGATCATAGGTTGTTAAGTCTGTTAGAAATCACAGACAAAGGGCGATTTATCTGCTCTTCACTGAAGAGTTCAAGTAAAGAGGATCAGATCTACAATCTAATTAGGTCTAACGCCCTGCTGTTAGCCACATAGGTGAACACCCCAGAAAGACCTCGCCGCCTTCCCCACAGCGAATTGTATTTTTTCCCGTGGTTTACTCAGTTTTGACTGGTAGCTCGCTTTGTTTTATTCACAGCCGTCAAGAAAAAGGTTCAAGCGGGAATTACAGCGTTTCCTTTTTCGCACTCTGCCTTCCACAAACAAACTTGGGTGTTATTTTCTTGCGTGACTAACCCCCACGCCAGCACTCCCGTTTTCAGAGTGCACAAAGCCCTGGTGCCCCAGTGGTATGTGTGTACATTGTTTACAGCCCTATTAATAGTGCATTTTCTCCTACCTTGTTTTGAAAAAAGCGTTACAAGAATAATTCACGTTTCCGAAAATTTGCAAACGTGGGGCTCACCTTAAACATGTCCCCTCGGTTTAATTTCTCCCGCGAAGATTTAAATTTGTTGTGAGAACAAGGAGCAACTGCTGGTATTTAAATTAAGGGCTGTGATACGCAAAAGGGAAAGGGGGCATTGTCGCAGTAAATTGTAACACGGTGAATGTGTTAATAAACTGAAAACGTTTACTTTCAGTTGCGACCTCTGTTTATAAAATATAGAAAATGATAATGAAAACAACCTACTGTACCAGGAATGGCAGCATGTAAATTCCAGCAAGAATCTTAGCACTGGGAGTGGAAATGGATTTACTGTAAATGCGAAGTGACTCAGAGCGACAAAGGGGTATTAGGAGACAGACTGCATCCTTTAGCCATTTGCCGATCGGAACTTATTTTTGTTAGAATCGAGTTTGGGGACTGAGAAGCTGCAACTGATCAAATTCTACTGGGGGCGACGGGGAGAGATGTAATTAAGTGTAAAAACAAACTTCTGCTTAAATAGCTTCCAAAGGTGGGAATAATTAGCTCAGTAATTTAAAAATAGCAGGAAAGATTGTTTTAAGTCTAACGTGTAACATCTCCTCCAGATACTGTATCAGCTATCAAGTATCTAAATACATTACAGATGGGACATTCACTGGCATCTGAAGGATTCTTGGCCAGAACTGCATATACATTAAACACAAAGACGCTGGAGTGAGGATGATGATGATGATGTACTTACAAACCACACACAAACCAGGAAATTCACAGTTAAGGCTGACACTCCATCCTTATCTAACCCCCTTGCGGTGGGGGGAGCAAAAGGACAAAAGGACACCGTGTCAGGCTTAACTTAGAATTTCCTGGCTTTTTGTTTTTCTTCATGTCTCAGCCACTTACATGTAGGGTTTTTTTGTATTTAATTCCCTTTTTTACAGTAGTTTAAAAAGAGAAACAAACAAACAAAAACAGACTTCCCCGAAGTCAGGATAGCTCCAGCTCTCTCAGGTAATTACACATTTGGGGCAACGTTAATAGATTGTAAGGCCTGAAGGAACCAGTATGATCATCTAGCCTGACCCACTGCAGAACACAGGCCAAAGAAATGCACACAGTGATTCCTGCATCATGAGCGTGAATTCTGGCTGGACTAGAGGATATATTTTGGAAAGGTGTCTCATATATAACATGCAGCCAGTAGATCAGAACTATGCTATGTCAATTGAATACACACACTACAAAGCAAAATAGCTGCTTTACTGGTCCATATTTGGGGACCAAACATATATTCCCTTTTAGTCTGTGTGGCACTGACTCCGATACACACAGCAAGGCTTGTATTCTTCATTAAGAGCTTTATGTAGGAATGCTCACGTGCTTAACACTATCTGACTATGACAAAGGCCATGCGAGATAGGTTTTCAACTTCTGGGCAGCTTCAGGTATTTCTTTATAAATACCAGAAACAGCCAGGCTGCATGCTGTGCTTCAAATTTCAGGGAAACAAAAACAAGCACACAAAAGGAAAGCCCCCTTGTTTTGAGAGTCACAAAACGCCTCCCCTTCCTATCATGTAATATTCCTTTTTCTGGGAACCGACTCTGCAGGCTTTTACCAAGGTAAAATCTCCGTGTTAATGGGAAACCTGCCCGAGTAAGGACTGCAGAATCGAACCCTTTGCTCACTTCTGAACTGCAAAAAATTTTTTCTTGGAAATCTTAAAATAATAACAATTCTGACGCTGAGCCTTTCACCAGCTACAGCGAGGAGGGACTCAACACAGTCACATTTAAAGCCAGACTTTGAATACACTGTTTTTAAAGAAGGGCAGAAACCACCTTTACAGAAGCAGGCGTGACACCTCTCTGCTATGGGCTGCTGTGCTAGATCACAACTTTAGTATTCACCGTTCTTTATTTAATGAGAAAACCGCCAGCATATGCTATATCTGGTAGAGTGATATTTTTAATCGTCTGTGGTCATTTTAGATAGGTAATCTTGGAAGCAAACTACCATAAAAGATTCCCTAGTGTAAAACTCTAGTTTCTAATATTTTCAGGTTTTAATATAAGAACTCAGACCTATTCTTATTAGAATATACATTTCGGGTTTACTTTAAAATTGAAAATAGTATCAAAGGAAACAATCATTCAATATTTAAAATATCGATCATGGACTGACTAGTACCAGTTGAATGGGCCAAAAAGCAGTTGGTGTAATACCAAGCATTTTTATTGCATCTCTCATAGTTTAATGAACAAGCAAGCAAACAAACAGGATCAATGGATTTTCTGATTTTCACTCCCGTGCTTGATTTCAGGGCTCAGCAGAAGCTGGATATTTTAAAATAACACGCACAACATTAATGTACTGTTCTAAGCTATGCCTTGGACTGTTTTGTCTTGTGATTTCTGAAGCTAGCTTTGCAGTTATCCGATCCTAACCTGCCCTACAGTATTAATACGTTAGGTTAGGACTAGTGTAAGTAAGTAAAACAAAAAACCTCATGTGATAATCCAACAGATTATCATTAGGGTATTTTGGGGGAATACCTCCTGGCTATCCGTTATTTGGCTTACTAAAGACTAATTATAGATGTTCCACTAACAGCTCTTTATCCATCTAAACAACAAGGAGTACGGTGGCACCTTAAAGACTAACAGATTTATTTGGGCATCTGAAGAAGTGGTTTTTTTTACCCACGAAAGTTTATGCCCAAATAAATCTGTTAGTCTTTAAAATGCCACCCGACTCCTTGTTGTTTTTGTGGATACAGACTAACACGGCTACCCCCTGATACTTTTTCCATCTAGCGTCTCTCGCTCACAACAGTAAATGAAATCTATGCAAAGCCACTGCACTGGTTAGTTAAAACGATCGCACCACAATAATACCTAGCCATGTCCTATCAGCAGCTTTAAAAGCAGAACTCTTCAAAAGAGATGCGGAGGATCTGTGTCCAAATGGAAGCCAGGATCTGACCACTAGCGTGGGGGCAAAAAGAAGATACTGATACATTAATATTCTATAATAACGATACATGAAAAACAACATTCATAATAATGAAATAATCTGACCCAGATTTTATCCGTATCTGGCATGACAATGCCGTTCAGCAGCTGCTTCTAGCCAGTTTTTCTTCTTCTAGAAGAAATAATCGAATTATGATATTCCCCTTTATTTCGATATTTTTGTAACGCCTTACTACGTCATTTTGTCTATAAAATCTAGATCGGTCCCCACAAAAATACTTCAAATTGCATGGGGGAAACCTAAGGCATTAAAAAAGAAGAACAAGATATTAAAATGCTATGTCTAGGTCTTCTACACATCACCCTACTACAGTTTTAATAATTTATAATTTCAAAATGTGCCATCGTTATTCTGATCAATTTGTATAAATCTGCTTACAAAACATAGAGCTCAAACAAACAAGAAATAGGTGGAAATCAGATATACCACGTGTTTTGTTGAGAGTAATAAACTCCTCCGCGTTAGGAGACAGATCCAAAACCTATCCAAGTCAAAGGCGACACTTTCCATTGACTACAATGGGCTTTGGATCAGGTCCTTCAAATCCACAGAGGAAACTCTGGTAAACACTCACTTCACCTTCAGACTAAGCTCTAAACAAATGCAGCCTCGAGAAGGAAAGGGACAGTTAATACAGCTTAGGTATGTTGCAGATGCACATATTTGTGTGGGTGACAGAGAGAGACACAAACACAGTGACAGCCAGCGCAACTGTCCAGATCTATATTGTCCACGTTAACCCCCGGGGACCTGTAAGAGGCACAGACAACGCTGCTTCGTTTCCTTTTTTCCCTCCAGATTTGCATCCTGATTTTCCTACAGTCCACTCCTAGGAAGAGTCCATGAGACTTAACCCATCTATGTACTTACAGTGGTTTCCTGAATACCTAGGCCGCTTACAATATTTCACTGCCGACTCAATACATCTATGCTCCTGCCCGTAAAGAAATTGAGTTTTTTCAGACTCTCCTCTCATCCGTATTTGTTATAATATTTTGTCCCCAGCTGTGATAAAATACTGAGGGCTGCTATCTGCAACCACTGGAGTGAACACTTTTACATTAGGTCAAAACTAAAACAAACAAAAATAGACTCTGCAACTTAAAAATTGATCTAAAGCCCATGGAGCTCAAAAAGAAAGACTCCCACTGACTTCAATAGGCGTTGGATCGGGCCCACTAAAGGTAAATTGAACACACTATGGCAAATGAAGACACTATGGTAAAGGCTGCACAGAGTGCAATGAAAACATTCAGACGTGCGTATGCACTAAATAATATTTCCTCTACGGCGATTAGTTTTAATGGTCCCTTTCCCCCCTCTGTCAAAAGTGAAAAGGCTCGAACAAAAATAAATGGGATGAACGCAGATGGTCTCATGAAACGGGGGCCTGATTCTGCAGTCGCTTGCCAGGCTGAGCTCCCATTGACTGCAAAGGGAGTTTTGTCTGATTGAGAAGCGCAGGATCAATCACCAAATCTACTATTTTATTTCCAATCCCAGCCCCATCAGCGATAGGCAGAACATCTGCGTTAGAAAGTTCACCCTAATAAGAGTGTGTCAGGAATTTACTGCCAAATAAGATTTGGTCATAGCGGAATTTGTAGTTCCCTAACGAAGGTGACTTGTGTGCATTTCACAAGATGAAAAGGCATTTTGGTGAAGGCCACTTTGAAAGAGAAAAAGCTGATGGCTGAAGGATGTAAATCTCATTTTGAGATCAAGGTCAGTGTCATTTTAAAGAGATCAGAAGCATAGAATATTGGCTACAATTTGTTCCAACCCTTACAAGTATTCCCTAATACCCCCTTCATTGTTCCTGGGCAAATTGACACCAGTGAAGTTACACCAAAGGATATTTTGCCCCCCACACCTTTTTTCTTCGTGTGTGTGTGTATGTGTTTTATCCCACCACAGGATATGCTATATTCCCTATGACTGCAAGGGCTTTCCTAGCCTGAGGCATCTTTTGGCCTAATTTGGGACTAAAAACGTGCAGGTGGTTGCTTAATCCTAAAAACATTTCATTGGCAAGGCTTCGCAGCCATTACTCTGCCACAAACAAGAAAAGGGTAGGTATGCTTGGATAGAAGCAGTAATCTATCAAATGAAGCATCCAAGGAGATACTATTCAGATACACAGGCCTGTGCTGATTGCATTAATCTTGATTTTCTCCACACACACACACAAGGAGCACCAAAACCACAGGAATTTACAGTTGCACATAAGCTGTGCGTGTGCCGTCTATATCGAGGCTTCTTTGGGCATTGAGGTTTGGATGCGTCAAGAATGCAAGGCTGGCCTCTTCCTGTGCATCTGATAGCAGATCTCGGATGCAGGGGCGAACGTTATTTTGTAAGAGACATTGTTAATAATGCTAGACTGCCAGTCTTTGTTGACAGGAGGAACTACCCTCTGAACGCCTGACAGTGGAATGTTATCTAGGGGCTTATTTTAGGTGGAAGCAAAGTTTCTTGAAAATAAAGGGAAAGCTCTCTTTCTGTATTAAGAGCTGCATCTTTATCCCCCGCAGAGAGTCTGCAAAGGCCCACGGACAAAATGGAAGGGTATTACACAGAGAGGAAACTGCATCACTGAACTGATTTTAAGGAAGATTAGGAAGTCCTTGTAATCAGAATGTCTCTTTTGGACACTGTTGCATAAGTCAGAAATGCCATTCAAACCAGTGCTACGTGTTAGCAAGCTGTGAGTAGGCTAAACAGAACTCAGGAGTTGGGAACTTCGGCATACCTCAGCCCCCTTATTTTGTTGCTGAAATTTCAGTCTGTGCTAGGCTTTCTTCCAGCTCGGTCCCCAATAATGTAGTTATGGGACATTGCTGCATAATTTGTCACACTCAAACCCTCACTAGTTTAAAATTGCACAAATATAATAAAATAATAATTTCTACGTATGTTGTGTTGTGAAATGGTATCTAATTATATCATCTCTTATAATTTAACCCTGACTTGTTTAGTATAAAGGATTATTACAGCATTTCTGCATGCAGTCAGACTTTCAGTCAGGGTTTTTTTTTTTTTTCGTTCAAGAAAGGAGAGGATTTTGAAAACACCTCGCTTTTTAAAACAAACTAGGTTTTTAAATGAGGACAGTCACTAACACAAACACGCCAGGTTATTGGTACTTTTCAGTCACCCTGATTTACCTATCTACATTATTCCTTTCGTGCTAAAGAGATCCCATTAAATTAGAAGGTGGGAGGGAGGGACTCCATTGCTACCGGTAGGAATAACAGATCTAAGAAAACAATGACAAAACTAACCTCCTATATCTTCACTGCACTATGCATTCATGGTCCTTCGTTAATTAGAAATCGATGGGAAGTAACTTTATCCTGATCAAGAATTTCTTTGCTCAGTCTCCATTTAACTCGCAAGAATATATTGCATAACCAAGGAAGGTGTCTGCCGCCAGCAAGTATAGACAGACTTTAAAGCAAAGTCAAGGCCCAGAAACAGCTGCTAACATAACCACCAACATCGCAGAGTAAATACTATAGAGTCAGGTTCCGAGGACAAATAAAATTCGGATGCCTGGGGTTACAAAAAAGGATGCACTGCCACCTTGTAACATTTTGAGTAATGCAGCTGCCAAAGCAGATAATATTATTTGCATTACTGAATTGCTGTTTAGATGCTTTCTAGGTCACAACAACCAGCGGGCATGTAAAGAATGCACAGTATTTTAAAGAGGATATGCTTTCCAAGTACCTTCCAATAACAAAACAATTCTGACATGTCTCCGGCATAATTTAATAGCTTTTTGAATTGTTACATTTATCAGTTATGCAAGCAGTGTAGTTTTCCTTTAAGGGATTGTTACCCTTAGCAGAAGAGGAAAGAGTCAAACTGGGGTTCGAATTTGTTATTAGCTTAATCCAAATAGCACAGCTGTTTATTCCTACATTACCACAGCTGCAGAAGAGGACACGAAATCGGTATTATCTACCTCTGCAAATATGATCGCAGAAGAGCAGTGAAATCAATGCAGTTGTTACTCTGTTCTGCTAGATAATTTGGAGCGGCTCAAAATGACTGGCTTTGTGAAAGCATAATACCCTTTAAGGCCGGATCTGGGAATCATTACTCAAACAAAACTCCCAATGAAGCTAAAGAACTTCAGGTGGAGTTTTGTCTGCGTTAGGAGTGCAGGATCAGATTCTGCATGAGAACAAAGAAAAGAAAGACTGTCTTCAGTATATTTTAAAAACAGACTTATTAAGTTTTGGCTGCTTAGAACATTTCAATTATTTAGATTTGGAATAAAAATATCAAGCGTGGGTAATCAGCATGTAAACTGTATATACTCTACACACGTCTATCTAGATGGGTATTATACATAATGCTATCCCTGATTACATCAATTTTTTTGTATTGTATATTAGACTGTTAGGAATCTCTGCAACTACTCAAGCCAATTAAAATAGTTTGCATTGAATCTCTCAATGGATTTGCATATCAGCAGTGGAGCACGCAGGACTGAAGGAAAATAAAACAATATTAAAAGAAAGAAAAAAACATTTTATTGGAGACTTTACAATGCTAGAAAATACAATAAAAGTGCTAGTTTACTCTAGAAAAGTTGGTCCCAAAAATGGTACTATGCCTTAGTATCTATCAGTTTACATAAACATTTATAAAATCGTTATGAACTGGCCCCAATATTTATAAACATCTATGTTTTTCACATTAATCTATTTAAAGTCGGAGGACCAAAACTTTGTAAGAAAGATGCTGAGCAGTTAAACGCAGAACCTACCAAAGATTCCATTTGGGGCCAGGAGGTTTTTGGTCAAAAATATGAAGATAAAATTTAACTTTTATTTAATAATAATAATAATGCGCATGGAAAAAATCCCAATTATTATAGGAAACCGTCTTTTTTCTTATAACTTCAAAATATTATTTTAGACCTGTATAAAATTACTCTTAAGACCTCTCAGGACATTTTCTACTTTAATATACATATATCTATATCACTGCCGACATATTTCACAAGTTACTCTTGTTATTTTTTGTTTGTTTCAAATATCAACAGCATTGCTATGAAATGTAGGCATGCGTTCTGCTTTAAAAACAGTTCCCAAGTAAGTACTATTTTGACAGAAGGACAGAACTTTGAAGAAGTGCAATTCTTTCCAGACTATAAAAGTCCCGTGATACACAGCGGATAGGCCTGTCCCAGCAACAAATCTACAATTAGCGGAGATCGAATTGGTGGTTTTTCTATTCCCCCCCAGTTTACTTTCCTCAATGCCCAAAAATAATAGTGCCAAATTACAAAATGGAGTATACGTTTGAGGACAAAACTGTGTATTTTGAATGGCATGCTTTAAAAAGAAAAGTCAGTCCCCCCCCCCCCCATAAGTCAGACAAACCGGCCATCGCTTGATAACCTTACACTCCAACAGGATCACACAGATCTCTCGCTGCAGCTAGAGGGTTTTTAAAGTTCAACACTTACACTGCCTTCAACCAACCGCGGAGCAGGGCTTACATTTTCCCGCTGTACCCATTTTTGGCACAGAGAGCACTTTAGACAAATCCGCCACTACAGAGGAGAAACAAGAGACAGACAGACAGGAGGGCAGGGGTCTCTAGATGTCTATCCGGGAGTGCAAGGCGCTGTGTTTGCTGTCGTGGTCCCAATAGGAACAGTGCATCATGGAGAGCTCGGCGGGCTGGCGGGCGCAGGCGAACTGCAGGCCGGCTCCGTTGGGGGCCGGGGCGGCAGGCGGCGCGGGGCTGGCGGGGCTGAGCTGCTGCGGGTGGTGGTGATGGTGGCTCATGCCGTTGTAGGAGTTCACCATGCCGGGCAGGGCCATGCCCTGCACCCGGGAGTAGGGGCCGTAGGAGGCCGGGGCCGACAGTCCTTTCACGTTGACGGGGCTGACGTTGCCGCCGGCCAGCTGGCAGGAGGCGTAGGACATCGGCGCGGGCGGCTGGGCCAGTGGCCACGAGTTGTTCATGAAGCCGGACTGCAGGTACTTGGGCGGGGAGAGGTAGCCGTAGCTGTCGCTGCTGAAGAGGGTCTTGCCCGGCTGGAAGTGGGTCGGGGGCGGCCTG
Organism: Terrapene triunguis; assembly: GCF_002925995.2. Lineage (NCBI taxonomy): Eukaryota > Metazoa > Chordata > Testudines > Emydidae > Terrapene > Terrapene triunguis. Next base: position 8,606,951 of record NW_020664439.1, read on the forward strand.
AAGGGCCTCTTCATCCTCCGCCGCCGTCGGTAGTTGCCCTTCTCGAACATGTCCTCGCAGGCCGGGTCCAGCGTCCAGTAGTTGCCCTTGCGCTCGCCGCCCCCCTCGCGGGGCACCTTGATGAAGCACTCGTTGAGGCTCAGGTTGTGGCGGATGCTGTTCTGCCAGCCCTTCTTGTTCTTCTCGTAGAAGGGGAACTTGCTGATGATGTACTGGTAGATGCCGGACAGCGTGAGCCGCTTCTCGGCGCTCTCCCGGATGGCCATGGCGATCAGAGCTACGTAGGAGTAGGGGGGCTTCTGAGAGGGGTCCGGCTTCTCGGCCCCCTTCTCCGGACTCAGCTCGTCCTTGGCTCGCTCGGCCTCCTTGCTGGCGTTGGTGTCATGAGCCATCAGGGCTACGGGGTCCTCCTCGGGGTCCTGGTAGCTGGCCATCATGGCACCCAAGTCCACTCTTCTTCCCAGGGGGAAAAGAACCAGCTTTCCTGCTTGCTGGGCTGCTTGAAGCCCAGTCCCACCGGCAGAGGCTCAGTCAGTCCCTTCTTGGTATTGATCTGGATCAAACTTGCGCCCAGAGCCAGCTGATACTCAGAGCCCCTTTCCCTTAGGAGCTGGTAAAGTTTCTCTCTTAGCCCTGCCTGTTTTTCAAGAGACAGCAACGCGTCTCTGGCTCCGGAGGCTCAGATTTCCAATGCACTCAAGGACTTGCTCTTTTCTGATTTGTAAGTTCCGCTTTCGTCAGGAACCCTTTCCCCTATAGCGGGGGAGCCAGCGAGGCACGGTCGAGTTCATTTCTAATTCGTAATTAAACCCCAGTGATTAGCCTATTAGCAAAAGGAGAGAAAGAGTGGGTATTAAACTGAAACAATCAAATGGCCACGTATATTTAAATTAAACGTTCTCGATCTATTAACATATTTCACATTTGATTTTTAAGAAATCTTCTCGCAACTTTCTCTGCTACAGTTTTGAATAATTGTCTCAGATGGAGATTTTGAGGAAGTCCTGATAGACAGAGATGATCTCTCAGTGAAAGGTGGATAAATTATTACCCAGATGTCCAGTTAAGTGAGGGGAAAATGCTAAGTACTATAGTAACATGAGGTTCTGAAGGCTACCATATTATCAGCAGTAAAAGGAAGCTACCAAATTTCATTGCAAACCTACCACGTTATTTGGGTTTGGCTGGCACAGGCATTCATTTTAGCACCAGGGAAGTGAGCTCAAACATGCCTACTGTGCAGTAAGCTGCAAACTTCCACTCCCAGCCTAGAAACCGAATCCACAGCCCTACACTGAAATCAATAGCTGTAAGTGGGAACTGATTGTGATACAGGGTACTCTTTCCCCATTCTCAGATGTCTATGTCTATATATACATTTGCATTTATACTCACTAGAGTCCTGGCACAGTGCCCAGATAACTGATTACAGTCGAAAAAAGTAAAAAACAAACAAAATCTCAACCCACACCTGTTAAATCTGTTGCACAATAAAACGGGGCTCGGTTCTCGCAGCCCTTCTACACACGAGTAAAAAACACGGAATTAAAAGAGTAAAGGCTGAAGGATCGGGTCCAGGACGGAGCAGGGCTTTCTTCACCCAGAGCATAAAAATGTGATCGAAAACAGACAGCGCTTGTTTACCTACAAACCCTAAAGGGCCCCGCAGATGAGCGAACAAAAGGAGGCTAGGAAGGGACTGGGGGGAGATTATAGGGTGGAATCTTTTCTGGGAGAGATCCAGACTACACAGTTGAACTGTTTTCTCCCGGTTAACTGGAATTTTCTATGTGCCTTTGACATTTTTATCTCCCTTTTTTATCTTCAGGTAAAGCGACTCTGAGCAGCAAGAAGGAAGCGTGCACTGGCCACCCTGCAGAAGCGTCTCAAAGGTATTGTACAAAAAATAGTCGGTCACGAAGGCTGCTCCATTTGCAGTCGCACAAATGGAGGTGGATTACTTAAAACGTTATTTTGTGATGACTTGCAAGCAATTATTCGATTTGGTTCTAAGGAACAATGCAGGAGGACTCGCCTGCTTATTTTCTAAATTCGAGGCTCCTTGTTGCTCCTTCGCTGCCATTTTAAATATTGAGCCGTCATTTATAACTACAGCTACCTGTGTTTACAAACTTCGGCTCTCCTGAACCAATCCTTGAAAACTAGGTTGTCCAAAGAGTGTGCGCATCAAAATGCGAAGATCTGGTTAAAAATAAGTGCATATGTTTTATGCACATATTTAATTCTTGCTATGAGCTTCCTTTTAACTTAGAAAACAGTGACCTTGCAGAACTTGCTCGGAAAAACTCTCGGTCTCTAGTGGGTTTTCCCGGAGTGCAGGATTAGTGAGCCCTATACTTAACCATCTCGCAGCTTCCCCCAATTCCACAGGCTCAGGATGCTACGGAGCATCTTTCTTTATAACCGCAGCGTTAACTTTCTTGAACTGAAGACACGAAGGGGAATCACTGCAAAGCTCCGTTTCCCTCCAGCCGCCGCGGGTTTGCCACATCATTTTTCGTAACCACATTTGTACCCTGGAGGATTGCAGTTCTTCAAGAGCATATATTCCTGCACGCGTCTAGTGTGTAGCTCCTGATATATTTTATAATTACATCTATAGAAATGTTTATCTGCATCTCTAGATTTCTCTGTACTCACCTATAGACCGCCGTACATGTACACACACCCTTGTGTATGCTGCCATTCATAATATAGACACACGAATGCCAGTCTATGTACAGATACATTTAAAAAACTCAGAACAACATTTCAATACAAGTATAAAACATTCAGTATATATACACAAATTATATTACACATTTTCAGGAAAAGATATGATCTTTAAAAACTGTAATCCTGCTGAGTACAAATGTGGTTACGAAAAATAATGACACAATATATTTACATAAGTATAAATATATATACATATATGGGGAACGTATATCGTATGTGTGTATATTTTATATCTACATTATATACACTTGGCTTTTCTTGAACGCCGATGTGTAGTTAATATAGAGAAATAACATTAGCGATTCATTTCCTAATTAATCGCCCACGTGCATCTTCCCAAGTAAACAAGCCAAGATTTTCCATTAGGTTAAAACACGAACATTCTTTGTATCCAAGGGAAAACGAAGCTGGGAGACAGCTGTGCGTTCGGAGCACTTAGGTTTGCTGCATGGGGATTCTGTGTTCACTCGTAGAGGTCTCTTACTCTCTGTGGTGTTTGGGCTATCTATTTCTTCTGACCACCCATGCAGGCCTGCTTGCTCTTCCTCGCAGGCATTTCCGCAGCCAGAGCTGGTGCAGGTGTAGCAGCATTGTTCTGTGTGTCATCACCTCCTCCAAATTGCAGATTCCTCCCCTTTCTGCTCTTAAACTGGGCGCACGGCTCTTTTAAAGGATTCACTCTGTGGAAGAGGAAACTTTGCTATCCTAGGTATTTCTTTTTTGACAGCCTCACCAAGTGGGATTTAAGATCAAATCGAGCGGTAGACTCCTAGTACAGAAGTAGGAAATGTGCAGCAGGTTTCAGTAGCAGAGAAGGTGAGTATATTGTGGTCTGCCCAGAGTATTTGCCTGCACCCTGCTAATTAAATGTTGCTATTAAACCCAGGCACTAGGAGAGAACAGAAATTATTTGTTTCGTGCTGTTCACTCAAATCTCACCAGTGTCAATTAGAGCCTACTCGGAGACAAAAACATGGTAATAAGTGAGTCGTTCAGCTTTTTTCCTGGACATTTTAACGCTATAATTAACCGAGATCTAAAATATTAGAGGCTTTTACGGTGATTGCTAGGAATGTGTCCATTCTGACAACACAAGAGAAATGTAAGTAACACAGAGGCTTTCTACACCATTGACATTTAAACAGGGAGGTTCAGTATGGAGTTCTGCCCACGCGATCAATGTCATGTTGCAGCTCAGAGAGCACAGAACTTCAGTTTGAATATTCGTATGTCTGTTTCAGTGTCAACTGAATTGATGATGATCACAGATAGCCAGTTTCTTTACATTGTCACTTTCTAAGCCCTGTGTAATTGTAATAAACTCAGACAAAACAAATGAAGAAATACACAGAACAATTTCCCTGGGCAAAGTTCAAGGTATACAGTAAATGTACGGGGGGCGGGAGCGGACTGAAGGCAATTTATATACTGAAATATTTGCAAGGACCTGATTCCGCTCCCTTAGAGCGAGTGGCAAAACTTTCATAGACTTCAATGGAAGGATCTGGCCTCGGTTCCGTGTATCTTTAAATTATATTACTGACTATCAAATCTTCATTGTAAGGTGTAGAGCATTGGAACGATATTGATAAGAAATTCCCTCCTAGAATGAAGCCACAATTCAGGAAACGGTGAAAAGGGAAATCACTTTTATTTAAATAACCCTGTCTCAGGAAATATTACTTACTCTCAGTCAGAAGGATTGACAGAGACTGATTTATTCTGGTGAGAAAAAGTGTTATATCATATTTGACCTGGATCAGGATATTAAGATCGAATCTGGTGTAAATTTAAAAATAATCTGACACACGATGACAATCAAAGCAATTCGCAAGAATCGGTTTTTAAAAAGACTTTCTGGTTTTCCTGTAGAGTTTTTAAAATATTCTAACTGTTCGGAATTGCTAAGAAGTCGCAAGCAAGGAATCGATTTAATTGATGGTTTATGCTAAACACAAGATTTAAAACCCTTCAGCCTGCGAAATTACAATCCGCCGACAGGCAATGTATGTAGCCAATCACAATGCGTCCATTTTAAATAAAAACGCTTTATTGTATAGTGGAAATTTGCACAGGCTGTGTCTCTGTCATTACAAGGAAATGCTTAAATACAGACAAATGTAGCGCAATTAATAATTGTGCCCTGAATTGGTTCTAAATATCTATTTTCTTTTCTCCTAATCTGGAACACAAACCACAAAACACTTGGAATGCCGAACAGGAGTGTACAAACTGCTGAGATTAACGCCAACGCCGCTTTTGATGGACAGCAACGGATTTAGTCTCTAAATAAAATGCACTATATTTAACTTGGAAACCAGTGCCGAAAAGCGGCTTGCAAGAAGGCAGATGGGATGTCTATTACATTAAAATCGGGTACCGCTGTTTTTAATAGACAATCGAATATATCAAAGCGATTTTTGCTGAAGTCTTGAAGAACAGTTACTGCAGTTCACAAACATAAGGGAAAAAAGGCAACACAACATTGCCATTGATTGTAAGTAACATAGCGGTGAATGTAAGCAAAGAACGAAGAGGTCACTTTAATACTAACATTTCAACCTGGATACTTTATTGATCTGATGAATTACATTACCTCTGATGTTACGGAATCACAGCCTAAATACCAACAGAATGTATTATAATGATCACACACAGATGTGTACATACAATGTACGTATATGATGACTGACATATTCTTGGCGCCCTGCAACTACTGGTAAACATATAACACAAGATACCAGCATAGAATTTAATATTAAACCAATGCAGAATAAATTGAATAGTAACAATCAGCTAAACCAAGCTATGCTCTTCTTTATATACTCACCACTGTATACAGACAGAATGGATGTCTGTATGGAGTTTTTTTTAAAGTGTCCAGTGAAAAACTATAATTTAACTTCTTTTTGTTCTTTTTAAGGAATCCCTCTCAATAGTCCACGTTACAATTACTCTGCCCCCATCAAGCCAGAACGAAATGAGCTGTATGTAAGCAAAGAGAATGACTCCGCGAGAGCTGGAAAACTCTCTTATTGCTACCCGAACAGGGACAGGTTAAAAAGCCTGTTTGTTTATTTTCTAGACCCTAATCCGTTTATGTTGTCTTTCAGTGTCCCAGCTCAAAGGTATATATGCATGGTTAGCATGGGGAGTTTTAACTTTTACCAGGCACAGCATTAAGTAAACAGACCTTTTGGGTTTGCTCTACTCTGAGGAGAAATAGGCGGTTACGATACAAGGTCTAGCAGTTAGACAGCAGAAAAGCCATGCATCTGTTTTAATATTAAATGGATGTAGTCCTTGCTGTTCAGGTACTTTTCGTTGACAGAGCAGGGCCTGATCCTGTACTTCCTGAAGACAGCGGTAAAACTCTCACTGACTTCAAGATCAGACCCTCAAAGCTTTCTGCTTCCTGCCCTCACTCAGCTAAAAATGAGATTGCTTTCAAACACTGACCCCTAGAAAGATGAAAAGAAAGGGAATGTGATTCACATCCCTTCCAAATGGAATTGCCCTTATGTTTCAGGGCCTTAAAAACTTATTTCCTATGTTCAGCATAATTACTAAAGCACCAAGGCAATGAGAACAATCTTGTTACAATTGTAAGTATTTCTAATCCCCCCCCCCCCAATAAAGATGTACTGCATTATTTTAAATCCCTGGATTATTTGTTCCAAAAACAATTGTAGAAAAAATAATATTTGCATGTAAACATGACGTTTTATGGACTGTTCTCTATACTAAAAGTAATGAGAATCAAAGAAATATAGTGTGGGAAATAAATGAAAGTATTTTCTGGCATGAATAGAAGTTCATCAGTTTTAGCTTAGTCTATTAAAATACATTTGAAACCCATTCTAAAAAGCTATTTTCTCTTGTCACATATAAGAAGTTAGTCCCATATATGTAATCATACACACACAGTCTCATATACACACACATAGACATAGACACACACACTTATGCATAAACACGCACATATATACATACATGAGCTTATATAATACATACAAACTTCATGGGCACATCAAGATATGCATGCAACAAAACTGAGTAACCATGTGATTCTATTGCTGTAACCATTTCCCAACCTTACCCACTTTCCCCTATTGCTTGTTATTCTCTCCCCCTTGTAGCACATCTAAAATAAGGGCCTGAGTCTGGAAATACTTATTACCAGGAATAACAGTCCCACAGATTTAAATGGAACTACTCATGTAAGGACAGTTACATGCTATGAATTTTCAGGATCGGGCCTTTCACCTGTAAACTCTGTGGCTAAGAACTTTATTTAGTGTCTTTTTATTTGTTCTGTAAGTCACCTTACACACGTTGGTGCTGTGCATAAACAACAATCATGCATTCCTTGTACACCCAGAATTCCCACTGACCTCCCCGAAACTCATTTTCTAGCATTTAATAAACCTTCTCTCTGGAATTATCTTACTTGATGTGTGACAGCAGCACAGAGACATATTCACATAGAAAGTGTCCTCTCCTGCGTGAATGAGTTTCATTGTCAAAAACTTGAGCAAAAGTGAGAGTATTCCACAGCCAGGGATTTCGTTTTTCCTTTAAACTGTGAAGCTGAAAGGTCTAGCAGCTTCAAACTTGTTTTCACAAGCTCCCAAATGTACAAGGATTTCTGCATTTACTGGAAAAAAACAAGCACTACACAGGAACATGATGGCCATGCATCCATAATGCAGGCTTCACGAGGAACAGAATAATTTTATTATGAACTGGACTGAAATCATATAGAATGAAGGGTAATTCAAGAGGACCCATGGGGAAATCACAAACGGGCTTGATTCTGTATTGATCCCAAAGGGAGTTTTTGGTGCAAGGAATGCAGGGTCAGGCAGATACTAAAGAGCACAGATTTCCCCTTGAATAAAGTCTAAACTCCAATATACAGTATAAAGATACTTTGAACGGTCCCATTTCATTTGGGGCCTGTCCCTACTCCCACTGACAACAATAGGTGTTTTGTCACTGATGTCAATCGGAACAGGATCACACCTTTTTCCTTTATACATTCCCACTCTTCTTTATTTTTGCTTCTTATCCCCTAGTCTGGGCTGAATTCTTCACCACAGCATATTCATGTTTAGAGCACTGGTCTATAAAAAAACTGCATGTTTCACTTCACCATTTGGTAGTTTATTTCTTTCATCTGCAATCACAGCCTGATCCAAGGAAAGCTCTTGAACTCACACCATCAGTTACATGATGAAATGCAAATAGTTTCTTGTGGTATTAAATGGCAGCCCACAGCAGAGTTCAGGTTGGTTGTTATGGATTCACTAGTTACAGCTCTGCAGGATAATCCTAGGTTACTGCCATCCTGCAGTCACTGGCCTACAGGAATGTTGCAAATAAAAACAAACAAGTTAGCCTCCCCTTTTAGACAAAGTAGAAATTATGTCTGTTTAGGAAGTTGTACAGGTTGCATGTATCAGAGCGTGACAACTTGAAAGGCAAGCTGATCTTTCTACTGCCTAGATATCAATGCTCAGACATTTTTCTACAAAGAGTTTATCAAGCACTGAGTCCAAATAAAATAATCATAACAGCTCTCTGGTGTGGGGATCATCTTAAACCTGCTAATTAATAATGTTTGACTGTAGAATGAGATTCTACTGGGGTGGTAGCTCCACTATTGTTATGACTGAGACCAGTTTAGTGTTGAACAGTCAATATTTCTAAATGCTCTAAAATCCACATGCTCATGTGGGTTGTCTTGCAAATTTCTGTGCCCCATGGGGATCCCTGGAGAAGTGGTACACATTTAAGATTGTTGGAGCAAGGGATTCCTGTGATGCAGCCCCTCTAACAAAACTGATGTCCAAAATGTCTTCTTCTTTTTTTCAAACACCTAGCTCTTCAACTATAGTTCTGATCCCACCCAAACTCCTATCACCTGCTCTGTACTGATTTCAGCTAGTGTCCAGCACTCGTTGACACTTTGGGGAAGCAATAGTTAAAAAGTTCATCAGGATAAAATTTGGATCTCCAATGTGGCTCAAGGCAATCTGATGAGCTAGGGAAAGTAATTTACATATGTAGAGCAGGATGGGGACTCTATTGCAAGCCAGAGTGTTTGCTGACTGCCTGTTGTCAGGGTAAGTGCGTGGCTCCAAGTGAGATGCTGTGGCCACCCAATCTGAGCACCACCCATGTCCTGTGAGCTTGTGTCCTGCCCCTGGCAGCTTTCTGAGAATGTTTGTTGTGCAGATTAGCGGCTCTCTGCTTGCATTTTGCAGGGGACTCCTTGAGAAATTTTGCTCTGAGAGCAGAAATTCTTATTTAAGAGCCAATATTTCAATAGGCTCCAAAATCCATACTCATTCTGATTTTTTAAAAGAAATATTGCTATAATATCCACAAGCAGAGTGAGACTTAATTGAAAATTAATATTCCACAATTGGGGCTAAGGTAGACTTTGGTGGAGGAAGGAGAACACCCATTGAGATGAATAAGTCATTTCTCACCTTTCAGAGCTCTTGTGTCAGGCTGCATTCACCTTCATCGGGTTTCTGATTCACCTGAGAACGGTCCATGGAAACTTCTCTGATGCAGAGGGTTGTTCAGAGCCCCTTCCCCCTGCACTAATCTACACAGCTGTCCCTAAGGCAAGGAGTCCCAAACTCTTTGCTGGCACAACTCCATTTTAATGAAGTCCTTCCCCCAAACAGCCTGGAGGATGCCATTCTGAAGAGCAAAATGGCATCCTCCACACAGTGTGACCTTGCACACACCATACATGGGAGGCCAGGCTTCATGGAGGAAGCCATTTTGCTCTACAAATGCCATCCGCTGCACAGTGTGACCTTGTACATATGGTGTGTGGAAGGTCATGCTGTGCAGAGGATACCATTTTGTAGAGCAAAATGGCATCTTCTGCACAGTAGGGATCTCCACAAGCCCCTCCACTGAATGGGGTCACGACCCAACCATTGCCCTATGGCTTGGACTATACTAAAATGTTAGGTTGACCTGGCTACGTTGCTTGGGGTGTGAAAAATCCACACCTCTGAGTGATGCAGTGAAGCCAGTCTAATCCCTGGTGTAGACAGTGCTAGGTTGACAGAAGAATTCTTCCATTGACCTAGCTACTGCCTCTTGGGGAAGTGGATTACTTATGCCGATGGAAGAACCCCTCCCATCAGTGTAGGTAGTGTCTACACTGAAGCGCTATATGCAGTTGCCGCTGCGCTGCTGTAGCATTTCAAATGTAGGCAAGCCCTAAGACTATATAGCTACACTAGAAGCACTTTACTGATGTAGGTATACTGGTATACTATACTGGCAAAGCACCGTGGATGCACTTATACTAGCAAAACTGCACTTTACTAGCGTAGCTTATTCCACCCTCCCTTGAGCACAACAAGCTATACTGGCAAAACCACAGTTTTGCTAGTATAGCTACATCTACTCTAGGGATTTTGTCAGCACAGCTGTCTGTCGGGGATCACACCTCGTCACACCCCTGACCCACATAGCTATGCCATCAGAAGTCTGTAGTCTAGACGCAGGGCAACACAGTGAATGGCAGTTTGAACGCATGCAGACAAACCAGGGAATACAATTCTGTGGGCTATGACAACACACCATACAAAAAGGCACATTTATTTAGCCATTCATCATGTCTGCTATTATTGGGCAGCCCTAATTGAAACATACTTAACAGTACATCCCCAGTAGCTCTTGCCAGCTCCAGGTGGAAGAGTTAAGGTTGTGGAGTGTGGCTGGTGTGTACTTTCATTCTGTTTTTCCAGGTTTTCATACATTTAAATATAGATGCATTTAATGTTCTGGAAGAGCATGAGGCATCGTCAGTGAACCCTGACTCTGCAGGCATGTCTACACTATGGAGGCTACAGTGCCACAACTGCAGCACCATAGCGTAGATGCTTTCTATATCCTATATAAATGGAAAAAACACGCTCGGAGTGGCTGTAGGTAAGTTGACAGAAGAATTCTTCTGTTGACCTTGCTTAATTATAGTCTCAGGGGTATAACTCATGGCTGCATTAACTAAGTTTTTGGGCAGCAAATCTATTTCCTTATTTCATGCTCATTGCACTGGTATTGGAACATCTTCAGAGTATCTGAGCACCTCCAAGCTAAAATACTTTATACCTCTATTAAGTATGTTGCAGTTTAAAACAATTAGTGGCACATACTTGCTAATTTAACTATTATGCTTTTCTAAGAGATCATCAGGTTTCAAGTTATATTACTAGTTTGATCTGAAGGAGAAAAGCTAAGTATCCTCCCCTTTTGACTCCAGTTTAGCAAATTACATCTCTATCTGAGAGTGGCAGATCAAAGTCCCTTTTTCTTTACCGAAACAAGATCAAAACCAGCAAACATCTTACTTTATGTATCAGTCTCTGGAGAAGCAAAAGGGGATTGGAAGTGATTCTGTATTGCACTGTCTGCTACTCAGGAGCAAGACCTCAACTTCTCTGGAGGAATTAAGTAATTCCTTGTGCAACAAGCTAAATTTTGGCCAAACCTCAGATTATGCACAACTCCCAGTAATTTCAAATGCACAGACCTAGTTAGTGCCTCTCAGAGAGGTGGATTAATACAGTAACAGGAGAACCCGTCCCCTCCTGTTGCTGTAGTGAGTGTCTACACTGAAGCACTGCAGCTGTGCCGCTGTAGCGGTTTAAGTGTAGACATAGTTTTAGATCCTGACTTCAGTGGGAGCCAGATCAGGCTCTTAGACATCCATATATTTCATGCTAAGTCCTAAACAATCAGTTGATTTATGAGTTAGTGCAAAAAATCCCCAAACATTACAATTATCCTTCTAACAAGAAGGATCTGTAGGTTTCAATTAGAGTGCAGCCATCCCTAAGTTCCAGAGGTTCAGTCCTATGCATATAAGCACCTCCAACTATGTTTGTATATCTGAAACTTATTTCAGCCTCTTCAGTATGTAAACTGAGCTGGAAATCTACAAGAAGCAGGATTTCATGTGAGATTTCCAGACTATCCTACTTTTGACCAAGTCTGAAATGTCAGGATAACAGTCTCACTCACAGTTCTCTAGCATTTCCACTCCTGGCCCTGACCAGACATAGGAAATGCAAACCAGACTATACATGAAAAATTAATTAACCAAACTGTTTTGGACCCTTAGAAAGAGTTTGGTTAAGGGCCAATTTGAATTAACCTGAAAATTCAGGCCCACTCCTATTTTTTCTGAGCTGCTTTGCTCAGAATTAATTTCATTGCAACTTAGTTTCCTTTTTCTCTATGCTGAAACTATCCTTAAAAGTCCATGAAATATACAAATTATAAAAACAACTATGAGAGTGAATTAAACTCCAAATGCAAATAAATTCAATAATAAGCGTAGGTGACTTCATTCTGCAGCCTACATAGGGTTGGATTTAACCCTGGGGCTCTGTGGGTGCCAAGCCAGCAGAACCTGTTCTGTGGGCACCAAGCAGTGACAAATCCATCTGGTGGTGGGGACATAGTAAAGCAATTTTTCTGCAACTGCTGCTAGGCTGTAGATCCACAGCTAGCGTAAGCGATGCTGGCTGTGGAGCGGAGAGGCCAAGATAGCTAGGAGATGTAAAGATTCGACACAACTCCCAGGATCCTCTGTCAGTTGTGTTTCTGTGGAGCCTTGGCCAGAGTTGACAGCTTCCCTTCTGAAAGGTGAATTCCTTTGGAGTGCAAATTGTATTCCAGTGACCATAGGAGTAAAACTGGCCCATAATAGGGACCAGTATATAAACATCACATGCTGTTTCATGACCTTTATGTAGGGCCATATCCTGCTTCCCTTCTATGTATAGGACTCCTGTTTGCAGAATGCCTATTGATTTCAATAAGAGTTACACGTGGCTAGAAGAATAGCCTTTAATATCAATGGGAATCCTTTTGTGCCTGATAACATTATTTGGCCTTATTTGTATTAGACAAGCTACAAACAAGGATGCAGCCTTAAGTGTGAATTTATTTACTTCTGGTAGTTATTCAGATATTACTAGTATTTACAACACCATATATAACTTAGTAAGTGTAGGATGATGCAGGATTAGGCCCATATGCTGGGGATATTAATTCAATCTATCCCCATCTACTCAGCCCCATAAGTGCCTAAATGCAATAAAGTAACTGAATTATTCATAAGAATGCTTAACAACGCAAGCCTCTGCCATGGGCTGCACTATTGAATGTTAGAGCCGGTTCTGTTCAGTACTATCCATGCTAACATGTTCAGCTGACATTTGGGAATATTTTTCAAGTTCAGAAAAATTAAAACAACTGTCTCTTGCTTTGTCATTCTTATTGTAATGAGCAGGATAAAGGGCTGGGGGGTTTTAACTTTGATGTTATCTGACCCAGAGAAACAGCTAAGGAAATGAAAGTTTTTTTTGTTTATTGAGCTGTTAACTTTTAATGCTAGGAATATCATACACACAAATGTTCACAAAAACACCAAATAGATTTTGAGAGGCAGCGTGATCTAGTAGATGGAGAATGCTGCTGGTAACCCAGAATCTGGAGTCCTGCTCCTGACGTGGGTAGCCTGGGCAAGTCAGGTAGGTCAACATTTAAAAACGTGGCTGCCTGAAGTTTGACACCCACATTTGAAACATTGTGGCCTTAAATTTTTCAGTGCATCAGGGACAAGTCACCCCTCTGTTCTTGCTCTAGAGAGGATGAAAGAAGTGGAAAGCCTGCTCCTTTGGCCAAAATTCTGTTGTGGGGCGAGAGGATGGGCCTTTGTTACCCACCCCAAATACACAGTCTCCACAGAAGCCCTTAGACAATCACTCTGTATATTTTAAATTCTGGATTTGGGGGGAAGGGTGCCAAATTGATAGGGATTCCCCTGCATGGACAGTGCAGACTGTCACCATTATCTTATGGGAAAGCCACTGTGTGTGAACTGAAGGGCACAGACGAGGGGAGAGAGCCAATGGGAGCACCCCACTGAGAGAGCCAGACCGACGCAGTGCCAATGCACTGGACCTCTGCAGATACCCTGGCATTTGCAATATCTCCTTGTAGATTTGAGGACATCCATGAGGAAGGCCATCCCTTCCACTCACTTTGCGGGAGCAAACACTTCCTTCCTTCCTGGATAGGATTATTCAAAGGCAACTGTGTGGCCACACAGCCTCCTAGACTTTGGTCTTCTCATGGGTTTTCCAGTAGGAGGCATGATTTAGCTTCTAGTTTCTAGTGTGTATATATATCTCCTCAATATATGTTCCATTCTATGCATCCGAAGAAGTGGGATGTAGCCCACGAAAGCTTATGCTCAAATAAATTTGTTAGTCTCTAAGGTGCCACAAGTACTCCTGTTCTTCTAGTTTCTGAATCTGTTCAAGTGAGTTAAAAGGAGTTACCTAGCTACCTCTCAGAGGTGCTATGAAATGTAGTAAGTTCTTAGATGCAGAATGCTCTGAAGACATAGAGTGCTATACACAGGGTGACCAGATGTCCCGATTTTATAGGGACAGTCCCAATATTTGGGGCTCTTTTTTATATGGGCTCCAATTACCCCCCACCTCCTGTCCCGATTTTTCACACTTGCTATCTGGTCACCCTAGCTATACAAAGGTAGGAACATGGTCCCACTGAAGTCAACGGCAAAGCTCAAAAGCTGAATGAAAGCATGATCAACCCTAAATGCCGAGTTATTTTACTATTAACAATGTCAGGCATGGCTTTTTTGTAAATGCTTTGGTTAATTCTTATTAAGTCCCTACCAGCCAATGTTACATGCATTAATAATAATATTTTGCACTTACATAACACCTCTCATCCGGGGGGCTCAAAGCATTTTACAAATATTAGTTAATTAACACACACACACACAGACACACACCCACACACCCACCCACCCACCCCACAAGACACTAAAAGCTACATTTTAAAATGTGGGTTCTTAAAGTGAGGCATCTACATAGTTTTTTTTAAAGACACCAATGTGTTTATTTAGGTATCCAAATATGGACTTCAATGCCTAACTTCAGACATCCAAGTTTGAAAATGTGACCTGTAAGGCCTAATCCTGTGATGTGTTGATTGCCCAGAGCCAAAGCCACCCAGACCCAGAGTTAGGCACCTAAATACCTTTGAGGATCTTGGTCTGAGTGCCTTGCAGAATTAGACCCACTGTGCCTCACTTTATTCATCTGTAAAATGGGTATTATACTTAGTGAGTGTGGCACTTTAGTCTGGTCCCCATAACTCCACTGGGTTTGTAGCATTTGTGTGTCAGGGCAGAAATTGGTCCCTTTCACCAAGTGTTACAGAATTATGTAAGGTCAAAGTTTGATTCCACTGAGGTCAATGAGAAAACTCCCTTTGGCATCAAGAGGACTAGGACTTTTTCTACAATTACTGCCTTCTACAATTTTAAACTGCCCTCCTGTTTTGACTCTGTTTCCTTTTGCCAAGGTACGTGACCTAGAATTTTCATCATCTGCCAGAGATTGCGTGGGGATTGGATCACAGCGCATGGGCATGGGCATTCATCTAACCAACTAGAGCACTTTCCTGCAACAACCACTCATTTGTCTGGGAATAAACAAATGAAGAAACAATCCATTATAAAAAGTTTACAGTTTAATTTCTTTAGTAAACGGTATATTTATAATCCAACACTTTACACCCAGTTTTGAAGGGAAGAAATTAGAAGCTGCCATCTTTACTGCTTAAGTAAATATACATCAGATCACTTGTATGCCAGGTCTCGTGCTACCCTGATGTAACCGCTGCAAAGACAAATGTATAGACTGGTGGGCTAATTAGCAGGCACCCACTCCTCACTAGATCTGGAATTTGTTTACCGGCATGACTGTATTTGTTTAGTTTTATGTCTACAGAGGGAAACACATTTCCACCAGATGTTTATACCCCTACCAGAGAGAAAGAAGTAAGATTTGAAATTCTGAATGTTTTTGCCATAGAACAGATTTCAGTAGAGCTAGTACATTTTTCTGGGTTTGTGGTTTGTGTGCATGTGTGCATTAATCAAAACACAAACATTTGTAGCAAATACAAATAAAAATAAATAAATAAACAAATAAAGAAATAAATAAAATGTTTAAGTAAGAACCTGGGAAATTTTGACCAAAAGGAAAATTTGGTCAAAAAGCCATATTTTAGCCAAAATATGTTTTGACTTAAAAAAACAAAAAACAAACAAACAAAAAGACCCCACCAGCTCCACTCTTTATTTAGTATTTTTGATATCTAGGGTGAAATTCAGCACTGTGCAGAGCACTGGCAGAAGTCTATAGGGTTTAAGTAGTGCACAGGCCTTATGTAGTCCTCTGCACAGGATGAATTTATTGCAGCGAGAAAAGCCATAGCATTGGTTCATGCTACTACTGGGCACCTCCAATTGGTGAAACACAATGGACAGGGATCAATCAATATAATATTTCAGGGGAAATACAGATTGGTAGAGAAGTTCAGTGCTAACAATGAAAGTGTTCAGTTTGGTCTGCTGTTGTACTAGATTTAAAAGAAAGATACGCTTTGTTCAGTGACAGCCCCTGCTATGGTATGCAGTACTAGATTATTGCTAAATTACAGGCCTACTCAAGCTTGAATAACTGAAAACGATACAGTGCTTACTGCACAGTTAGTCAAGTTATTCAATTACACTGCTTCATTTCTGCTGAATTTTGATCTCTTAGTGTTTCTGCTAATCGGCAAGAAAGCTATTTATCAGGATCATGTGTGTTATTTTAGGCAAATTGTAAACTCACATGGCTGCTTCCTTGATTAGTGGGCAACACAAATGAAAACATTGTACAAAAATAGATTTGGATTCATTGTAATATCTAAACCCAACCAACAGAAACTCTGGTCAGATTTATGAGGTCAGCCTATTTCTGGGTCACTGGATTTCTAATGACAGAATGTTAATTTCTTCCAGTGGAACAAGCTTAATTAGATTGTAAGATCCTTGGGGCAGGGTGTCTGTTTCTTACTTGCTTTGTCTAAATAATAATCCACTGTGTGCTGATAACATACAGCCTCTCCTCTTCCTCCTCCTTCCCTGCCCTCTGTCACCTCCAAACTGCTGTAGAGTATAGCCAGCAAAGTGTATTTGGGCACCTTTGTCTAACTGGTGGACTAGTAAAACACACAGCAGATGTCAGTGCATTACAAATTTTTGGTAAGAAATAATAATTATAAATGAGACAGCTAAACAAAGCACATAGAGCAATACTTTGAGACTCTCTGAAAACTTGCCCTGCTGTGTTTGACTTATTTTATTAACTTCTAATATTAGGAATTTTACATTTCTCTTTGCAGCTTTTACAACTTCTCTTTGTGGAATCATTCTTCAGTACATATTTAAATCTCTTACCCAAGCACTGGAATATACTCTTACCAGCCTGAAGGAAGGGGCAGGGGGGAGAGCTACAACTCAGTAATTAAAAGTTTGTCACTGAGTGGAATAAACCAGAGTGTAGTGCTGCTATTTGTTTTATTCTGTAACTAGAGATTCTCTCTTTACACTGGGGAAGCCAATCTAAGGAAAATATTTCCCACAGCTGGGTCATCCAGAGTCAAGTTATGCATAGCCTAAATTGCCTAGGACCTGATCCTGCTCCCATTGAAGTTTTGCCATTGACTTCAGTGGAGCAGGAGCAGGCCCAGGGAGAGAACAGAGACCCAATTAAAAGCATCCCCTGTTTTCCCCAGAACAGAGAGCCCTGCAAAAATAAACAGCCTCTCTATCCCTCAGTGATCTGCACAGATAAAACAGTGTGCATGCCCAGGGACCCTTCTGAGATAAGCCACATTCTCAGGAAGCCTAGGACATACACCTCAGTCCAGGGGGCTTCCTTACTTTGTACACCCAGTTTCCCCACATGACACAGATCATTGTCTGGAAATGAAAAGACATAGCTACAAAAATCATCCAACATTCAACTGCCTCTCAGGAAACTGCAGAGGGATTTTTTTTTTTTTTTTGAGATGCAAAGCAGAATGTTTATCTTTCTTATCTCAGAAAGGAAACCTATGGGAAACTGTATGCCATATTCTCCACTGGTCTCCTGTCATATAATTATAATGCATTACATAAAGCAGACAGCTTTTGGAAAATCCGTAGGTCTAATGAGAGGACAATCCCTTATTAGAAGGTGCTTTGGTTTCCTTTCCAAATGTTGCAAGCCTCATTTGAGTATTCCTTGGTGTAAACAATACATGAGCTAAATGTTTGGATTAGGAAAATACAATGCACCTTAAGTGTCCCATGGCATTAGGGGAATAATTGTTGCATAAGGAAAATCTCTTTTTCCCCAAGTAAGGAACCCAGGCCAGATTTTTCAGACTTCAAAGAAAGAACCCAGTAAGGCCTTTCCCACTGCCAAATTGCTTAAGTGAAAAAATAAAACAAAACAAAAAAGTGATTGTAATTTTCCCATTAAATGTTTGGGATAAATTCTATATATATATATATATATTTAGCATTGATGTTATTAATTTCTAGAGTGGAAGACAAGTCACTAGAATCTCAAATGATCCAAGCAGTTATTTTGGAAGAAAATGCAATACAACACTTTTCCAACATAACACACAGCTCTTCTTGCTATATGGAAATTCTGATATTTTACAGGAATTGTTAACAGCTGCTAAACTGTAGTTTTTATATATTATCAAGGTAAGTACACATTATACCAATGTGGCATCTAACATTGATGATCTGTGTGTGTGTTACATTTTGCCAACAGAATTTTCCTTGAAGGTTTCCTACATAAGAAAGGCCATACTGCGTCAGACCAATGGGCCAGTATCCTGTTTTCCGACAGTGGCCAATGTCAGGTGCTCCAGAGGGAATGAACAGAACAGGTAATCATCAAATGATCCATCCCATGTTGCCAATTCCCAGATTCTCGCAAACAGAGACTAGGGACACCATCCTTGCCCATCCTGGGTAATAGCCATTGATGGACTGATCCTCCATGAATTTATCTAGTTCTTTTTTGAACTTTGTTATAGTCTTGGTCTTCACAACATCTTCTGGTAAAGAGTTCCACAGGTTGACTGTGCGTTGTGTGAAATAATACTTCCTTTTGTTTGTTTTAAACCAGCTGCCTATTAATTTCATTTGGTTATCCCTAGTTCTTGTGTTATGAGAAAGAGTAAATAAGACTTCCTTATTTACTTTCTCCACACCAGTCATGATTTTAGAGACCTCTATCATATCCCACTCGTAGTCATCTCTTTTCCAAGATGAAAAGTCTCAGTCTTATTAATCTTCCTCATATGGAAGCTGTTCCATACCCCTAATCATTTTTGTTGCCCTTTTCTGAACCTTTTCCAATTCTAGTACAGCTTTTTTGAGATGGGGTGACCAGATCTGCATGCAGTATTCAAGATGTGGGTGTATAATGGATTTATATAGTGACAATATGATATTTTCTGTCTTATTATCTATCCCTTTCCTAATGATTCACAACATTCTGTTAGATTTTTTGACTGCTGCACCACATTAGAGGATGTTTTCAGAGAACTATCCACAATGACTCCAAGATCTCTTTCTTGAGTGGTAACAGCTAATTTAGACCCCATGTATAGTTGGGATTATGTTTTCCAATGTGCATTACTTTGCATTTATCAACATTGAAAAAAAAACCCGCACACAATGCTCATAGTGGTTCTGTAAGTTCCACTAAATTGGATGGTGTAAAGACCAGCAGTGACCACATTTTAGTGAATAATTAGAAGAAATAGTTAGAGAAGCCAAGATGGAAAATTCCTTTAATGGACATAGAGGTTATTGAAGATCCCAGGGTTTGCTGTACTCTAAGGTATGGAGGAGTGTGCTAAAGCCAACTGTCCAATGTCAGAATATTTGGGGGAAATTTTCAAGAGCTCAGGGCTAGATCTACATGTGTTCAGCATTCACAATTAGGATCAGAGTTTTAAAAATGCTGAGCACCCAGTAGATCCTATTGTAACATGTAGCGACAGATTTCCAAAAGCGCTTAACATCCAATGAACTACTAGGTATTTCAGTGGCATAAGTGGGGAGCCCTATGTGTATACAGAAGAAACTTTTGATTTTTTACTATTTTAACATCAGTATTTATTGACTTATTGTGGTTGGAGAATTATCCAAAAGCAAATACTTTTTTGACATATTTTGAAATGCTTGTTGAAAACACAGCACTAAAGGCTGGTCTACACTAAAGCTGTAAGTTGACCTAAGTTACACTACTTGAGGTACATAACTTACGTAACTGAAGTAGCGTAACTTAGTGCTTCTACACCACTCTAAGTTGATCTGTGTTGATGGGAGACGCTCTCCCACTGACTTACCTTATGCTTCTCAGGGAGCTGGAGTACCAAAGTCAATGGGAGAGCGCTCTGCCACCGACTTAGCAGGTCTTCACCAGACCTGCTAAACTGACACTGCTGCTTCGATTGCAACGGTGCTGATTTAGCAGTAAGTATAGACATGCCCTGAGTTACTATCCTATGTGCTATACTGCCATTGCACATTACTGATTTTATTATGGCATTCACTACCCACCAGCACTTTGCTCAAACACTATGTCTCACAGCCGTGGTCTATACTTAAAATTTAAATCACCCTAGCTACATTCCTCAGGGATGTGAAAAATTCACACCCATGAGTGCTTTAGTTAAGCTAACCTAATCCTGTTGTAGAAGGTCGACAGAGGAATTCTTCCATTGACCTAACTACTACCACCACTTGGGGAGGTGGATTAGTTACATCAGTGGAAAGATCTATTTGGTAGGAAGCATCTACACTATGGCACTACAGTGGCATAGCATTAGCACTGCAGCTGCGCTGTCGTAGCACTTGTACTACAGCCATGCCCTTAGATCTCATATGTCTGGCAATCCTGTTTCCTACTTGATAAGAAAGCTACAATGTGTATGTGTGCGTGCATCCGTGTATGTGTGATGTGTGTACAACATAACTCTGGAAACTGTATATGTTTTTGGAAGAAGTGATTACAAAAAAAAATCTTTGTTCTAAAGTTAACACATGTACGACAAGATGAAATAATATTACAGCACAGTTCAATTTGGTGCGTGGAGGGAAGACTTTCTAAGATGCAGAGAAAGCTCTCTCTAGCTTCCCACTTCTTTGGGTTGAACATTTTCAAAACCCAAGAGAATTCCCCTCATCAATTCAATATGAATCAGAAAGCAGCAGATAGGGCATATCACATAGGGGTTTCCTAATACTCTACAAAAAGCTTTCACTGACATTTTAAAGAAAGTAATACTACTAGGGCAATCTGAAATCAGATCCTCTGTAAGAAGCAGTAGTATCACTTCTGTCAGCTTAAATTGTTTTAACTTGATCAAGTAGCCATTCAATCACCATAACAGAAGATATGTGTAGATACACCTAAGCTAGCTTTAACCTAGCTAGCTTGTGTATTGATAGCAGTGAATCTGCAGCAGCATGGACTTCAGCGTGGGCTAGTAATAAACGAGGGTCCCCGGCAGGTTTGTGCAGTCCGCATGGAAGCCCACACTGCTGCAACTTCATGGCTAATGCTATGCAAGCTAGCTAGATTAAAGCTAGCTCAGGTATGTCTATGCATGTTGCAATCACACACCTTGACTGCAATGGAGACACACCCACAAATGGTATCATTGTTGCTCTTATGCTTGTCTATCACATGACAGGGAAGCATTTTATATAGCAATCAAAATGTGGAAAATAGAACAATCATCTCTAACAAAACCAAACACTTCATCATAAACCTGCTGTTTTCATCATATGGTAAATAGTATGAATGGTCGCAAGCTAACTATTATTTGTATTGAAGTGACTAGGAGCCCCAGTTATGGACCATTGTTCTAGGTGCTCTACAAACACAGAACCAAAGGATAGTTCCTGCCCTAAAGAGCTCACAATCTAAGTACAAGGCTAAATTTGTACCAATTTAAAATCTGTACTATAAAATGGGATTTTCAAAAGCATTCAGTGCTAGCTTAACTCCCATTGACTCCTGTAGGAGCAGAACTGGGCCAGTGCTGAGTTCTTCTGAAAATTCCATCCATAACGTGTCTATTGGGGACTGCTTTTCAGTATCAAGAGCTCATGTGTTCAATAAAGAGATGCTGAACTAAAAGATCAGTTTAAAATGTCATGGGGATACCTGATGAAGAGAATAGATTGAGCATGACAAAGGGAACATACACACTAAAATAAACCAAACATAGAATTAAAGCTGATTCCTAATATTCTCAAACAAAACCCTGTTGAAAATCAAAGAACTATTAAAACTCTGCAGTTGGACTGTAGCTCACCTGATGTTATTTTACGATATTTACCTGCATGTGTAAAACATGTCTGGTTGACTTCTTGATAGCTGCAACATTTGTACAGTCCCACATTCCGAATCCCTTGTGGACTCCTGGGGTGAAATCCTGGCTCCACTGAAGTCAATGGGAGTTTTGCCATTGACTTAAATAAGACTAGAATTTCACCTCCAGTTAAAGAAGGTCATCCAGGGAACTATGAGCACAAGGGCCTGATTATGCCTCCAAAAAACCCAAGGAAAAAGTATTTCACTTAGAGGTTGTAATAAGACTTAAGTCACTAGAAACACAAGTTCCACTGAAAGGCAATGGGAATCCTGCTCCTAAGTCACATAGGTGTTTTAGAAAACCCCTTACTTAGATTTTTCTCTTGAAAAATGACACAATATGACAATAGCAAACAGAGAATAAGGTCTCCAGAATCCACTTATTTGTGTATATTATTCCAAGAAGCAGAGGAATAGCTACTGTTTCCCCATGTTGAAAACAAAAAGTTTATCATCTCTCTAAATTTAAAAAGTCTCTGCAAAGGAGGCTGTCAAAATAAGCCAACAAAGGAGAGTTTCTCTGGC
Organism: Terrapene triunguis; assembly: GCF_002925995.2. NCBI lineage: Eukaryota > Metazoa > Chordata > Testudines > Emydidae > Terrapene > Terrapene triunguis. The sequence goes on from NW_020664439.1 coordinate 8,629,585, forward strand.
ATGCTCATCAGGGTGGGAAAGAATATTTGTGTAGCTTTATAAAATTTTAAACCTGTGGTTGGTTTTGGGTTTCCTTGCACACTGGATCCAGGTGCCCTCTCCTGCTCTGGTGTTTCCTAGAGAGACCAATTATCATCACCTAATTAATGCTGGAGGAGAGAAAGATCTCCTGTCAGATAGAAGTCTTTGAAAAATTCAGTATGGATCCTCAAAGATATGAATGCAATATTTACAACCTATTGTATTGATTGACACATCAGAAAGCTTTGAATTTATAAAGCCAAATACAGTGTCAAATTATTAAAACCATTTATCACTGAAAATATTCTGGGGTTTCGAATCAAGAATAAGATTGTATTAGTAGAGAACCTAATCATAATGAAGCACAGGTATTTTTCCATATATGTAGATGTAACATGTACAAAATGTATAGCTAATTTTAGTATTAACGTTGACACTGAATCCCTGTGTATTTAAAACTCCGTGATAATCACACAATCTGGAGGTAGTTAAAAAAAATGAAGCACAATCACAAACAGTACTTCAGAGTAAAAGTTTGCAGTCCCTACAGCTTTCCTTTTCGTAAACCAAACCAAACTCCCTGCCACCAGTTTTCTCTGCTCTAATCTATTTAGTGCTTTCAAAACAATGTTCTTGATTTTTTTCACAAATGTCTCCGACACATTAATAATGTATGAATGCAATATAACTCCTTCAATATAACAGACTGATAGGATTCATTACTTACACCGTTTGGAGTTAACACTTAAGCTCTAAAGCTTCCCTCACAGTTCCAGTGCCCCTACTAAAACGCCTCCATAATTCATTAGCTTAATATGATTTGTACCTTTTGAACAGTCCCTCAGTAGAAACAGCAGTGCTGAACAGAGGTACAATAATTTTATTGATACATATTAGTAATTATCAATAACTGACGAATTATGAATCTAAAACTAGTGTCTGATCTTGCCACCAGTAAGAGTTGAGAATGCCCATCCCCTCACATGACTAGGCCCTAATGGCCAGATCCAAAGCCCAATGAAGCCATTGACTTCAATAGACTTTTGATTAGGCCTTCAATGACCATTTTCACAAATCTACAAGATCTTACAATACTGGGAGCATTCACGGATGGACAGCATTGTGTTTTTACCAGATATCCTGCTCTGCATCCTTGATGCAGCCAATACTAGAAAAGAAGTCACTGGGAATTTTGGATGTACATAGAATGCAAGTTCTAGTCTGAAGAATGTGAACCATGTATTCCAGAGAGAAACTGAAAGCATCAGATTCTAGTGTGGTTGGTGAAACTAGAAAATTGGTTTTCTTCTAATGTAGTCCCAACAACTCCACAGACATGCCACATTGGTTTGATTTCTTTACAGGCAGTTTACAAGCAATTTTCTTTTCCTCTGCTTTAAAATGACTGGTCAAAGGTTTTGAATGTAAACTCGCAGCCCTTTTCCAATTTGACATAGAATAACCACAAAGAAATAGAGGGCTAGTGGAACCAGAGGGCAGTTTCTGCTACCTAGAACAAAACTTTTTATTCATTTTCTAACTTTATTTGTTTTAGTACAATGTTCTGCTTCCTGTTTTTCTTCTTCTTTCCCTTTAGTGTCTCTTTCTCCTTCTGACCTTCTCTTTGTTCTTGATCAGCTCAAGTCTGCCTGTCTCCCGCAGCCCGTCTGTTGTATTTTTAATGCTTCCATCACCGCAGTATTCAGGTGCCTCTATGTAAGTCTCTGTCCTTCAACCACAATGTTTAACAATGAAAATCAATACTCTCCCTTTCTGAGTGGTTCTGCCTCTCTTCTCCCCTCCCTAAGAGCTTCACCACCAGTGAGTCTGTCTTTTAGTCCTACCTCCTTCTTCCCTCATTGCTGTCTTAAACCCATTCCTTTTTCTGAAATCACACTCTCTCTGTGCATTTGTCTGCCCTTGGAGAAGATAAAGGCCTCCTGTTCCTCTCCCAAGCAAAGTTAGTGGGCCAGACACACAGACCCTCAGTGGAGTAAGCCCCCGTCTGCGCCAGTATAAATTCCCTCCATTTATCCTACACCTCCACCAGCAATCGTGCTCTAAATGCCTCCCTCTACTCAAACATTCCCTCCCTCATCCTGAACTGCCAAACATCTCTCCTTCTCCCCTCCTTCTATCCTGCTATACTCCTTTGAGGGGTGAAAGTAGCACAGAGGACTTACCGGTATGGGGGCCCATCTCTGGGCCCCCGAAGGGGCGTGACCTTGGGCAGAAGGGGAGGGTCCTCAGGCAGAAGGGGTGGGGTTGGGGGTCAGCCTCCCCCAGCCAGTCCATCCACGCTGCCTGGTCCGTGCTGCCTGGGGCTCCGGTGGAGACTTAAAGGGCCCGGGGCTCCAGCCGCTGCTGCTGTAGCGGAAGCCCCAGGCCCTTTTAAATCATTGGGCCCCGGGGCAGCTGCCCCTCTAACCCCCCCGCACTGTTGATGGCCCTGCCAATAGGGTCCCTACCAGCAGGGCTGCCGATGAGGGTGCTGGGAAAAAGGGGCAGCAAAGTTAAAGCGCTGCCATGGCAGTGCTCTAATGTCATCTGCGTACGGGCTCGTACTGGCAGCCACTTCTTACCGGTATGCCATACTGGCCCGCACCAGCCCACTTTCACCCCTGCTCCCTTCCCTCAAACATCCTCCCTCCCCACGGAAAAGTGTGAAAACAGTTTTAAAAAGTGAGTAATTTTGTTTGCTCTAGTTTTTTAAAGACCTTTCCTGCCTTTTTTATTACAGGCTGGAGAGGGGAGGAAGTGTGATTAAAAGAGCGAGACTGGGATTATTTCCCAGAGGCCCCAGGTTCGATCCCGGCCACCAACCACTGGTGTCTGTTGGTGTTACACTACCATAATACAAACAAACAATAGAATTTGGCTAAGACATTAGGGTTCACACCTGTGCTCTTATGAAAAATGCTGGGACATCTTTAAGGACCACAAGTGATCAGTGCATGGGTTTTATATCCAATTCAAACTCCATCAGTCTGATGGCCCCTAACAATGGCCAAAATTTTCAAACCTGGGTGCCTAAACTCCTAAAATGTGTAATTAGGCATCCAGGTCTGGCGAAGTTTGGACAAAATGCTCAGGCATTGGTTCAACACAGACTTGGGAAAGAGAGCCACACTGTGAATCACTAACAACCTTCAACACCTATTGTAGGTGTTGTTTTGAGATCTCTCACCCAACTACTTACCATGCTGGGCTAAAGACCCTCAGAGCTATATTGTCTGGAGCTTTTATACTCCTGGTAGGGTCCCCCTTGGCAAGCAGGTCTGAAGTGAGGCTCCTGACTAACCATGGTCCAAACCTCAAAAGATCCCAACAGTGGATCGGGCGAATATAGAGGACCTTCTAGTAGTCTGCGGCTGTGAAGGCGGATGAGGGCTGCAGCAGAAGGGAGATTCCTGGTTGTCTTGGATCTCCTTGCCATTGAGTAAGGGTTTTCCTCCTGTCTAGTTTTGTGTGGTTACCGCCTGCGCACCGGTTTCTCCACGTTAAAAGATTTCATGTGCAGGCCTCTGCCAAAGGGTTCAAACCCGCACAAAGTCCTGCTGTGATGGCTGAGTGGTGGGGAAGGCAGGAGCAGTGATCTCTGGGAGTCTTTAGTCACAAATCTGCACACAGGCGGCAGCTGTGTGATGATTGTCTTGTGCTTGGTTGAGACAGAAGTACATTTTGGCAGCAGCAGCTGTGACTGAGCAGGCCTTTTCAGGATCCCCTCTGCTCATCCCAAATGGGGAGGGGGCTAGAAAAGGTGCCCCAAACATAGGCTGTCTCACACTCTTCTGACTGGATCGCCGTATCCAGTGGGATCACTCAACTCTGCAGCCAAAACAAGAGGTATAAGACAATGAATTTTGCCACCTGGAATGTCTACATCCTTATTGACTCTCAGCACAGTGAATGCCCAGAAAGAACTGCCATAATTAGCAGAGAACTGGCAAGACTCAATATTGACATTGCAACTCTTAGTGAGACTCACCGGGATGATGAGGGTCAATTAAAAGAGGATGGAGGTAGCTACATCTTCTTTTGGAAAGGAAAGCCACCTGAAGAGAGACGCATTCATGGGATTGGCTTTGCCATCAAAAATAAGATCACCAGTCAACTTTTGGAGCTTCCCGTGGGGATCAACGAGTGACTCATGACTCTTTGGCTCAAGCTTAGCCACAACCAATATGCCACGATCATCAGCGCATATGCCCCAACACTCAATGATGAGGAAGACAATAAGGAGCAGTTTTATAGAACTCTCAATGCAGTCCTCACAACCACACCTAAGGGAGACAAACTCATCCTCCTGGGAGATTTCAATGCCAGAGTTGGAGGGGATTCCAAACTCTGGAGAGGCACAATAGGCAAAGAAGGGGTGGGAAATGTAAACCCCAATGGTATTCTCCTCCTCAGCAAATGCGTGGAGCATGACTGGCTCATCACAAATACCATCTTTAGGCAGAGTAACAAATTTAAGACCACCTGGAAATATCCTCAGTCCAAACACTGGCACCTCCTTAACTATGTTATAGTCAGAGCCAGAGACTATACTGACATCCGTATAACACGAGCTATGAGAGGTACCGATCACTGTTGGACAGACCATCAATTAGTAAGATCAGTCATGTACCTGCAGCTCACTCCACCACACCGCAAACACCCAAATACTAAGCGAAAGTGGTACAATGTCAAAGCACTTCAAGACCAAGCCAGCTGCGAGATGTTCCAGCAACATCTGTTGGAGAAACTCTCTAGCCTGCCTGACAAATTCATTGACATTCAAGAGCACTGGGATCAAGTTAATAACACCATTCACAATGCATGTGCTGAAACCATAGATATTCCACTCATCGGCACCAAGACTGGTTTGATGAAAACAATGAGGAAATCCTAGCATTAATTCAACAGAAAAGAAAAGCATTTTGTAATTGGCAAAATGATTCCTCTAGCAAATGAAAACATGAGGCCTATCACATGCTTAAAGCCAAAGTCCAAAGGTGGCTACATGACATCAAAAACAAGTGGTGGCAAGGGAAGCTCTCTTCTGGAAGGAGCATTTTGAGAGCCTACTAAACCGCGAATCCACGATCTCTGAAGACACCATCGAGTTTATTCCACAACTCTCAGCAATGGAACACCTTGCTGATCCCCCATCTTCTGAGGAAGTCCAGCATGCCATCACTCAGACAAAAAAATCACAAGGCACCAGGCCCAGAGGGCATCCCAGCTGAGGTTTTTAAAGCTGGTGGAAGCCACCTCTCCCAAACAGCCAGCATCGACACAGAAATTGTATACAGGATCCGCTGTGCCAACACATCTTTTGGATGACTACTCAAACGAGTCTTCAATGATAGGGATCTACAAACAGGTACCAAGATCTTGGTTTACAAGGCAGTTATCATCCCCACTCTTCTCTATGGGTGTGAGACCTGGGTAACCTACAGACGACATCTCAAGCGGCTGGAGTGGTTCCAGCAGTGCTGCCTCAAGAGGATTCTCAGGATCAGCTGGGAAGACCAACGCACTAACATCAGCATTCTCTCTGCAGCCAACATTAGCAGTATAGAAGCACAGGTCATGAAATACCAACTCTTCTGGGCTGGCCACTGTGTATGTATGCCTGACACGCGCCTCTCAAAACAAGTACTCTTCTCTTAGTTAAGTCAGGGAAGAAGGGCTCATGGAGGGCAGCGGAAGCGTTTCAAAGATGTACTGAAAGTACATCTTAAAAAGGGAGGCATCAACCCAACAAACTGGGAGGACTTGGCACAGAACAGAACACAGTGGCACCACACCATACACCAAGTCACAGCTCACTTTAAGGAGAACAGATGTGCTCATGAGACAGAGAAGTGACAAAGGAGGAAAGAAAGGGCACAACACTCCAGCCAACAACTATGTCTCCTCCAAGATTACACCTGTTACTTCTGTGGGAAAACCTGCAGGGCAAGAATTGGACTCTTCAGCCACTTAAAAACTCAGCAATGAACCCCCTTAGCAGACATCATCCTCACATTGAGGGATAGCAGAAGAAGACGACTTACCATGTTGACCCTGATGGCTTGATGGGATTAGGACTCATAAGATCCACCGTGATGAACTCCCATTGGTGAAAGTGTCCAGCACTTAATAAGAGGCATTAGTGCCTGGCAGGATTGAGCTGATAATCAAGGAAATGATTAAACAAGAACAATTTCTACATGAATATTTTATCCTATGATGATTCATTGTTGCAAATATTACATATGTGATAACCCAATCTTTATGAATAAGCCATGTCATTTAAAAGAGTTGCCATATAAAAAATCAATTTTTCTCTTGCTTTTCCTAATGCAGTGCTGTCAGTGGGTCAGATTCACTGCTTGGGTTTCATCAGTGGAAGGCCAGGAAACCCTGGTGATAAATTCTAACTGGAGTGGGGGCACAACAATGCACACAACCCACTAGGGTTGCCAATTTTGGTTGGATGTATTCCTGGAGGTTTCATCATATGGCATAATTGTAATTAAATATTAATCTTTCATTCCTGGAGACTCCAGGACAATCCTGAAGGGTTGACAACCCTGCCATAGGCATAGTTTGACTTCTATATGTGGGGGGGAGGGGCAGCTCCAGTTAGGCCAATGGGGCCGCACATGGGAAACCAATTCCATGCCTGCCCGAGGGTCATAGTTTGGGGGGGCAACTCCCCCTCTGCTCCCCCCAAACTATGCCCATGGCTACAACCCAAACCCCTTGATCTGCTGGAGAGCTCAGAATCAGCCTGCACAGCCTACAAAGGTGGCAGGGCCATCCAAGCAAGGGACTGAGTCAGGAGATACACTGATTCATTTTATCTCCCAGGGACCTTCTACCAGCAGGCTTCATATGGAGTCTTGTCCAGAGTTTAAAAATGCTCTCCCATTGTGTAGGTTTGTGGTGAGTGGTGCTACCACCTGTCCCCCTCCTGAGATGAATTTATGCTTGGGCACAACTATCCCCTGGGACGCAGGGGTAAATCAAACCCACCATTTTTTCTTTGAGTTATATGTGAATTTATTTTGTTATTTTCTAACTTGTTTTACTTATCTCCAAGAGTAATGGCCTGGGATCAGCCCATTAATTCAACTGCAGTCTTCTATTGATCTGGATTTTAAAAAGAGAGGTTGATTCAGCTGTTTTCAAAGTATCTCCACATGTTTCACAGGTAGCACAGGCTTTATACTATAACCATTATTCATAAGAATAATCCCGATTCATATGATTAGTCAATGGCATTACTCGGTGGAGTCAGGATTACTCACATGAGTACGGGTTAAAAGATTGGGTATCTTGTTTGCAAGACTGGAAATAAGTCTGGAAATAGTCTTTTTATGGTAATATTAATCTGCAAGTAGAGATGTTTGTTATTTTATTTAAACACAAAAGTCCAGTTCAACCTAGTCTACTGTTTACTTCCAATATATTTTTAAACCTATGCAAAGGGAAACACTTGGCCCTGCTCTGTCTCATCATGCCTATGTTTTGTGGTACAATAATACTTTCTTTTCAAGGCCTCACACAAGTAATGATATAAAGCTGTGCTTTATTTGTGCTAAGGAATGCAGCATTAAAACCAGGCTTCTCAGCAGGACATCTCCAGGGGACCCAAAGTAAAGCATTGTGCAAAGTGCTTCCTGTAGGCTGCTGCTTCTCCTGGGAGGGGATTAAGATTAGGGTCCTAATTCCATTGAATGTCCTGTTTTTCTTAGCTGTCCACAGAATTGGTCTCCTGCAAGGGACCATCATCTAATTATTTAAAACAATCTCACCATTTACTTAACCACGTTATGTTATGAAATACAGATATGATGGCATGTTTTCACACCACATAGTTGAACTGTCCTTCCCCGCAGTGCCATCAGGATGGCACTGTGAGCAGTATGTTTTATATAGGCATTTTGCCAGCAAATATATCAGTTTCCTGTCACTTCACAGATCCTTCATACTAGCTTGTCTGAAAAGAGTGAACATATTCTACAGATTTAATAACAAACACTATAGCCTTACAAATGGCAACATTTGGTGCTGCCTTTAATATTTATATTTTTGACCCCCCAAAAGAAAAGAATGTACCATACATAGAATGTAAAAAACAGTGTGCTAATTTCACTTATCTAAGGCATTGGAACCAAGGAGTCTGCCACTAATAAGAGTGTGCTACAAACTATTCCTAAACAAAACATGTATTATTGTATTTTAGTACATACTTGTACATAGCTTTAAATGTCAGTATTTTCACAATGTAATTTATATCAGCTCCCAGCTTCCAGCTATTATGACATCACAGGATGAGTTCAAAGTAATTTAGTTTTCTGCTGTATAAAAACAGTTTGGAGATAAAAGAAAGTTTTAGCTTTTAAAAAATGAGAAGATGAAACTATTAAGTGTAGCAATTGCCAAATGGTTCTATGAAAGGAAAATGCCAATCAAAAAATCACAGCAGATTATAGTGGAACCATATTAATAGCACTGACCAGCCATCTAATGCTTAAACAGTAAATGCCTTAAAACTCCCTTTCAAATTACATTTCTAGCTAAATCATGTAACCTGGGAAATGGCAAAAAATGTACAGCACTGTACAGAAAATCTCAAAAATGTAGTTATTCCTTTATAACTCATGCAAATTTTTAATATGGGTATTAATCAGATATGCATGTAGTACATTTTCTATCTGTATACACATAATGTACAGGAGAGATAGCAAAAATGACAGTGTTTTCTATATTTATAGAAAAGATAAATACATTCCAATCACATGGCTTTCTGCATTTATTTTTCTGTAAATCTTTCAAAACTTTTTTGACCCTGCACTTTGTGCTCTGGAGCTTATCAATGACACCAGGGGTCAAAAGTGTTAGTGCGACTAAAATTACTTGGACAAAGCCAGAAACAGGTCAGATCGCCATGGGATAGTCCCATAAGGCCTCCTGGAGGCTGCTGCCACCAAAGAGTTCTAAGGAAAAGAAAGGAAAGACCCTGAATCAAACATCCCAGAAAATTCACAAGCAAATGTGTTATTAATCAAGGAAAATAAAAACAAAGTTTATTAAAATGCCTTGTAATGGTACATTTCAAAACAATACAAAGACATCTTATGTGATGACCTTCTTATCACTGAAGCTCATTGCAATTGAGTTACATTCTTCAAACCCAAAGAGCCACAAGTGTGCCAGAAAGGAAAATAAACACTGGAATGATGTGTGCAGTCACACATCTAATTTGACGATTGATCTCACAATTTAAATAGACATTTTTCTACACAAAAAAATTCATGGGTTTGTATTAATGATATGGCCCAAGAGCAAATGAAACCAAATGAAAGGGGTTATACAATTTATAAATCTATAATTAGTTGAGATGCTGAAATTATGAGTATCATTAGGTCCACGTATAATTAAATAAATAAAATGGAGCAATATCCAGGTTCTGTGAAACTTGGAAGAGCATATCGCAGAATAAAACAATTCAAATGGTCACATTTCTCATTTATTCCCTCAATGTATTCAGTGGGGCAGATTCCCAGCTGGAGTGCACTGTCATAGCTCCACTGACTTCAACGGACCAAATAAAGTCAATGGAAATGAGACAATTTACACCATCTGGGAATCTTCCCCAGAATGTTTATTTGGGTGCTTTGGGCTAAATTCTCTGCTGCCATCAAAATCCAGTAAGGTCAACAGAGTTACAATAGCGTAAGATTTAGCCTTTTACATTCCAAATCAACATCTAATGATGGGTGCCATCCTGAAAACTCTCACTCATGTGAGTAGTCCCATTGACTAAGTCATTACTCATGGAAGTAGGGATTGCAGGGTCTTATTTCTGTAACAACTGCGTCTAGTTTTTAGAGATATTTCAACTGCGTCTAGTTTAAGCTAAAACAAAGGTCAACGTTACAGTTTTATCAGTTACATTTTGGAGCCCTTCACTTGATCATGACAGTCACATATTTGTAATACAATTACAAAATAATCATATTTCCAGTATTGTTTGACTTCAGTGGAAACAGATTGCATTAAACTTCAAAGTCAAATAAAGGTTATAGAGCAAGAGTTTTGAATTCATATGCTGTGTATAGTCATAGTACATTCCCATTGGAGATTTTCTGAACTCTATAAGTTGTAATTAATACGTGTGTTGGATAAGGAGGAGATGCACAATAGTAATTAATGGGTAATAGGACTTTCTGAGACTATTTTATTGTATTGATATCAACAGGTATTATGGGCAGAGACTGAGACCATCCCTGGGTTGTTATGATTTTTTCCTGGAATTTAAGCTAGGAAGTGGCTCATCTTTCTCTGTCATCTGGTGTAAACTGATAAACCTTTGCTGGTTTCAATGGAGCTATGCCAATTTACATCATCTGGCCCAATGTATGTTTTATGTTGTTTAATTTTTCTCTCTCCTAATACAATTGTAATTCAAGGAGTTCCAAGTGGTACATTCTTGCTCTCCTTGCTGCTTCTAAAGATCATCAAGTGGTCACTATTTTTTAAAAAAATGTATGTATTAGAATTTCCTTCAATCTTACAACCCTTAGCAGCTTTATCTAAAGATGGTACTGCCATATCTCCAGGAAATACAATATATTGAAAATGTGTCCTAATTTCTCATATCACAATCATGTCTCTCTGGAGCTATGAGGGGGTGTAGAGACTACTGCCAATATGTGGTGGGGGAAAGGATTACAGCCCTCTCATTGGTCAGGAAAGGAACCACAACCACAACTGTGTGTGCACACCTCAGACTGCAGTGGAGCGGTGAGGGAGTGGAGCAGAGATGAAATAAGGCAGCATCCAGGTGGGAGTGAATCTTCATTAGAAGAGAGATTAAAAAGGTGCTGTTGGATGAAGTCTTTGTTTTTGTGAGTGGCAAGTTGACCAGCGGCAGTAGTGCACAATCCCTGAAAAGAGGGGTGAAATTCTGGCCCCATTGACTTCAACAGGGCCAGGATTTCACCCAAGGAAAGCAGTACAGACTTTACACTGACTTAATGTGGTTCTCTTCATTCAGGTCTTGTCCACGCTTGAGAAATTTACCATGTTTGTATTACACCTCACCTCCACACACAGAAGTGCTCCAAATGATGCAACATGCAAACTAAACACCATTGGGGAATAAGGTTAGTATCTCCATGGCCTCATTTGCTCCCTGATTTGGCCAGCACTTACACACAGACTGATGTTTAAACCTGTGAGTAGTTCTGTTGAAGTCACTGGGAGTCTGGGACTCCTCACATTCTCAAAACTCAACATGTGATCAGGGCCTAGTTGTAGATATAACACAAAGGGAGAGAGAAGCAAGCAATGGAGAGGATAATGGCTACAATGAAGACATGTGTTTACTCATCTTTATTAAATGCATGTTTTGATAGTCCCACTTCATAGTCATTTTTCTTTTCTCTTATTCAGTTTTTAACCCTGCCTAGCCTTCACCCATTATTTAATTTTCATGGAATTATAAATTTTAAGGCCAGAAGAGACCATTATGATCATGTAGTCTGACTCCCTGTGTAACACAGGCCATAGAGAAATTATCAGGTGCATTTCTATCAGCATACACAACCTAACCCTATGCCCTACTCAAAAGAGTGACTACAACATTGTTTCTAGAATAGCATAATAACCAGACCATCCTGGATCCTGCTGAAGCCAACCAGACTTCAGTATGTGCACATCTGGGACAGACCTGGGCTGTAATAAACCAACAAGAAGAGAAGAAAAATGTTGCATACACTATTAGATTGCTTCCATGTTAAGAGATCTGGTTGGTTTTCAAAAATTTTCTGACATCCTTAGGCCCTGTTCTGGAAATGTTAATGCAGCAGTTCATCTGTACACTAACACAGAGCCCCAGTAGGGCTCCAGATGGGTATAGCCTGTGAATGGACTACTATCAGCTGCAGGATTGGAGCCTTAGCCTGTAAACTTTGGGGCAGGGGTTTGCTATAGGTTTGTAAGCTATCTAGCACAATGTCTCTGACAATTTACCAAAAAAAAAATCAACAAAATAAACTATTTTTGAAATGTGTTAGTAATTTTAATAAAATATGTGACTCTTTCATAGCCCTCTACTTGTCATTTTGATGAAAGATGGAAAATAAATGTTCTCAGTAAGTCTCTCTCCAAAACTTTTGGGCTGGCAAGGGTTAATTCTTTATCGTGCAATGAGCTCTGCATTGGAACTGCTGCTGGGAGTCCCATTGACTACAGAGGGTCTCCATCCTTGTGGATCTAATTGCAGGATTGGGGCCTTAGGTATTTTCTTCACACTGTGCTGTATGTTTTCTCATTTAATATTTAGAAATCTTGCAAGTAGCAGGAGTTTATTTGCCAATTATTTCTGGTGTCCAGTAATATAGTTTTTTCTAGGTCCAGAAAGATGCAATTTTTACCCCAGTCCACTTTCACAGATTCTTATTAACCAAGATCTTTTTCTATTAGATGTTAGATATTTTGAAATACTATTCAGTCACATTGACTTAGTTCTATTTAAAATCATTAAGTAGCATGTTTTGTTGTTTTTAACCTGATGGATTTAAGACACAGACTCAGGAGGAACTGATTTAATTGTGCCTAACCTCAGTAAACGCTTTTCACAAGTGCAAAGATTAAAGCTGAACTGAGTGGCAGTCTGTACTGCAACCTGAACCCAACTAAGTAAACTAAAATATTCGCTTACTTGAAAATTTAATGAAGGTTAAATATAAACTTTAAAGCATGAAAACAACTAGCTCAACAGTTTCCAGGAGCCTTTTAAACCCCTCCTTCCTCTCAGATTCTGAAGCAGTGATGAGTGATAGTGTTTAGCTGCTCTAGCAATAAGAGAGTTAGGAGAAAAAAAGTCTCTCTCCATGATTCCTCTCTTTCACTAATGACCCTCATATGCTGGGACTTCCAGCTGCAACTGTGGGGGGATGGAATTCCCTTTTGGACTTATACAGGTGTCATTTGTATAAGACATCAGTGGTGCTATAAAAGTGATCTCTCCAGAATTCTTAACAAAAGAAGCCAAATGCTCTCCTTCATGTGATATATTATCTAGACAATAACTTCACTCTAGCCTGGGGCATGTAAAATAATAATTGTAACCAAACCACCACTCAACCATTGAGGCACAACTGATGTGTTTAAATACAATTCCATTGTATGTTACCTAATTCTAAATCAATGAATAAATATCTGAAGTATTAGAAGAAAGCACTCAAGCTATGGTAAGGACTAGTGTCTGTGTTAAGGTACTCAGGTGAAGACAGAATTAGCCTGTATTATGATGAACAATATCTCCTATATAACTGTAGGGGAATAACAGCAGTTCACATCAAAGGCTGCATATGTGGAATAATTAAAAGATAACATGAGAGATTTTATACAACAATAACTAAATCCCAGATTAAATAAATCATCAGGATAAAGCCAACTAAGTTGTCTTAAAGGAACTTGATTATTATGGAAGAATAGAGCTTATTAAATTACAAGTGTAACACTCAGATTTACTTGATAATCACTTACTCTCCTTGTCCAGCTCAACAACCTCCCCATCCAACTTAAAACTCCAATTTAAAAAAGAGTTTTCCTCCTGCCCTTTAGAACTCAAATGACATTCCTACTTATATGAGCAATTTAGTACAAAAACATCCACCATTATCATATAATAAACACAACAACAACAACAACAACAAGAGATAGGCCTGGACTGTAAAATTTGGATCCTAGTTCAGGTCCAGATTTCTATCCCTCTTCAGTGTTTAGAGTGTGGGGCATATGGATTTAGTTGAAAAGCTTGTTACAGATTAAGTCCATATGACCCTGGTCTGGGCTTGTAGAACTTTCGGAGAAGGAGGTGTGCAGGGGAACATTAGACGCAAGGGGGACAAGATGAGCAGTTGGATTCTGAAGAGAGACCAATCAGCATGCATGCTTTTATCAGCTCTTTGGGTTGGCCCAAGGGAGGACCAGTGATGGGGTCACCATTCACAGTAGAGGAATGACATTCTGACAGGTGGGACAGGAGGAGGATGATGGGTGAGGGTTGCATAGAGGAAAGGCAGAACTTTCGAGTTGTTGCCTAGATGCTTCATTAATGACACATGGGCCCTGTTCCTCAACTAGTCATTTACACCTATGCAAAGAAACTGCAGAGTGGGTCTAAAATGCTACCATTTAGATTTGGTTGCATTTTACAGACCCTTTGCACTAGTGCAATTGACTACACAAATTGCAGGGCCACAGAGGATCAGGCCCTGTGACTGCAAAGAGCATGCCCAAAACTGTAGGCCGAACTATGCTGGTCAGGCTGTGTTTATATGGGTGCTTTACAATTATTAGTTGATTATTCCATGATGCCCTGTAAGACAAGTGCGTACCATTACCCATTTTTACAGATGGCGGCAGAGAGATGAAGTGACCAGATGCCCAAGGCCCCAGAGTCAGAATCAGAGCCAGAAGTAACACTTGGGAGTTTCTGGCCCAGCCACTGAACAATTCCTGTCTCTTTGGAAAAATGTTTAAAAGACTCAATCTAACCACTTCTTTCCTTATGGTAGCTCAACTGTTTGCTTTTGTAAGTGTCCCATCTTCTGGTTCACTAATCCTCGCTATGGGTTTCCCCATCTCCAAGAAGCAGTGTGTCACTGTGACTATGTCTACACTTATGGCAGCATATAGAGTACAGATACTGCATGCCCTGCTAGCACTGGTATAAGTAGCAGTGTAGATAAGGAGACAAGGCTTAAGTGAGTAGAGTGCCCTACATACCTGAACCCTCTACATAGCTCACTACATGCCCAAGCAGTGCTTCCCACATATACACTAATATTTTTAGCAGTGTAATGTCCCTCTGTCTCTTGGCTGCCAGAGCCTTTCCCTGCTGCAGTGAAAGGCTCTGGTAGCAGGGAAAGGCTCTGGCAGACAGGAGCTGCTGGAGCCTTTCACTGCAGAGTATAGCTGCACACCTCAGTGACAAACGTGGTCACAGCTTGCCTTTCACTGTGGCATGTAGCTACAGATGTAGTGCTGTACTCTGCAAGTGCCATAAGTGTAAATGTAGCCTGATGATAGGTATCATCTTCTGGGAAAGCTTACCTAATTCTTCTGCTTCAATATGGGAGCTCCAGGCCTCCCCCATTCCCTCACAGAGCATTCAGAGCTCACTGACTTCATTCCCATTCACAGGGTCATCTTATAACATTTTACTTTTTAAAAAAATCCTCACTCATGTGGGCTTTAAATGGCCAAGTTTGCACACCTCCTGAAGATCTGCTGCTGCATGCCTCCCAACAGTCACAGGTTTACTGGGACTGTCCTGCTTTGACCCCCAAAACTCCCTATCCTGGTTGGCCTTTCAAATGAGGGGTCTGGGACCCCAAACAGAGTGGCACTGCAACCAGGTGCATGGGATCACAGAACCACTCATGTTTGGCCTGGCCACCCTTCTCTAAGCAGAGTTGGGGGGGGGTGGATGGGCCATATTCGAGTAGCATTGTGACCCCTGTGCACTAGGTTGCAATGCCAGTCAAATCTGGCCCATCTGCCCCTCCATCTCTATCTACAGAGGAGCAGCTGGGCCAGATTTGAGTGGCACTGTATCCCAATTTAGCCACTTGAAATGTTGGAAGGTATGCTGCTGTAGCACTTCTGGTGGCTTGGCTGCCTCTTTCAACATAATGGGCCAAAAAAATAAAAATAAATAAAAAAAAAAGGAAGCGAAGAAGAGAACAAGGATCTGAGCACCAAAACTTGCAAAGATTTTAAAGAATATACCTTCCAGGCCTCCCATTCTTACTTAAGTAACTATTATTAGTTCACTTTGAAAGCAGGCAAACTAACAGGAAAAGTACTGATAAAAATAAACTGGCAGGTAATCCATTCAGTCTTGTGGTTAAGGCACTAGATTGGGTCCAGAGACATACATTCAGTTCCTGCTTCAGACTTCCTTGACCAGACCACTTAATCATTGTGCATTACACTGTCAATTCTTTGGGTATGTCTACACTGCAGTTGGGAGCAAGCCTACCACCCCCAGTAGACAGAATTTTGCTAGCAGTGCTCGAGCTAGCTCAGCAATGTGGAAGTTCTGGCTTGGGCTGGAGCTCGGGCTCTGAAGCTTAGGGGGTCAGATGGGCTTGAGAAACTGGAATGTCCACACTACTATTTTTAGCACACTAGCTTGGGCCCCACTCGTGTGAGTCAGTCTACCTGCATTGGGATACTCAGTCCCAGATGCAATGTGGACATACCTTTTGGGGCCAGGGATTGCCAGCTGTGTCTTCACCAGGAAGAAGGTACATTCTTAACCCATGTTACCATCCTAGCAAAGACAAAGGCAGTTGTAATTTTAATCTATATTAGCTGGTCAAGCTGGGCTTTGCCTTGATCAGCTAACATGGGTTAAAACTACAATTGCCTTTTCTTCATTAGGACTGCAACAGGGGCTAGTTAATAGAGGTTATCTTAACATGGGTCTAAAAATAAATTAAAGACACAGCCTGTTGGGCTAGCATCTAGCCTAATGAAGCCTTGATCTTGGTTGGGACTGGTAGGCGCTAAGTACTACTACTAATATAGTATCAGAGGGATAGCCGTGTTAGTCTGTGTACACAAAAACAACGAGGAGTCCGGTGGCACCTTAAAGATGTATCTGTTAGTCTTTAAGGTGCCACCGGACTCCTCATTGTTTTTACTACTGATATAGAAGATGTTTTCTATAAGAAAGAGGTATTTGCAGCCAACCAAGCTAGGCAATTGCTCTCCACAGGTGCGCAGAACAGCCTGTTGTGGGACAGCAGGTATGAGTATTCAGAGGGAGCAAAGCAAGGAGCAATACTGGCAAAGCGCACAAAGAAACAGGACTTTGTAGAAAATATGTGCCGCAAAAATACTGTTGGCTGCAACCACCCCGTGAGAACTTTATGTTCCCCCCATCTTTGGTCCTTCTACAGCTTTCATGTTGCTGGGAGGTGGTTGTCTTGATGCATGTGCTCCTAATTTAAGATAAACGTTTTCTACAGGAACTAAAATGTAAAGTGTGCCCAGATATTATGGTGATGGGGGCATTACAGAAGCATGTAATATTAACCAATACACAAAGCTCACTAACGAGGCAATGAATTTAACACAGTGCTTGAGTGGTATTTCAGTGCTACAGAGCTTTGAATTGGCACTAAGTAAATCCTACCTACCATCTTATTATTGACTGGTATTTAATTTTATTTACCCTGGTGAGGAAATGTTTCCCTGACATCCACAACAATCTCAAGACATTGTTTCTAACTTGCTTATTGAGAACCAGGAATTTGTGTGGACAGCAGAAAAATAAACCGATGTGCCTTTGTTTGGCTATTTCTTTATTTACATTTATATCATTCTATTTGCTGAAGGTTAGTGGTAATTTGTTAAGGTTTGATTTCATTCTTCTGACCCACTGGATTAAAAATAACCAATGTGTGACTATATGCGTGGGGTCCTCTTTCTGTTTGTTTTTAGTGGCCAACCTTTTTACTTTGGGAGGGTTAGAGAAATAATTATTGAACCCTCTTTGGGTAACAGCCAGAGCTTGTTTTCCTTAGGCTGCTCCAGACTGTTATAAGGCAAGGTTGAAAATATAGGTTTTCAGATGGTATTTGAAAAATAGATGGTGAGTCAGTGTGGCAGCAAGACACAGTAAGGCTGCTCCAGATGGCAGGAGCAACAGGGTCAGAGAGAAGGCTAGTGCTGAGGAAGAGCGGGTAGTGGGGAGTATATTCATTAGGGAAGCTGGAGTTAGTCCATGGGAATGGTGGACAGAGGTTTAACAAACAAGGAGGGCAGTTTTGAATTGGATCTTGAAATAAATGGGGAACCAGTGGAGTTGTTTGAAGAGGGGGAATGGTCTTTGTTTCTTTATCTATGAAAAGCCGGGTGGCAAAATTCTGACTATGTAGGACTGTAGGAGGCTGTAGAGAATGAAGTTGCAATACTGAAGATTAGAGGAGATGAAATAATGTGTTATAAAATGAGCAATAGGCAGAATTTCAGACAATGATCAGGGTAGAGGATAATGGCTACGATACATACAGAGGATGCATAAGGAAGGTCTGAGCTCAGGAGGGCAACAGAAATTGCTGAAAGTTGCAGATCAACTTTGCCAAGGCAGGCAGAGTGGGTGGTTTGGCAAGGGCCAACCAAGGTGCCACAGCCCAGTATCAAGTTAAAGAGATACAATGAACAAGAAGGGTGAGAGCTGCAGGATGCCAGAAGTGTGCTTAATTTGTGAAAGCAGTTACTGCAGATGTATCTGTAAGTGAACATTTAAATATCTAAATAGGCATTTGTGTACAATACCCAACCTGCACATATAATTACAACAAATATACACACATTTTTGTAAGAGACTGTGGACTTCTACCCTCTGGAAAATCTGGCACTCAGTGTATAAGAAGAGTGGCTAATGAAGCAGAGGGGTTTTTTTTTTAATAGAAAAGATTTATATGCAAAAATGTTTAATCAAACTGAACAAACCCAAGTTCTCAAGAAGATACGAATGCACATGACAGTTTTTCAGTTTGAATACTGTACCAGTCTCATTTCAGAAACATCTTGTTGGATGCTATGGCAAATATTTTATGAACTGCAGTAGATGTTTGAGGAAAACATGATTTTGAAGTATCTTTACAAGTACAGAGATTCTAGTAGCCTACATGTCTACTTTTAGAATGGAGTTAATTTGTATTGTAGAGATTGATAAGATAATTATGGTTTCCTCCCTCAATTGACAGGCAAAACATAAAACGTGATTCATTAGCAAACATCTCTCTAAAAAGGGAGGGTGGGGGAGGAATTCTGTGTTTTTGTAATTCAATGGGACTAGCAGCCTAGTTCAGATTAATACATTGTACAAAAGGACATTAACTAGATCAAACTTACTTAATTCCCACAAAACAATATTTTTAGCTGTACTGCTATATCAAAATATGCAAGAACTAACTGTAACAATATTTTGAAAAACAAACTAGAGAAAAACTAATCTAAGACAATTTTACAAACCAAAATGCTTCACTTAAAAAAAAATCAATGTCATTTCATGTTTCAAAAAGAAAAGATATATAAATAAATGCAGATATCTAAGTAGGCCTGTCAAGCATGCTCCCAAGATGCAATATAAAAATGAACCAGGAAGATCACATTAATCTCTCTTGCCCTTCCCTTTTGCTTTTTGGGACAGGGGCTACATTTTTCTGTGTGCTTGGGCAGCCAACACAGTGGCACCCCTGATACACACATTCTATCCGTAAGGTCACAGTAATGCAGTGAAGTGGTCAAGAAACACCTTGGTGGAGAACTCATCTCCTTCAATGGAATGTTTCTGCAGATTCACATTGTACCATTTCAAGCACAGCGTGTATTATAATGAGTAGTTAAATAACTGTTACACTCTGATGCACTCCATAACAGCAATCCCAAAACACAAGGAAATAGAAGTAAGACATGTAGGTAGGTATCAATCAAAACATGTAATAACCATGAACCAGTTAAAGTCAGCAACAGTTTGAACAAAACATAACAGTCCAAATGGCAGGTATGTAGCAGCAGGCCCTCAGAAATTGCGCACACCCAACCCTACGTGTACACACACAAACACACACAAATTGGAACACAGAGTTCAGGGAGCAGGAACCAGGAAACAGACAGGAACAGGGAGCAGGAAGGCAACACACACAACACTATTTCTCATATACTGACAAAAGTCTAAAGATGGCAGATCTGGATTTAAGGAATGTGTGTCATGTGACTACACTGTTCACCAACCTCTACTCTTGATGCTTTTCTGGATCTTTCTAAATCTTTTAGTCCTGAGTACTGACCACTAAGTGCTGTTAACTTTATCTCTGAAGAAGCAACACTCAGAGCATAGGTGGGGTAAATACAAGTTGCTGCAGAAACACTTGTCATTCAAGGCCAAGTGCATGGAACAAACCATGTACCTTCCAGTGATTTGATGTCTCAGACTGGGGATGGTTGGTCAAGCTTCAAGTCTGTGGTTAGTCTTAAACACTGGTGTAGTGGGGCAGTTGCCCCACTTCGGCAGAGGAAGGGTTAAAGCAGGCTGGAGGGAGCCTGTGCAGAACCCGGCCAATCAGAGAAGGGCAGAAAGGCAGCCAATCAGGGCCAGGCTGGGCCCTATATAAAGGCTGCAAAGCAGAGGAGACAAGAGTCTCTCCCTGACAAGCAAGGGAGGAGGACTGGCTCCCAGGGATAGCATGCTAGATAGAGCAGTGCTGGGCAGGCTCAGGGGAGCCCAGGGAAAGCTCCAGCCTGATACCTGCCAGGCTGAGACCCCTGAAAGAAAGGGTCGAGAAGGTGCAAGGGCCAAAGGGAAGTGGCCTAGGGAGTGCGAGCAGTAGAGGGGAGAGAAGGAGGGTAGGACATGGCTGCCGCCAGAGGGCCCCTGGGCCAGGACCCAGAGTAGTGGGTGGGCCTGAGACCCCCCCATCCCCCTTACACTGCACCTGGCCATGGAGGAGCGTGGCCCGATACAGACTGTGGCTTGCCCCTGAGGCAAGGGGCTAGACTTTGGGGCTGCAGTGGGCCACGAGGGCAGGTGCAGACTAAGGACTGCGGATACCCCTGGAAGGGGAGAGAACTGAGTGGGGCACAGCCAGAGGGCTGTGTCCAGAAGAGGACACCACAAGCCAGGGAGCAACGTGGGTCCCAGACACACAGCAGAGCAGACAACAGGTGAGACACCACCTGCAGAGGGCGCTCCACAGCTTGACAGAGGTAATTCCTGGAGCAACCAGCAGGAGGTGCCGCGGTGCTAAATCAGCATTCCATTACAACTGGATTATTATTTATAGTATGATAGTGGTAACATATAGAGGCCCCAACTGAGATCAGAGCTCCACTGTGTTAGTGTCTCCCAACGCAGCTAGCCAGCCCTGCTGCCCAGGGTGAAGGGGGATAAAGTCAGATTGTGCCCAAGACAATATATTGGCCAAACATTCTGAGTGTGACAAGTTCTTGGTTTGGGCTTTATGTTGGCTTCCAGATGGAGATATCTCATGGGAAAACTCTTATTTCACAGATGAAAATCATAATAAAATATCAGTCTGGTTGTTTATGTGCATGGACAGGGCAGGTGAGTAGAGTGTTTTCCTTCCCATATAATCTAGCCTCTCTGCCTCTCTGTCTTTGCCACTCTGGCAAATAATAACATGAAGAACATGTTGGAGGTTGCCAATAACTCTAAAGATACTGTGGCAATATAGCTGAAGAAAATGGTGATGTCCTGCTAGGTGACCTGACAGTGCTGGTCAGGCCTTCTAGCTCTGAGTGGTTCTGGAGTAGGCCATAGCCATAAATTCTGACCATTTCTGAAAGTCCCTCATCATTCGGAAAGATGGATTGTTCTTTATCTGTTGTCTCCAAGACATCAAAAACTTTGGACTGGTGAGTTAGCATGTCTGGAAGTGAGCTAACTGCATCAACACCGGCTGAAATGCCTTAGATTAGACTAACAGAGAATATGAGATGGTCTGCCACAGCTTCGGTGGTCTGCTTCTCCTCTTCTGCCTCTGATTCAGAGAGATCATCGCTGAGATGAATGGACTCAGAATTTCCTATAAAGGAACAATTGCCTATCTTCTTCTCAGGACATTAGAGTGAGGACCAGGACAGGGCACTCTGCAACAGGAAGTCAAAAAGCTGTGGCTACTGTCTCTGTAGAACTGGAAGAGATAAACCCAGGAAAACTTTTGTGCAGATGGGCATGGACCGAATTCTTTTTTTAACTGTTTTCCACCATACTGGAGAAGTTGTTAGAAGAGGTTGAGAGGGTGATGGTGCTGCCAATGGAACAGTTGTGCTCTCATTGTTGGGAAGACTCCACCACCCTTCTGAGGAAGATATGGTTTAATCCAACTCTTCCCCTGCTTAACCCAAGCCACTACCATTTCTGCAATAGCAAAAATGTCTCCACAGACTTTTCAACCCTCCATTATGGTCACTGGTGATTCTCACAATCTGAGAGGAGGCAGGGCTTCTCTGCACCTCAGAGCCCCAAAAAGTGCTAATGTGAAAAAAATAATATATTGCCTTAATCAGAGGGCCTCAAGGCGCTGCTTGAAATAAAAGTTTAACAAAAATATTATTGATGTATGTACTGAACAAATGAGAACAGCAGTCAACTGAGTGCCAGCTTTTCTACCATCTTGGCACTGAGCCAGAAGGGCTGTGGGGTGTGTAAAATGGAATTTAGGCCAGGCAGGCAGGAAACATCAGCAGGAAACACCAGCAGCAACTGTAGAAGCAAAAGAACAGGCAGAGGCCATAAGACAAATAATAACACTAAGAACAGCAGCAGTAGCAGATGGTTAGTAATACTTTTTTGAGGAGGATGGAAGAGCAGAGGGGAAGGGAAAGGAACCCCATTATTTTACATTTATTATATAAGCATCTAAAGAGGGAACATTTCTTAATTTTAGATCAATGTTTATTTTGGTTTAGATTGTGAGGGAACTGACATAGCTGTACCACCCCCAACACATGCAGTGCCTGCCCAGCATCTATATCATGTATGATTTGTTTCATCAGACCATGTGGGAGAGTTCAACACTACACAGAATTTTGGAAAGAAGTATGGTGACGAGATCCTCTTTCTGTCCAGTAATTTTGCGGAATGACCTTCTGACCTTTCTTTTACAGTCCTGTAAAGTTAAACTTTCTGAGAGATAACCAGGAGCAAGTTCCACTCTCCCAAATAGTGTTGCAAAATTGTTTTTGGCGTAAAGACAGGCCAGTTCACGTAATTTAACTCCACAGTTAACCCACACATCAACCAGTGAGTCCCAGCAATAGTGAGACACATGAGCACCTGCAAGAACAGCAGAGCTAGACATTAATACTCAAGCCTAGCCCACTGAGTCCCCAGACAGAAGACAAGTGGTTCCAAGCAGCTGATGCCACAGTTCTTCCCGACTCACCATCTTGACTGCATACTCAACTAGGCAAAAGATGGCCACAGACCCACCCTCCCATCAAAGCCTGTTCTGGAGTTGCCAAGAGTAGTTTGGCTTCCATCTTGGCTCACATGTTAACATTTTCAATTGCTCCATGTTGGTCACACAACCACTCCAGCATGTGCAGAGGGGGTTCATGAGCTCCTGTTTCAGCTGTCAGGGGGAGATTACTCTTTACCTGCAGCTCTCTGAGGAGCTGCAATGCTGAGTAGAAGTGGCTTAAATGAATGATAGCAGATTCTGCCTGAGCACCCTGTCCATGTTCCCATGGTTCCTGAGAAACTCCTCCTCACAATTTATAAGGAAGTGTGCAAAGCAGGCAACATGGCCTGGGATACATAACACACTACTTGCACCACATTTTAGCTACTGCCCAGTGCTATATAGATTGGGGAGGGAGGAGAGAAGCTACTGCACCAATTTGCTATGACCGCCATCAAAATATTAATGGCACCCACATGACTTTTGAAACCGTTCATTTAAAAATTGAGCTTTACACTAAAGGCCACAATGAAGCTAGTGTCCAGATAAGATTAAAAATAAAGAAAATCTGAAGGCAATTGATCAACAGCATTTATATTATCTCCACTGAATCTTAAAAACAATTACATTTTCCAAATAAGAAAAGGACAGATTATATGCAAAATGCTTAATGAGATTCAAGAAGAACAGATATTGGAAAGTAAGTGACCCCAAATGTCTGTTTCTCTGTTGTATCTTATAGTTCTAAATTATGAGCTCTCTAGGGTAGGAACTATCTTTGTTTTACTTATTTGAAGAGTTTCTTATCCCTCATTTGGGCTTCTAGGTGCTACCATAATACTTATATTTAAATAATTATACACAAAAAGTGTTAAAGGAATGTTAAGGTTGCAAAGCTGAGCATTCCACAGTTAGTAAATGCCACAATTAAGGTTGCCTGAACAGTCCCAGTCTCTACTCCTCAGGCTTCTCCTTCCAGTCTTCTTGCTCAGCCCTTCCTAATCTCCCCAGCTGGGCTTCCTGTCAGAGTCCCAATCTTTCCCCCTGTTCCCACTCCCCCCCCACTCTCTCCCAGCTCCTCATTGATTTTTGTCCCACCACTCCAACTGCCTCCAGTTGTCCTCCTGAAATGGCTCCCAATCCACGGCTTATCATCCATTTCAGTATTCCTTCCCTTCCTCAACTCATTGTACCAGTCTTTGCCCAACTAGTCCCAGTTCTAACCCTGCACCTTGGTTCCTCCCTCTTTCCCTCCCCCTGGTCTCCAGTCTCCTTACCCAGCCAGTCCGAGTCTCACATCCCCTCCCACCTTTGATTCAGCCCGAAGGGTTAAATTTTGGCAGTTATAAGGGAAGTGCTGGGCAGCCTTAATAAGGCAGGCTACCAGCTCCATGTATAATAACAATAAAAGTCAAATGTTTTTCTGAGCAAGGCTCACGCACCACAGCATGCTTTGGAGTTACCTGCAGTCTGCTTTTCCATAAGGAGGTGTTGACTGTCACAAGAAAAAGTAGATCCAATAGAGACTGGTTGAAATCAACCATGAGAGGCAAGGATCCATCTCACAGGTAGTTGAATGGAATTCTCTCAGTGCAACCGATGCCTCAGATAGTGAAAATGGATACAGTATGGTCAGGGAGGACCGTGTTAACACTACTCCCATGTTGCCAGCAGCTTTGCACACAACCCAATCTCTTCTTCAAGAAGTATACTGAAACTTTCTTACTGGGGGAGACATTTGGTTCTGAAAGATGGTGAAGGCCATCTGACTTAATCTGGAGCACACCATCTGAACCAGTTCAGGTCAAGACTTTATAGTTGGTATAAATGAGGAAAAGTTAGTTATCTGAGCCTCCACCAAGCCACTGTACAGAATCACAAAGACTCCCTACAATGCAGTAGATTAGAATCATTGCTATTCCTCTCCCTGTAGTGTTCTTGAAGATCATCCACAAACCATGGTGAACAGGGCTGGCCTTACCATGAGGCGAACTGAGGCGGCCACCTCAGGTGCCAGATTGGGGTGGGGTGGGGAGGAACACCACTAGGACCCAGAGTGTAGAAAATTGTGTCTGCTGCTGGTGCATATGTATTCTCTCTGCTCTAGATGCACAGAGATGGTGGAGTGCTGTGCTGGAGGAAAGAGGGCACAAGAGACATAACAGGCAGGCAGGAGAAAAGATGAGAGGGAATAACAGAAAGTAGCAGGAGCTGCAGGGAGAGAGAGGAGGATGAGCTTCTTATGTACTTGTCTAGCACCCCCAGGAGCTTGGACTGATTAACACCAGCTTCTCAGGGAGCTTCCTGTTTCCTGCTGCTTCCCTGAACCCACTTGAGGAGAACAGGCAGTCAACTGAAGTAGTAGGAGCCAGTTAGGCCCTTAAAACGCTGATATCTTCCCTCACTCAGGCCCTGCTACCAGCCTGCTTATTTGTCCCCTTCAATTGAGTGTTGAGAGCCACTATAGCTGGCACAGAACAGCAGTCATGAGTGAAAGAAGAAAATGCCCCTCTGCGGCAGCATTCAGAAAAAGAAAGAAAGCAAAGGAAGCTTTTCTATCTAAGCAGGAAGGAGCTCTCCTGAGATACATAGACACAAATGTTCATGGTGAGCCTTCCGGCCCCAGTGAGGATGTGAGTGGTGAGGAGAGGCCTGATTTTCCAGTTAGTCAGAGTGCAGGTGACCTGGCAGCGACTGCCGCATCCATATCTCCATCTCAAATGGATGTAACCATGCACATTCCTGAAGAAAAGTGTAGATCAGAGAAGAGTGTGATGGAGGCGCAAGAAACAGCTGCTGCTGAGTTTAGTTCCTTAAGTCTAGATGATCCAGGATTGTGGACCCACTTAAGCAGTAGCCTGAGGGACATCCTTGTACTGCATGGGCCACAGCAAGTGAAAAACTTCATGTTCCCCAAAGACAATGAAAATAGAAGTTTCCATCCAACACATTACTGGCGTGAAATCCCCAATGGTGACAAAGTGGAGAGGTCATGGCTTATGTACTCAAAAACCCAGAATGCTGCATACTGTTTTTGTTGCAAACTTTTCCAGTCTAATGTTCCAGCCACATTAGGTCTATAGGAACAAAGGACTGGAAAAATCTGGCTAGAAATCTGGCATGCCATGAGAAGGCAGCAAATCACCAGAGAGCATTCCATAGGTGGAAAGCGCTTGAGATGAGACTAAGGTTAAAGGCCACCATAGATTATCAGCATCAAGAGAAGATTGCATCAGAGTCTCTTTACTGGCAAAATGTTCTGAAAAGGCTCATTGTCATTGTGAGAATGCTTGCTACCCAAAACCTAGCACTGCATGGCACTTCAGATCAGCTGTATGTGCCAAACAATGGAAACTTCCTTCAAATTGTGGAGCTGATGGCTGAGTCTGATGCTGTACTCCAGGAGCATCTAAGAAGAGTCATCACCCAAGAAATGTACACACACCACTACCTTGGAAAAACAATTCAAAATGAGATCATACAGTTACTGGCAACAAGAGTCAAATAGAAGATTGTGGCAGATCTGAAGTCAAGAAGATATTACTCTGTTATTCTGGACTGCACACCTGACATCAGCCATACGGAACAAATGACTTTAATGGTGCGTTTTGTAACAACAACAGAACCTAGTGAAAATGTCCCTGCAATGGTGACTGTCAGAGAGCATTTTTTAGAATTTATTGACATTGATGATACTACAGGAGCTGGTATGACAAATGTGCTTCTTAAAAAGCTGGAAGATACAGGAATTGCGATAGCTGACATGAGAGGTCAGGACTACAATAATGATGCCAACATGAGAGGACAGAACAGAGGAGTGCAGACACAGATCTGAGAGTTAAACCCTTGAGCTTTTTTTGTCCCATGCAGTTCTCATTCATTGAACTTGGTGGTCAGTGATGCAGCATCACCTTCTAGTGAGACTGATGAATTTTTCAATGTAATTCAAAGCATCTATGTATTTTTCTCTGCATCAACTCATCGATGGCAAATTTTGAAGCAACATCTGGGAACATCCTCTCTGACACTGAAACCACTGAGTGCCACACGATGGGACAGTCGAGTGGAGGCGATAAAGCCTATCAAACACCAAATTAGGAAGATAGATGATGCCATAGTTGCCATTATGGAGGATAATGCTATGACAGGAACTGTTCGTGGGAGAACAGTGGCAGAGGGAAATGGAATCACCAGAAACATACATAACTTCAAATTTTTGTGTGGCTTAGTGTTGTGCCATGACATACTGTTTGAAATAAATGTTGTAAACAAGAGACTCCAAGGTGCTGACCTCGATATATCTGGAGCAATGGAACAACTGGACAAAGCAAAGTCATACCTACAGTCTTACCGGTCAGATGAGGGATTTCAAAACGTTCTGAAGAGTGCACAGAAGTTGGCAGAGGAACTTCACACTGAAGCTATTTTCCCACCCATTCAAGAATACAAGCATCACAGAAGAAGAAGACATTTTGATTACGAGGCACGGGATAATCCCATAAGAAACCCCAAACAACAATTCAAAGTTGAATTCTTTAACCAGGTGCTAGATTGTGAAATACAGTCAGTTGAAGAATGTTTCATGAAGCTCAAGGAACACAGCAGTATATTTGGGATGTTGTATGATATTCCAAAACTCCTCATTATACCTGAAGAAGGCCTACACCAGCAATGCAGGGCACTAGAGACAGTGTTGACACATGATGACATGTGTGATATTGATGCGAGTGATTTAGGTGATGAACTGAAAGCCCTTTCAAGATACATTTCAGCAGGATCAACTCCAAAGGCTGTTCTGGAATATGTGTACAAATAAGATGACCACCCTCTTTCCAAATGCTTTTGTTGCTCTGTTCATACTTCTAAGACTTCCTGTAACAGTTGCCAGTGGAGAACGCAGCTTCTCCAAGCTGAACTTAATAAAAACACATCTACGCTCCACAATGACACAGGAGAGGCTGGTCGGCCTTGCAACCATCTCAATAGAGCGTGAGCTGGGCCAGACTGTGGACCTTCAGTAGGAAGCAGTTCAAATCTTTGCAACCAAGAAGGCACAGAAAGCACCACTTTGATTATTCAACCAGATAAAAATGCCAGTGTTTACTATGCAGACAAGAAAAGTTACATTTGCTGTTCAGGCGTTTGAAAGTTAAGTGTTACTTAAAATTTTTGAACAAGGCATTTTAAGTTGTTAGTTCTCCTTTATTGGGGTCGGTAGCAGAGCAGTACCATGAGAGGAGTAGAACAGGAAGAAGGCAGAATTGAGACCTTTCAAAGTTTTGGCCCAAGCGAGGAGGCATGGGGGCGTCATTTGAGCTCTGCAGCTCAGATGCCAAGATGTTGTGGGCCGGTCCTGATGGTGACCTGTGGACAGGGTGTGAAAGGAGAGAGCAGCTAGGGAATGGGTGGTCACTGTCAACAGACTGTAGTAATCTCCCATCAGGTTTGGAGTCAGGATAGTAATATCCCTCAAAGCATTCTGGAATGCCACCAGATTCAATCTCAGGGCAGACCATACTCACAGGTTCTTTGTCTTCTCTGAAAAACTCTGATTTCAGACTGGATAGCATGGTGTTTGGACCATGGTAGGCACATATTCACTTATCTCAGTCTCTCATCTCCACTCATGCCAAACACTAGGCTGAGAGACTAAATAAGCAGAGCCAGAAAATGTCTGGTTGACATGAGTTGAGAGGTCCTGGGCCAACAAGCTACATCTTGTATTTCTAACACTTTTTCCTTACTTCCAAGCACAATGAAGATAACAATTCAATAAATGAACTTAATCCATTCCTAAGCATGCTTGTTTTCCTCTAGCTGTCAGGTGCATTTCATTATAGTCCCAGAAGATCAGTTGGATTTCTGTCAGATGTGTGACTGAATACTACAGTAAATGTGGCAGTATCATATTATAGCAGCACATATGCTGTATATAGAGATGCCTTGGGTCTATTTCAGCTTATGGCTATATTGGCTGCTTGCAGCACTCTGAGAGGACAGAAAGGCTCGAGAACTAGGATGAAGTCCATCTTGTGGAATTTGGTAGTTGGCTGTGAGTCAAGTGAGCATGAGGTGCTTCAAGTACTTAAATGCATTTATTTAGAGCAAATGACAAAACGCCTACATTAAAGTCATGCAAAGAGTTTTATGCAGCTGAATATTGGTGCTGAATTTAAACCTAAAATAGCAATGAGGGAGGAAAAAAATCCCAAAGAATGCAGAGAACCTGAATTAAACTGAACTCTGAGGATTAGTCCCATATCTAAGGCCTGGTCCACACTAACCCCCCACTTCGGACTAAGGTACGCAAATTCGAAGTACCTTAGTCCGAACTTACCGCGGGTCCAGTCGCTGCAGGCAGGCTCCCTCGTCGATGCCGCGTACTCCTCTCGCTGAGCTGGAGTACCGGCGTCGACGGCAAGCACTTCCGGGATCGATCCCAGAAGATCGATCGCTTACATCCGGACCAGGAAGTAAGTATAGACGTACCCTAACTGTACTTTAAAATTGCACATATTTAGAAAAAATATATAAAGATCAGTCAAATATAGATACTGTGTACAGGAATATTTAGAAAAGTTATTTTTTCACATTCTCTTTATGCTTATATTGTTTTAAAACTGAGAAAGAAAAATGGAAGCCGGAAAGGTTTCTAAAAGGCAAACAAGTTCAATCTTTTCAATCCCTCTTCATATGCAAAGTTTCTCCATGCCCCTAATAATTTTCATCACTCTTCTCTGAACCCCCACTAATTCTGCAATATCCTTTATGAGATGGGATGTCCCATTTCCCAAGTCAATAGTTAATTTAGAACCCTGTAAGGTGTATGAGTAGTTTATATTTCTCCTCTAACATGCATTTTTTTGCATTTATCAACATTTGCTTTCCTGTGGCCCATTTATTTAGCTTGCTTAGATCCCTCTCAAATAAGCAATCTTATCATTTGCATTTCCTGACTTTGGAGTGCTTCATCATGCAACCTTTCTGTTCTCTTAATGTAGTTTTTGTTTGGCATTTTAGTAATGATTACAGATTAGCTCTTTATGTATGGGCCATTTTCATATTAGGATGAATTCTGCTCCTTCCTGCATATGTATTACAATAGTCTTACTGTATTACTTGGAAAAACCATTGTGTAAACATTCATTAAAAGCTAAATTCTGCCACTATTACTCATGAAGACTAGTTGCATCACTATCTATGGGACTGCCTGCAGTGTGAGGTGCTATTCATCATGAGTGAAGACAGCAGAATTGAGTCCTTAGAAATGTGTAGCACCTTGTAATGTTTTTTCCACTTTTACATACTTACCTGAATTCCAGTTTGTTGAATAAGGCCAAATACTGAAAGCTACTGAACACCTGGAACTTCAATTGATTCCCAATGAAATTGTAGATGCTCAGGATTTGTCCTAAGGGCTTGGTGGGTTTTGATTTGTTTTAATATGGTAAGTTCTCTTCTGCCTAAAGTCTTCAATTTAATCATTTTGTCTGGGATTTTCAAAGGCACCAAAAGGGAGGTAGGCACCTAAATTTTAATGGAAGCTGGGCTCCTAACTTCCTTAGGCTCCTTTGGAAATCCCAGCCTTAATCAAGACCCCCATACTAAGAAGTCAGGGTTTTGTTTGTTCTTTGTAGACAGATACAAACATAATAAATTGCTCTTTAGAAATGTATCTCAGGAGCTATTTCACAGGAATACAAAGTCAATCATACTAAGAGTTATTTTTTATGATTTGCTTTTGGACTATTTTATGCAGAACTTGTTCATGACTTCTCAAGTTGTTATAATAGAGTTCATATATTTCTCAGAGTATTCAATGTCCCTTCTTTAAAACATTGTTAAATGATTTATTTGGTGACTGAGAATGTGTGTGCAGAATTTATACATGTATGCCACTGATTTGAAAGTTATCAATATATATTTAATTGGACAAGCACAAGTAAATTAACAACATGTTTTCCACAGGCTCAAAGTAATACATGTGTGTTTCTAGGGACAAAGAAATAAATGTATTTACAGTAAAATAGATTAATGATAGTGCTGTACTCAAACAGTTAATGTAACTGAATTCTAAAACCCCATAAATGCCTGCATAGTCTCACTATAATTCTTTTATGTGTCATCTGTAATATGTTTTTATGTGTTGAATACTGCCCACTTAGCACCTAGCATAATGGGGTCCTGGTCCATTACTAGGGATCCGTGGAACTATGATAATACAAATAATTAACAATAATACGATAGTCGATCTTTGACTGGTATATGCAGTACTACTATATAAGACATTGCACATATCTAAAACTGTAGAAAAACATTGTATAAAATATTGTAATTTGGAAAATATTGATTGCATAGTTTAAGATTCACAATGCACCAACAAAAGGAGTTGAGTTGAGTTGAGTTAAGCTAACTTGTACAATGGCATTTTGTGCAAAATGGGCCAAATAATAATAGTTTGTCAGCTAACTTTATAGATTTTCATCTGTAGATCCTGAAGTGTTTGACAAATGTGGAGAAGAAACCCTAAAAAAAACCATTTTTAGATAGCATAAATTTGCACAGAATTTTGAAGCAATTGCTTTGTGATCTAATGGACAAGATGTGTGTCTGATACCTCAGAGCTCTAGGAACTATTCCCATTTGCACCACAGACTTTTCATGTGAACTTGGACAAGTCACTTCAACCTCTCTATGCTTCAGCTGCCCCATCTGTAAAATGGGAATAATGGTATTTGCCTCCTTTCCATGGGGATGGAATGATGCATTGCTGAATGTTTGTACAGAGGATTAATGGAAGTCAGAGGAAGACGTAGGAAAGCAATGCATGACATTCTGGGTCATTACCCTGTGTACCTTTGCTTATGAGAGAAACAAAGTAAGTGGAAGTGATAAGCTTTCAAGCCTACTATCCCGCAATAGAACCCCTACAGGATATCAAACAATTACAACCCACACTTGGACTACATCCTGAAATAAATATTTCCTGAACCCTCTCTTCTGGCCTTCAAAAAACTCCCCAACCTCATCTGAAGCAAGCTCCCCACAGACCAGGGCACACTAACTCAAAGTGGCACCAGACCCTGGCAGAATAACAGATGCAAAATACGCAGACATATCTCCACTGCTACAATGATCACTACCCACTCCCAAACACCTTTCAAAATGCAGAATTCCAACACATTCCTATCAACATGTCGCATACCTCATCCAGTGCATCAAATGCTGAAACTACAACTATGTGGGCAAAACCAAACAAGCACTATGCTCTCAAATGAACTCACACAGAAAAATAATAAAAGACAAAAACACCCTGTCGTCCGTGGGTGAATACTTTTCGCAAAATGATCACTCCATATCTGACCTCTCAGTTCTCATCCTCAAAGGAAATCTACATAACACCTTCAAAAGATGAGCTTTGAGATTTAGTTTCATAACTCTGCTAGACACTAAAAACCATGGACTTAACAGTGACGCTGGTTTTGTGGCTCATTACAACAATTTGTAGCATGCCAGCCAACTTTTAATTGCCCACTTCATTTTAAGTGGCATCCTACAACATATGTGAACCCCTTAAGCTTAACAATCTGTCCTACTTTCTATTTAGTTTGGACACTCTGGTTACCTTCTCCAGACCTAAAGAAGAGCTCCATGTAGCTCAAAAGCTTGTCTCTCTCACCAACAGAAGTTGGTTCAATAAAAGATATTACCTCATCCACCTTGTCTCTCATATCCTGGGATCACTCAGCTACAACAGCACCGCATTTGCTTCTGGTGACTCAGGGAGGAACAAGGAGTATTTTGGTGGGAGAACAAGGGCTGGAGCTTCCCTTTTCCCACATCCTGTTTCCCAGAACTATTTGGGAAGTGGTTCTGGTCACTCTGGAGTAATTAACAGTGAAACATTTCCATTACTCCTAGGTTTGTAAAATCTTGTTTTACTAAACCTAAATGTTGGGCATAAAATGAACTGACAGTGGCCTTTTTGAACGTAATAACCTTCAGTTACCAAAATAACCCAATTCTCAGGGACCAATGGCTTATAATTTATTGCCACCAGGATTAGTCTTTTATTTATTTATATTTAATTTTTTGTTCTCCCTTTAAGATCTAGTTTGAGCCAAGTGGCCTGGGAGAAGCTTCTACCACACTGTACTCCCAGAGTTAGAGAGACTCAGTATGTTCAAGAGTGACCTGAATCTCTGGTTTCATGTGAGTGCTGTGCCGCATTTTTATCTGAACTCTCTTGAGTCAGATGAAAGCTGTACAATAGCAATTTTCCTGTCTGAACATATGCAGACTTTACTGTATGAAACTTATGACTGATGCTTCATATGGATAGGAAATTCTGCATGTTCAGTGAACAGGGGGCTTTTGGGACAGGTGTACATCTTTGAAGGAATTTAGCTTTAAAGTCAGATTTACAATACTAATAACTTCTAAATCTAATGATGCAACTATGCCAAAGAGATATGAGGCTCAAAGAAACAACAGTGTAAGAGATCAGAGGTAACCACCTTTTTCCAATGCATTATTTATCAGCAAATGCACACTGAGTGTTGCAGAAATTCTTAGCATCCACTGAAAGGACTTTTTCAGGTCATGAAAATTCTGAGAAGATGAGAATTTGTTTCAGATGATGATTGTATTAGGTGATACCCAGAGTGACTTTTTGTAACTTTTTTTTAACCTCCATTTCCTGTACAGTATGCAATTACTAGAAGGGTGGAAACTTCTGAACTCCCTGGGAGAGTTTGCTGCATCTCTTGTTTCAGCTTAATAAAATATAATCTGAATTGCCGCATCTGTAAACCAGAGTTATTCTATATCCAGCTGTTGTAATTCAGGTTATTCAGGGGAGGAGTGAGAAAAATTTCCTGTAGGGTTGCTGAGTGAGTCCAATGAGAGTAACATTTCTGTGCATCTTAGAGTATCCCTCACCATAGGAGCTGAATTGCTAAGAATCAATTTCTGCTGTTGTAATGACTAAACTTGTCTTTGTAGTCAGTGTCCACACTATTCTCTCCATTATGATATTTCACTGATGTTGTCTATGCTTCTTTTGGTTCTCTGTGCTCCTTTAGGGCTTAAATTGCAGCAAAGTATCTTCCAGATTTATAAATAATCTCCATAAAGTTCAAGATTTACCATTGTTCATCTGGTAAATGTGATGCTTGTCAACCGGAATGCACTAGGGTGAGCCAAATTTTTCCACTATAAGTCATGTTACCATGCTAAGCAGTGGACCCAGAGGAACTGTTGAAAAGAGAGAACAGTCTGAATCCCAGCACTGTCTCATTCTGAACATAATTTGAGATTCTAGAAAAAAAAATGTACAGCCCAGCAGTTGGAGCAAGGACAGGAAAGCAGGACTCCTAGATTCTACACCTGCCTCTACCATTGACTCATTGTACAGCCTTGAACTACATCAACCAAATTTTTAGCCTAAGTTTAGAAATGTTGGATTTAGCATGCGTCTCAGTTTAACTATTTGTAAAATGGGTATAACACCTCGCAGCTGTCTTGTGAAATTTAATATGTGTTAAGCATATATTTCAGTGGGTGATACAGGCCATGTGAGTGCACAGTTTTATAGTGTGAGAGGTGCCAGAGGTCTGACTGGTGTGAG
This sequence comes from Terrapene triunguis, assembly GCF_002925995.2. Taxonomy (NCBI): domain Eukaryota; kingdom Metazoa; phylum Chordata; order Testudines; family Emydidae; genus Terrapene; species Terrapene triunguis. The sequence continues at coordinate 8,664,235 of NW_020664439.1, forward strand.
TTATAAAAGACTTTATTGCCAAGAAATAATACACTTCTTCATGCATACAGTGAACTCTCATTAAGAAGGGAAGTTTCATACATACAGCACCAACATGATGAAAACAGCACATGTAAATTAAACTAATTCACTTTCCTAGAATTACTATGCTGAAAGAGGATGAAACCAGGGTCAGGAAAGAATGGGTTCAACAAAGGGGATGGCAATTCCAGACCTTTTCGGCATAGTTAAGACAAAAGGTATTCTTTGTTCTTGTCTTGATGACTGAAATTCATCAAGAGATCTCACAGCTGATGCATGGCAAATGATAGACTAACCCATGAGGAGCTAACATAGGCTGGAATAAATACATATTTTCAAAATTAAACACTGAGGACATGTTCCTTTTGGGTAACTGAACATGTCAACCCGGAGAGTCTACTTCCGGCATAACGGTGGCTACATCACTAAACTTGCCATGTATGCTGTATAACTCCTGAACTGTATCAGTGGAGAGAATGATCTGTAGCTGAAAGTCTTGTAAACATCCCCTTAAAATATGAAGCCTAGAGAGCAATTTGCTTCTGAGTAAAATAAGGCTCTCCCCTACACACAGTAAGAATTCAACTTTAAAATTAAAACCCCCTACAACAAGCTAAGGGCCAAATTCAACCCTGATGTAAGTGGATGCAATATCATTAACTTCAATGGAGTTACATTTCCTTACACCAGTTGGCCTTTATGATTTAAAGAGTATTACAATACTTTAAATAAGCATATCTGAAAGATAAAATATTTTCCACAGAGATTAACTAGTATTTGCCTCAACCTCAAGTGCTTTATATTAGGTGTTTGCAGTCATATATCCTGGTGATAAATTGTGTTTATTATAGGCCATGTAAATCTATACAAACCATATGCATCCACTAAAAGCAATGCTATTTCCATGGAAAAACCATGATTTTTATTTTCATTAGGTACTCCATAATCATGTGCTACCCACTGTGCCTGCCTGTGAAATCAGCCACTATGAATAAAGTCAGTCAAGTTTTCTTTGTGCTAATCACAATCTATGGTATTTTGTGTCCTATGGGTTAGGACTGGAATGGTAGAGCAAATAAGCAACTCTGATTATTCTATCCATTTCATGTTTATCAGCCTCTTTTAAAACTTCACAATTAAAGATATAAAAATGTGTTACTGAAAATGACACTATTTGTGGGAAATTTTTGTATAACCACCAATGGCAAAGTTCATTTCCCTGCTGGCTATTATTGAATGAAATAAGTGCATTACTCCACAAGTGACACTTGCTGTCAGGAAGCATCTTTCAACTGCAAAAGGGGTAAGGGGAAGATCTTCAGACTGTATGAAAATGGCCTTGGGTTGAGAGACAGGGTCTCCTTTCCTCACTTCCTGCTATATCCTTCCTAGAGGCATTTGCTGACAAGGACCTTGCAAATAGTGTTTCAAAGTGTGCAGTATTTCTTAGCTAACTTTAAGTAGATATTATCACTGTACCTCTCCAAATATAGTTCACAATCTGCTAGTATATTGAACTCCAGAATTGGTGATGGTATGGTTTTTTGTTTAAGTTCTGCAGTAATCATATAATAAAAAGTCCTCTTTATTTTCACTGCAGTAACCTTCTCCCTAGTAACCTTGCAGGCATCACCATTCCCCCCCACCCCCCACTACCATCAGATGAAGGCTATCCTGTATAGTAGAACATTTAGTTCAGACTGATTTGTTCCCACACAAGGGACGCTGTATCTCTTTTGTTTACTCACGTGAACAGTTTAACTGAAAGAGTGAGTCCACAATGGAGAGAATGCCACTCTTTGTTATAATCCTATTTCAGTATGAACCTGTCTATTATATCCAGAGGTAAGAAAACAGTAAGACAATTGACTTGTGATTATTTTTATGCATTAAGGGCAGAGGTCAGTTTGCTATGTTCCTTGCCATCACAGTATTCATTATTCACAAACATATGATAATTTTTACAAATCCCAAACTTTTCACAAAATATAGCTCAAATATTTACTGGTTGTCCCCCCATCTTCACTTCCCAAAAAGGCAATTTTTGTTGTTCGCTGTTTGTGATTCTCATGTTTAAAATTTCAGTCCTTCAAGAAAACACAAGCATATCTTTCACATTTGAAAGCAAGTGGGGAAAATGGAGGAGATCAGAAAAATGGTAGAGTTGTAAATTCCATCTAAACCATTTGTAACACGATCCTGATGTTTGGATGGAATTTACAAACAAAATCCCTGTATTTTAATTGGCTTTTTTCAGATAGTTATGAAATTATGTGTTTAATTTGTACACTTAAAACAAATGTACTGCACCTTCAAGGCAAATTCCAGTGCCTGGGACTCTAAATTGCAGAGCCCCAGTAATGGAAAGTCCACTTGGAATGGGAGCAAAACTGTATAAGGCACCAGCAGCCACTGATTCTCTTGTGGCCCAAAAACTGGTCAAGGCAGCCCACAAAGAGCATGTGTGGTGGGCAACACACTTGGCCAGAAAGGGAGCAATACAAGAGTATCCAAGAGCTATAATGCCATCCTCTGGCAGTATCACACCTGCCATTGCCCTGAGAACAAATATCCACAAGGTACAGCTCTGCCTACGGTAGAAGGTAGTGCAAATTACACCCTCATGCCTGTAGGGATATATCAAGCCCCTGGTGTTTCTCACTACAGGAATAGTGCAAATAGTTCATACAATAGATCATAATTAGACGTTTAAAAAAAATTCACTGACTATTGTTGTGCTCTCTATTGTTCATTTTCCAAAAATATTCAAGAGGACATGTACCAGAAGTGATGTTTATAGCGTCAGTAAATTTTAATGTGAATAGTGGAAAATATTAGCAGAAAGTGACTTTTGAATTTGCCAATGAGAGTGTTTGCATCTGTTTCCGATACTAACATTTACACTCATTCAGCCACGGGACAGATATATCCTATACACAACACTGCTCAAATTTTGATTATTCCATACTTGCAATGAACTGCTCAGGCACTAAGAATTATTATTTGCTGAAATTATGTAGTGGTGAACCTGGAAAAACAAAGAAATCATCAATCGCTTGGACAATCTGAAAACAAAGTGATAAAATTCATTGAATAAATTTGCTGAGAATTATTTGCCCAGCTCTTTTCAATAAAGAGGTATACAACTCATAGGTAATATGTATAGTTCCTCAGAAGGTCAATAGACCATAAAATTCATTCAGGATCAGGAATAATCTTCTGAAATGTTCATTTAGGATGAAATTCACTTCAGTTTAGAATTGGGCAAAATTGTTTGGGCAAAGAGTCTGACAAAAATGCAATTTCATTCAATCTGAAACTAATCCCAAATTTGACACATTCACAAAATGGCCAAAGGAGGAAGTGTGGTGATTGTGGTCGTGGTGTTGAGGCCCTTCTCACTTCCCACCCTCTGGTCACCTTTAGCCCACTTGTTAAGAGACTCACCTGGGAAGTAGGAGGCTCAGGTTCAAATTCCCACTCCAAACAGACCCAACATTTTTATTCCTCAATCTACCAACAATTCTGAAAATTTTCAGATTTGGTTTGCTCTGAACCGAATATTTTATTAATTTAGGAATTGCCCCTAAACTGAAAAATCAGTTGTTTGCCCAGCATAATGCCCTCAAAACAGGGTTCAAGTAGGACTATACTGGTGCTGAAGCCTAGTGCTGGTCCTCTGAATTCATCCTTACTGTTCAGCCTGAAAGTCTCTAAATAATCTCTCTATACAGTAGCAGCACTGTTCTCCAACTTTGTACTTATGGCTGCAGTAAGGCGCCAAAAGAGCAAGTCTGTGAGCATGGTGGGGTTTTTTTGTTTTTTTAAAGCAAACCTGCTACAACTTTTGAAGTTTATGAAAACTAAAATAGTGTGTGAATTATTTTCCAACCTTCCCAGCATTAATTTCCTCCTACAGCTTGTTTGGCTAACAGCATGTGGAAAAAACAAAGGATAAACTGATTTTTCTTTTTTGCCAAATGTACTTCGCATAATTCCAGTAGAGTCTGAACCAAAACAATGTGCTGATATGAGAATCTGTCTGCATTCCTCTTTAGCAATTCACCTTACATTTTACAAGTTACTTGAAGATAAGCTCTTCTTGATGCCAAAAACTACAGCAAGAGGTGAAGGTTTCTTCTCACTGGATATAGCATTGTGCAATTTTGCCAGGTTTTTAATCACATTCTTGATACCCTGTCCCACTCTTGATATTATCCTTGTATCCTGTCCTCTGCCCAGTGATCCCAAAAATGCTTGTAGGTGGGGGTAGGCTATTTCACACTTGCATAGAAGGACACGGTTAATGCCAGACACGGATTTGTTTTCCATACCACTGTTCTTCCTCTGATACCTCCTCAGGATAGGAAGTTAACAATCCACCCACCTGAGACATAGGGGTTTGCTCCCAGGCAAGTGTAAAGAAGTTGAGACATGAAACTTGGAGCTTAATTCATAACCAACATAGTTCCCATATATTGAGATCTTTACTGGATAAATGATATTCCTAATCCCTATGTACCTACTTGTGAAATAAAATAGATTTATTTAACATTTACATTTAGAGAATCATTATCCATAACTAGGAGATGGAAAAATAAAATTAAATCAAGAATAGTAATTAGAAAAAGAAAGATTGTGTATATAAATATTTTCAATTAGAATAAACTCACACGTAGCAAACAAACAGAAAGCAGCAAAAAACAAAACCCCACACCCCAAAAAACTAAACAGGTGTACTGTTATCTGCCCTACCAGCACACAGGTAAGGAAGACTAAGAAGCTGCAAACCCTAACTCATGGAAGTAGTCTCAAGTCAATGGATCAACTCATGAGTAGGGATGTGCAGGATTGGGCCCATATTACTAATTAAAGAGCCCACTGGCCTAAAAAGGCTGAGTAAGGCACCAAAGAAGAGACATCACAAACTGGTGATAAATGGACTGATACCTCAAACCCTTACATGTGCAAGTAGTCCCAGTGAAGTCACTGACTGGCATGAGTCAGTGTTTGCTGATTGGATCCAAACTCTCCCAGTTTCATCAGTGTTTTCTGTTACTCCTTTCACATAATGGGGGTTTCTCTATTAATCCAATGGTATTTTATTTCACTCATTGAGTTTTTGTTTGTGGCACAATGTTCTTCCATTTTCTTAATATATAGCCAAGGTGGATGAGATAATATCTTCTATTGGACCAACTTTCATTGGTGAAAGAAGTTTTTGAGCTTACACAGAGCTATTCTTCAGGTCATAATATAATTAGTTTTGCTATTGTCAGCGTTAAACCCCCCCCAGCTCAAGATGATTTAGGAAAGGTGTAGGGTAGGATCCACAAACCTTAGGACTTGCATAACATAGGAGATGGTATTAGTGGAAGGATGGCTAGTGTCTTCTTGATTGTTTAGTTACTTTGCCTCTGGAAAAATCCTTTGAAAGACCACTAATCAGGGAAAATGTCTGACAAGGAAAGCGGCTGTGTGGCTTCATGTATTCTCATCAACTTAATTCTTGATATTTAAGAGTAAAGAGGAGATAAGGAATGAAGACCTGGGACAATTTGTGAGGGAAAATACCTGAACAAGTATTCTGAGAAGAATGACATTGACTCCTGCTTCAATTATCCTTCAATTTCTTCCAAAACAAGATCCCCAAGTGGCTTAGTAGGACACTGAAGAAAACATCCGGTAAAAAAGTTTTTTTCATCTGGTAGAAAGTGTTAACGATAGTTGGTTCAGATAGAAAGTGTTAGGGTGGGATTTGCAAAAGCACTTGGGTGATGCAGAAGTCCCATTGACTTTCAGTGCAAATAGGGCACCTGGTTTAAACACTTTTGAAAATCCCATCTCTTAAACTTTATTCTAAGCAAACTAGGACAGGATCAATCTGTTATATTGTGCATATGTATATGGGCACTATATTTGATCATTTCTGTTTGATCCATGCATGAATTCTGCTTCACCTCTTATAGTCCTGTGTTAGCAAGTTTTATGTATAGTCTCTCTTTGCTACCTCCACACAAAGAACATAAAAATGGCTATTACTGAGTCCAACCAATGGTACATCTAACCCAGCATCCTGACTCCGACACTGCCCAATGTCAAAGGGAATGAAAAGAACAGAGCAATTTCGAGTGATCTATCCCTTGTCGTCCAGTACCAGCTTCTGACAGTTGGAGGTTTATGTACACTGAGAGCATGGGTTTGTGTCCCTATCTTGTCTAATAGCTATTGATGGACCTATCCTCCATGAACTTATCTAGTTTTTTTTTAATCCAGTCATAGTTTTGGCCTTCACTACACTTCCTAGCAGCAAGTTCCACAGATAGATTGTATGTTGTGTGAAGAAATACTTCCTTTTGTTTTAAAACTGCTGCTTATTAATTTCCTTGGGTGGCTACTGGTTCTTGTGTTACGCGAAGGGGTAACTAACACTTCCTTATTCACTATCCCCACCTTAGGCTCATTTCTAAGTTGAACAGTCCTAGTCTTTTAAAATCTCTCCTCATATGGAAGCTGTTCCATACCCCTAATCATTTTTGTTCCCCTTCTCTGTACTTTTTTCAATTCCAATGTATCTATTTTTGAGATGGGGTGACCAGAACTACATGTAGTATTCAACCTATGGGAGTGCCATGGATTTATATAGTGGCATGGTGATATTTTCTATGTTCTTATCTCTCCCTACCCATTCTCCGCCCGCCTCAAATGCAGACCTTCTTTTCAATAAATGACTAAGCAACTCTGCAATTCTTTTATACGCTACACAATAGCAACCTAATAATATCTATTTAGTCATATCAGACAAGTTCACATTTTTTGACTATATTACTTAGGAATCTGCATCTCTAAAAGACTGCATGACAAAAGTCACAATGGGGGAAAACAATCAACAATTTAATAAAATGACAAGAAAATGTTAAATTCAGTAACTTTCTGAGAAGTGTTGTATGTTGCTCATTTAATCTGGGTTCTGCTAATTGGTGTATGGTACAAGGAAGAGACTTTGGGAGTCCTTGTAGGAATGGCTCACATCACTCTGTATCAGCTGTTGACATACAAATACCCTAGTAATGAAAATATTTTCATTCTTTCATAACGACATTCCCTGTCCTGTTTAATCTTATTTTCTCTCTCTTTAAAAACAAGCTTCTGTGTGGTTTTTCCATGCTAAGAGAAAGTATGGATCTAATGCCATATCTGTAAAAGCCTTGAATGCCAATATATCTTTTTAGGAACACAGAAAAAAGAAAACGAACTGATGGAATAATAATTACATTGGTTTTTTTGAGGGGGGCGGGTTGGGCAAAACCAGGACATTTATACCAGCAAAAATAGGATTTAAAAACATTTGAAAACAGTGCTTTCTGGTCTGCTTAATCCTATTTTAAACTTAGTATAACGCTAAGCAATCATTCTGCTGTTGTAGTGTCATCACTGCAAGCTACAGTAGGGCAAAAAAGAAATTTTGCAAGACAGCTTGCTTTACACAGTTTTACAACACTCCACTGCATTCATAAATAATTCTAAAAAGTAGGTGGATAGTCAGAATTCCAAGTTATTAAAGAGAGGGTTTGATGGGAGTTTTATCTATGTTGGACTTCAGGATCAGACCCAATAACTATGAGCACATGGTGGAGAGCAAAATATGGAGAAAAAGCACCTTGACATGCAGAAGTGGGAGGAGCAGTGTCTTCCTGCATGGTCCCCTTGTAATCTCATGGGAAATACCAACTTAAAATAATGCTCACTAGGCTATCATCATCTTATGGTATTGCCCCTCCTATCACTCCCTGCAGGGAACTGCCACTGCAAGCAACCATGCCAGTGTGGGTCCTCTTTCCAGGCAGCTTGGAAACTAGTGTGCAATCATCTCCACATGGATGGCTTCTGGGAGGTATCCTAGCTATCCGTGGGGTCTATGGGGTTGCACCCCTGTTCTGTTCTACAAGCCAATAAAGTCTGACTTCTTTCTACCAGATCTTGATGAAGTCCATCTAATGCATGGTACTTCTTGACCCCAAGTTGATTTCCCCACCCACACCCATGAAGGGAATGAACTGGCCCTATATCAATAACAAAATTTTAGAGCTCCATCTCTCCACCCACTTAACAGGTACCTAATAAGACAAATTGGTAGCTGGCACTTTAAGTGTAGAGAAGTGTCATCTATAGAGGCTTAAGCCTACTAATTAGCTGAATCATTGCAGGAAGGTACAATGAACAGCTGGACAACAAAATAAAAAAGCATCCTCCCTTATTCCATTCTCAGTCATATCGTGTAAGAGGCAATGGAGAGGTAAACGTGACAAGATGTAGCTTTCTCTTTTCTTTTGTGAAATTAGTCTGCTGTATCAGTATCTAAGGCACCTGACACCTAAGCACCTAAATACTGAATAAAGGTGTTCCCATGTCCCTTGCTACAGCTACTGAAAAAACAAACACAACACACACACAAACAAACAACAAACAAACCCCACCAGCTCATTTTGCAACAATTCTGCTCATCTTGGAATCTGGCCATGTGGCTGAGAATCTGTGGTAATCAGAATAGAAACTGTAGCTGACCCTGAGGAATCCCAAACTCAGAGGTAGGTTTAAATCCATATTAGGTAGTTTGGATGTTCCAAATTAAAAATAATTAAAAAAACATGACTGAATAGAAATCCTACTTCCAACATGTGGTTTTTACCCATGCCTCTTCCTTTTTTGAACAGAGTAATTCTGAGGCCTTTTGTGGCAGATATTATATTTATTTTTTTCTTCCTTTTATTCATGCCAGTGTTGTACAGCTCTCAGATATTTGATATTTTGTCCTTTATTCTTAGACAAAGATACTGTAGTGCTGACTGGACAATCACTTGCAGGCTTGTAAGCTAACTTTTATTTTTGGCCTATTGCTTTTGAATGTTTAGAACTCACCTTTCTGCAAGGCCAGTTATTTTAGGACTATGGGAGTGACTATGCAGATAAGATTATGTAGAGTGAAGTGACTATGCTAATGCCTGTGTTTAACCTCAGAGTAACACCTGGAAACTAGATGTTTTCAGAAGCCTGAGCAGAGTTAGACTGAGCTGAATACTTGTTAACACAATTAAATGCTGTGCCTTTTCCCAACACACCCCACTCCTGAGCACTTACTTTAAATAACTTTACACTTACCTACTGCAGCACTACGGCAACTTCTACATCCATGATATGAAACATGATGCAAAGTCTCTCCCATGGGACTTTTGCCTCCACCCACATCCTGTTGCCCAGGTTGTTACATTCCTTTCTACACCCTGTCACTATCACACTTCAGTGCCTGGAAACAGGTGTAAGAAGATTAAAAACCCTCCAGAAGGGCCATTCAGCTGGGATTTTCATCTGTTTTCACCTTCCTCTTTGCCACTCCTATATGTCAACATATCTTGAGTAGATGGTGGTGGGAAGCTCCATCTCAGTTCATTTTATGCTGTTTGTTATGCACAATGGGTGCATTAAATGTTGGCTGTTTTGTGGGACTGGACAGCAAGTAAGAAGTAAGGTTTCTAATATCCCTTGAGCTAGATGTTGCCTTTATATAGTTATAGTAGTATCAGTTCTTCAGATCAACTCTAGTAGTTATTTTTACTTTGGTTCTATATATGGGATTAGCTAGATTTCTGGAAATTCCACATAGGATGATAGACTTCAAAGGCAGGGGGTACTTGTCTCCACTGGGAAGTTTACCAAAATAGCTATTGTGGAATAAATATCTTGGAATAGTTGTTTTGGTAAATTTCCAAGTGTAAACAAGCCCTAATCGTTAAAGTGATTTAATGACAGAGCCATGTTTCATCACTAACTGAAAGCTGGTGGTCTGTGTGACATGAATTGGTGGTTTCACTCTTGTTCCCGGTAGAGAGCTGGCCACATAAACCCCACTATTACAATCGGCACCCTACATGGCAGTCTCAGCAGAGATAAAAACTGAAGGAGCGCTGAGAACAAATGACCTTGCCTCATCCCTGGAGATGGATCTTTCAGGTGAGAGCAGTATCGATGGGACAAAATGAGGAAGCTCTAACTACCACTGGCTATGTCACATGCCCTCTGAGTAGAGAGGCTGATCAGGCTCCACTTAAGGAAACATGAGCAGGCAGAGTGGAAAGGGTGTGTGCTCTGTCACAGGACTTGTTGTAGGAATGGGACTGCATAGGAAAACAGAGCCATAGGGACTGGCCCAGAGCTTTGAGGCCTGAACTTTTAGAGGTTTTTCTGAACTGAATTCCAGATCTCATGAGGGTCCCATCTCGTCTTTTCCTTTCTTTCTTTCTTTCTTTCTTTGTAAGCTAAGGCTGCTCTTATGATAAAAAGCTCACAGGTGAATACACAGCAAATGATACAATGTAGGAGAAGTGTTCTTGTTGGGGCTGGTTGCTCATGTGTTTACAGCACCAGTATTTTTTTATATACTAAGAGATATTTTTGTGTGCGCCTATAAATATTATGGCAAAAGGTGCTGATTGTTTTCACATTAGGGGTCACTTAGGTATACGCACCCAGCTTAAGACTCCCATAGAAATGACTAAAAATGCCAGGCAGTATTTGCCTCCAGAGAGTCATTAGGATGGGTGGGTTAAGCACTCTCCTTTGGCAGCTAAAGATCTACGGGTATGTCTACACGGCAGTTATACACCTGTGTCTTATCCCGGCCAGCTGACTCGGGCTCATGGGGTTCGGGCTGTAGGGTTATTTAATTGTGGTGTAGACATTCAGGCTCCAGCTGCAGCCAGAGCTCTGGGACCCTCCCACCTTGCAGGGTTCTAGGAGCCAGGCTCTAGCCCAAGCCCAAACATCCACACTACAATTAAGCAGCCCCTCAGCCTGAGTCAGCTGGCATAGGCCAGCCAGGGGTTTTTAATTGCAGTGTAGACATACTCTAAGGCCTGGTCTACACTAGGCTTTTATGTCGACTTTAGCGCCGTTATATCGAATTAACCCTGCACCCGTCCACACCAGGAAGCCATTTAGTTCGACATAAAGCTCTCTTTAAATCGATTTCTGTAATCCTCCCCAACGAGAGGAGTAGCGCTAAATTCGACATGGCCATATCGAATTAGGCTAGGTGTGGATGGAAATCGACGGTAATAGCTCCGGGAGCTATCCCACAGTGCACCACTCTGTTGACGCTCTGGACAGCAGTCCGAGCTCGGATGCTCTGACCAGCCACACCCCCGGGAAAATTTGAATTCATTTTCATTTTCCTGTCTGGGCAGTTTGAATCTCAGTTCCTCTTTGGACATCGAGGGGAGCTCAGCAGCAGTGGCAACTATGCAGAGCTCTCCAGCAGAGATGGCCGTGCAATCCAATAGAAAGAGGGCCCCAGCATGGACTGATCGGGAAGTCTTGGATCTCATCGCAGTGTGGGGCGATGAGTCCGTGCTTTCAGAGCTGCGCTCCAAAAGAAGGAATGCTAAGATCTACGAGAAGATCTCCAAAGCCATGGCAGAGAGAGGCTACAGGCGGGATGCAACGCAGTGCCGCGTGAAAATCAAGGAGCTGAGACAAGGCTACCAAAAAACCAAAGAGGCTAACGGACGCTCCGGATCCCAGCCCCACACATCCCGTTTCTACGAGGCACTGCATTCCATCCTGGGAGCGGCCGCCACCACTACCCCACCCCTGACCGTGGACTCCGAGGATGGGATATTGTCCGCGGCCGGTTCCTCGTCGGACATGTTAGCGGACGGGGAAGATGAAGAAGGAGATGAGGAGGACGAGGCAGTCGACAGCGCTGGCACCGCTGATTTCCCCGACAGCCAGGAGCTCTTCATCACCCTTACCGAGATCCCGTACCAACCGTCCCCATCCCTTACCCCGGACACAGAATCAGGGGACGGATCAAGCAGTAAGTGCTGTAAACATGTAAACATTTATTTAAAACAGAACGGTAATATTTATACTATTAACAATGTATATTTATAAAAGTGCTGTAAACTAGTAAAAAAATAATCAGGTACAAAACAGGAATATTTACAAAGGTAACAAATGGGTTTTCATGATTTCTCTGTCTTAGGCTCTTCTCAATTTAGTCCCAAGTGTTTTAAAAAATTTTCACAATGTCCGTTACTACATGATTCCCAGGCCCAAGACGCTCCACTCCAAAGTCCCAGTGCACCTACGCGAAAATCCGGTCAATGTGGCCGGGGATCGACGAGAAATCCTCGTAGGAGAACTCCTCGTAGGTCTCGTGGAGGTAGAGCTCAAGCCTGTTGATCAGGTTCCGGGGTAGGGCGATCTTAGTGGGCCCTCCGTGGTAGCAGACATGTCCCCTCCACGCCACAATCAAGTACTCCGGGATCATCGCACGACATAGCATGGCGGCATACGGCCCCGGTTTCTGCATGCTTTCCCGCAGCATGCGTTCTCTCTGGGTGTCCGGGATCCTCAGGAGGGTGATGTCGCTCATGACGCCCTGCTTTGAATTAGGGAGGGGAATGTTAGTATTGGGACTGCTTTACAGCCACGCGGTGGAGGGAGAGGGGCAGCATACAGGGATCTTTCCCTGGGACAGCCGCGAGGGGGTGGGACAGGGGCAGAGTTGATGCTGCCCTGATTGCTGGCAGCAGAGACTGGCATTGCTTTCAATGTGAAAGGAGGCCAGTGCTACTGCTGGAGTTTTAAGCAGCCACAAGTCTGCGGCTTACCATTATTGCCCGCTCCAGAAGTTCAGGTCTCCAGCCACAGTTCTCTGAACAGTCCAAGACCTCCGCAAGTCCACAGGCACTGAAGGCGACGGCCGAAAATTCGACCTTGTCCTGAGTGCGCATGTGAGAGGTTCAGTGCATGGTCTTGTTCACAGAGAAAGACTAGGTTCTTTGTATACAATTTCATTTATCTGTCTCAGGAATTCACTCCCTTTTTACAATTCACACAGACACATCTGCGACTGTCTCCCAACCCAGCCTGTCAGCACACTCCCAGAGGCTAGCGCAGATTAGGCGGAGGAAGAAGAAGACGCGTGAAGACATGTTCACAGAACTAATGGGCTGCTCCCGAGCCCAGGCAGCCCAGCAGACACAGTGGAGGGAGAACTTGTCACAAATGCACCGAGCAGTCATGGAACGGGAGGAGAGGTGGCGTCAGGAGGACCAACAGGCTACTGAAAAGCTGCTTGGACTAATGAGGGAGCAAACGGACACGCTCCGGCGCCTTGTGGATGTTCTGCAAGACCGGAGGCAGGAGGACAGAGCCCCGCTGCAGTCTATCTGTAACCGCCCTCACCCGCCACCAAGTCCCACACCACCCTCACCCAAACTCCAAAGAAGGAGGGGCGGCAAGGGCCGTTAAAACTTTCAGTCAACCCCTGCAGACTGCTCTAGCACTAGAAGGCTGACATTCCCCAAAATTTCATAAGTCCTTTCCTACCCACCTCACACAAGCCCCCGTCCAAGTTTCACCCCCCACGTTTCATGTCTGGTTCGCAATAAAATGTTTGTTTCTCTCCATTACTGTTTCAGTCAGGTTCTTTTGAGGGAGAGTCTGTCTGGAGGGGGGGAAGGGGCTTGGTAATTGGACAGGACAGTGACCTTTAGCAGGGTACAGAGGCGGTGTCAGGTCCAGCATCAGGACACATACACAGTGCAGTCACTGGTTACCCTGGTCAGTCTGGGAGGTGTTTTTCATGTTCTCCATTGAAATAACCAGTCCACCAGTGCGGAGCCTGGCATTCCG
>NW_020664439.1:8678053-8696101 GCF_002925995.2 Terrapene triunguis
TGGGGGGGGTTGCTCTGTGACTTTGTGGCGGGGGAGGGCAGTTACAGATCTTATGCAGCGGTCCTTATCCTGGCTCACAGATCCACGCAGCAGGGGATCTGTAACCCTACCCCCCCCTGCCAGAAAGTCACATAGCCGACACATACACACAGTCCCCCCCAGGAGTGCTGGCAGGCTCCATTGAAATAACCAGTCCACCAGTGCGGAGCCTGTCATTCCGGGAGTTTAGAAGCATCATTTGCATCAGAACACTAAACCCGCCCCCCGCCACAGTCTGCGTCCCCGGTTTAAAATATTCCCGCGAAAACAGCAATACAGACAACGGTGTTCATTAAAAAATCGAAATGATTTTATTTTTTGGGAAGGGGAAGGGGGTGAAGGTTGTATGTAACTGGAGAGGATAGTCAAAATGGACTGGGTAAAGAAACGGGGGCAGGTTCAGCTTTTCTGTCCACAAACTGAAAAGTCACTGGTTGCCCTGCTCACTCAGGAACCTAGCTTTCAAAGCCTCCCGGATGCACAGGGCGTCCCGCTGGGATCTTCTAATGGCCCGGCTGTCTGGCTGGACGTAATCAGCAGCCAGGCTATTTGCCTCTAGCTCCCACCCCGCCATAAAGGTCTCCCCCTTGCTCTCACACAGGTTGTGGAGCACACAGCAAGCTGCAATAACGATGGGGATATTGGTTTCACTGAGATCACAGCGAGTGAGTAAGCTTCTCCATCTCCCTTTGAGACGGCCAAAAGCACACTCCACCACCATTCTGCACTTGCTGAGACGGTAGTTGAACAGTTCTTTTTCTGTGTCCAGGGCGCCAGTATAGGGCTTCATGAGCCAGGGCATTAGCGGGTAGGCTGGGTCCCCGAGGATGACTGTAGGCATCTCCACATCCCCAAGAGTTATTTTGTGGTCTGGGAAGTAAATACCTTCCTGCAGCCGTCTAAACAGACCAGAGTTCCTGAACACGCGAGCGTCATGAACCTTGCCCGGCCATCCGACGTTGATGTTTGTAAAACGTCCCCGATGGTCCACCAGTGCTTGCAGCACCATTGAAAAGTAGCCCTTTCTGTTGATGTACTGGCTGGCCTGGTGGTCCGGTCCCAGGATAGGGATGTGAGTCCCATCTATAGCCCCACCGCAGTTTGGGAATCCCATCGCGGCAAAGCCATCTATGATGACCTGCGCGTTTCCCAGGGTCACTACCTTTGAGAGCAGTACCTTAACGATTGTGTTGGCTACTTGCATCACAACAACCCCCACGGTAGATTTGCCCACACCAAAGTGGTTCGCGACTGACCGGTAGCTGTCCGGCGTTGCAAGCTTCCAGAGGGCTATGGCCACTCGCTTCTGGACAGTCAGGGCTGCTCGCATGCGGGTGTCCTTGCGCTTCAGGGCAGGGGACAGCAACTCACAAAGTTCGAGGAAAGTCCCCTTCCGCATGCGAAAGTTTCGCAGCCACTGGGATTCATCCCAGACCTGAAGCACTATACGGTCCCACCAGTCCGTGCTTGTTTCCCGGGCCCAGAATCGCCGTTCAACAAAATCCACATGCCCCATTGCCAACGTCATGTCCTGGGCGCTGGGGCTCGTGGTTTCTGACAGCTCTGTGCCACTCTCCGACTTCAGGCTCTCACGGCGGTGCCGTAGCCTCCTCGCCCGATTTCTCTGCATCTGCCTCAGGGAAAGGTGTATGATAAGCTGCGAGGTGTTGAGAACGGCCACAAGTGCAGCGATGGTCGCAGCGTGATCCATGATCGCAGTGCTGTGGCGTCCGCGCTGTCACTGACCAGAAAAGTGCGCGAACTGATTTCCCGCCGGCGCTTTCATGGAGGGAGGGAGGGCGTTAGTGACGGACGGATGACGACAAATTTTTTTTACCCAGAAGGCATTGGCGGCTCGACCCAGAATTCCGATGGGCAGCGGGGACTGCGGGAACTGTGGGATAGCTGCCCACAGTGCACCGCTTCCAATATCGACGCTCGCCCCGTTAGTGTGGACTCACAAAGTCGAATTACTGTCCTTAGTGTGTCCTTAGTGTGGACACACACGTTCGACTTTGCAATATCGATTCCACATATTCGATTTAAGTAAAATCGAATTACCCTCGTAGTGTAGACATACCCTAAGTGTCTTTGTATTGCAGAGTAACTGCACAAAAGGAGGACAGATGCCCAGGCTCAACTTTTTAGGCCATGCAGTCTGTGAGCAGCCTTGGACTAGGAGTTTCTCAAGTGTAAAACTCACAGATTAGGATAGGAAGAGGCAGCTGTGAAGCAGTGAGAGTGGGGGTGAGGCCCTGGAAAGAGAAAGAGGCAGCGGTGTCTGCTCTGAGGTTTCTGTAAGAGGATGTTGTCTGTGCTCTTTGTCTTGTGTTCAAGGAAACAGGACTTGTGTACAGTTTGTAAATAAACAAATGCCATTAAGAAAATACTGTGAAAGTTTAAAATCGATGACAATTTTTAAAAAAATGCTTAAAAATAAACATTGATATTATCTGTTAAAATTACCAAAATTAAAAATTGGATTATGCCAAACCTACACCTAAAATGTCAATCGATACCATAGTTTTGGTTTTGTTGGAGGAAGCAGGGGGGGGGGAATATTTTTAGTTGCAGTAAATGTGTTTAATTAAAAATATAAATGATTTACTAAACAATTTAATAGAGTTTCCAAATCAGTGTTGGGAATGTTTGTTTACAAACTTCCAGCAATGTTTCTGAAAATTTCTCAAAAATATGGGAGGAGGGGCGGTTTCAGAGTTTGATATAGCGGCACAGACTCATGGACAGTTTCTCCTCTGTTCTGAAATTCCAGAGAAGATATCCAAGTCACGAAAAGGAAAAACTTAAACCTCTGTCTGAGCAGTTCAGCCATGATGAGTGGGAACAGGGAGTATGCTCTGGGATGACTCAGCAGAAACACAGCACTAGTCCAAAGGCCTATTCAGCAGAAGAGAACCTTCATAATCATGTATCAAAACAAAACCAAGATATCCCTAACCTGTGAAATCAACCCAGTTCACAGAATCTGAGCGCAGAGCCCTGCCTTTGCACAGGGCATTCTCTCACTTCTCTCCTCCACACCTGCTCAAATCAGGAATCCTTCCTATGTTTCTTCCCCTGCGCACATGGCAGAGGTGGGGAAAGTGAAGATAGAGTTAGCCCTGTGTGTACGGATGACCAAAGAATGTTTCTGTACCTGGCCTCATAGCCCCATGCTGTGGTTTGCATCCTATACCCACACTTCAAGCTGTAACCTTTAAGTGCCAAGTCAAACTGCAATAATGCAAAAGTTGCCTCAGATACATGTAGTCTCATTGAAGAATACCAGATTCAATATTGCCAGTTCTCATGATTTTATTGTGAGTCTCATGAATTTCAGTGTTTTTGTTAAAGCCCAGCTCCTGGAGTAATGCGATTACATGAGATCTCACATTTCATTTTTAAAAAATGTTTCTAGTTCTCGTGGCTGGACAGAAAAGTTTGAAAATGGGACCCCTCAAGGCTGAAAAAGCAGAAGACAAAGACTTTTTTTTTAAAATAATGTGGTTTAAAAATTATTTCTCATGATTTTGGGTGGCCCTGATTCAAGTTTAAAAAAAAACAAACAACTTGTGATTACAATAGTGCAGAATAGAAAGGCTGATATTTAAGACAGAGGATATGTGGACTGTTTCTTCCATAGCAGGAAGCTAGGCAGGACAGAACTGGAGAAATTGCTGGGCAAAAGCTTTGCAATGATGTCAAAGAAGAACAGTTTAAGAGAAAATACTCTTTATTCACTGTTTGAAGAAAGCAAATTTTCCTTGTAATTCTTTATCATTACTGCATGGCAGAGATAGCAAAATCAAACCAGAAATCAGAGTATGAGAAAATGGCTTGAATTCTTCAGGTATGTGCAAAGCTTCTAAAGATTCTAATTGATTCACACTACAGTCACTACAAAATACTGCTGAAACTCACCGGGCACTGTACCTGACAGACTCGAGATCAGGGGAAGTAGAATTCTACCAGATTTCCACATCTTCCAGCACTTGTGATATCCTTCCTCCGAGCTGTTGTGCTTTCTGAGAGGGCTGTTCAACTGTGCTGAGGATGTCTGCTTGAACAAGAGGTGCACATTTCTCCTAGAAAACAGAGAGACACTCATGTTTTAAATAAGTAATTTGCCTTCAGGTATTAAATAGTCTAGTTGCATTCCAGCACGGATATCTATGAACACTGCCATGATTTTAAATTTTTCTGTAATAGCATGGATAAAAGCATTAAATACGTTTACTATGATAGATATCTAGTGTTCTATAAGGAGGAATGTTTTCTGAAGTATTTACCAAAAGTGTTTTAGAAATTTTGTGTAGTTTTAAAACTTAACCCATTTTAATACACTTTAAATGTAGTGATTCTCTTCAAATCAGTATTGTTTTAAAGGCACCGAATTAAGAAGTGTACCACTGGCTTCCCACAAAATTACTTTATTGCATCATTGTGAATGTATTTAAAATAAATGTGACAGACAGTATCTGATATTCAAAGGGATCTCACACAAATAGATTTATACTAATTCCTAGTGGAAACTAGTCCACAATACTAAACTGTTACTTTTAGCATGATTGCCAGTCATCATAGAAGTGAGGTCCAGAACTGGCAAGATACAGCATTGCAGGTTTGGACTGAAGTACATAGCTTGAACTTTGCAGGAAAGGTTACACGGCTCCTGGCTGCACTAAGCCTAGAGCAAGCCAATGCTATGATGTATCCATGAACAATAAATTCACTGTCAAAATAAAAATGTCATTAGATCTAGGTCAAGTACCAGACTCTTTAAAAAAGATTTACAGTAGTTTGAAATAGTAACATTAAACATTAACACTTTTTTCAGGATGAGGTAAGAAATATATAAGCTGCCACTGATGTAAAACCCCTGTTACATATCTTATTTTGCTTTATGAAATAAGTATCACTGGATAAATTTAAAAACAGATTTATAACTGAAAGAGTCTAACTATGGCCCTGATCCTACAGTTGGACCCCACCTGGGCAAATCAATTTCAGGAGTAGGTCCTTAAAGGGGCTCCATTATATTTAAGGTTAAATACATATGAGCACTTAAAATCATTCAATTTGTAACTATATTTAAAGTTTATTCAGAGTCCTAATGAAATTACATCCATATACTGATATTCTTGTTAATGTCCTTGCATAGTGGATCACATTGGTCCATGGCATTCAGTGTGTGAATTGCCATTCCTTTTCTGTTTTGTTTTTTAGAGTTTAGAAACACAGGGTAACTAGAACAGGAAACCTTTTCCCCCCCTCCACCTTAAATTATTTCCTGTCAGTCCTTAGAAAAAGCAACTCATCTCTCAGAGCTTGAAGAAAGAACTTTGGGTGGCTGGTGTGTGGAGAGGGAATAACAGGAAGGGGAGGATAAGCAGAGAGCTAATTAGGCCCTTTACACTTTGCCACTGTGGTCAGCATGCCATAGATAAGATTGCTTTACTACAGATACTCTGGCTGCCCCTTCCTCTCTTTCATTTTGCTTTATTTTCTGAATGTGATCATGTCAGATGTGATTCCTGACCAACGCCCAGGGATAACAGAATGACCTTTTTTCAACCTCCTCTTCCACCCCCCAGCCACTCAGGAATGCTGCATTTATATGTTCCCTTATAGCCTCATTACTTCCCATTTGCAGTGATAGAAAGAAGTCATTTTCCATTGCTGTCTTTCATAATTTTAAAAAAAAATAATCATTAGGAAGATCAAATGCAGAGTGGATCTTCAACAATGTCACTTATTTATTGGTCACCATTTCCTTAGTAAATTTTTCATATTCATAATTCAAGGAAAGTGACATGTTATATAAAGCACAGTACCTTTTTAAAGCCGCACCAAATTTACTTATTATATCCTTCTTAAAGAGAAGGTAAATTCCATGCAGTGGCCCTGTAGGAAGATCGTATGTGGCTGTGTTGGCGATGACTATTGTACTGTCTATGCACTATACAGATCATACATATACACCCATGGCATATTCACACTTTACAGACTAAATTTTCAGGTGTGAGCACTAAGTTTGGGGACAAAGTTTGTGCTCCCACCCATTATAGAAACAAATATGCATTTGTATCCGTCTAGTAACAGCCCAGGCACACTAGGATTATGCATACCCTCCCAAGTTTGTGTGCTCCATTGCCAACATGCAAGTGTAAACAATTTTCGTGTGCACAAACTGGGTAGATGATGACTGATTAGCACATGCTGGGTCAGGTTTTTGCATATTGAGTATGCAAACTTGCATGTGCACACTTAAAGGCCAGATTAAAACCACTTTTCAAAACCAGGCTCTTATTGAAGTCTAGAGTATCACCTATAACACGCCAAAGAGTTATGTCTCACTGAATTAATGCCTTGGGGAAAGTACAGCTGTATACACAGGAGATACTGGATCAGGTTGGCTACCAGGCTGGGAATTTATTCTACTTACTCTATGCAATTATGCTATCTTACTTTGTTACAATACTAATCTTTGATGAAATATCATGGCTAACTCTTGTATGCCGAGTCATTCCACCAGTTTATAGAAAGTTTGTATGTAACCTTGACTAGAGTGTTCACTACCTGCCACAGTGGTTGCATGTAAAAATGTATATTGGTTTAAGAGATTTTGCTGGTTCCATCAGTATTCCCCATTTTGAACATAGGGAATATGTCTAAAATTGGTAGAATGAAAGAAACCAAGTTCAACCACCGATCAAGCAATCATGGTGGTGTTTTACCTTTTAGAAATGGTAAAGACCAGATGCTGTGCCCTGAATCTGGTCTCTTAGCAACCCCTGAGCAGCATAAAGGGGCCAGAACCTGACTTCAGACAACCAGTCCAGAATTCCCCCAGGAAGGGTGAGGAGAAGGAAGCCCACAGATGACATAAGGGTGGTGGAGCAGTCTCTTCTGCCAACTACCTCAGCCCAGAGGGCATGTCAGAGTGAGGCAGGGCTCAGTTCAACTCTCACTATGCACAGCTTCTGTGTGTCCCTTTAGGACCATAACCAGATGTTATAAATTAGAGCAGCATCTACATTGCTTAAATTCATGTTGGGGTAGTTTGAGAACTAGGGAGCCATAAACTAGCTCCCCCTCAGCCCTCCTGCACACAGCAAACTTGACACAGGAAACTGCTGCTGGAAGGAGGACCAGCTGAGAGGAAGTGTTGGCAGCCAGGGTGGGTGATGCTCAGAAATTTTGCTGCCTAAAACCACATCTTCCTCTCATGCCCCTGGCTGTGGCAGGCATCCTCTGTTACCTCCCTCCTGTCCCCTGGATGAACAGATGGGGTAGTGGAGATGTCACTTTCCTGTCTGTTTGTGGGGAGGTAAAGTTTACAGCTGACCCCTTATTTCAGACCTGTCAAGTCTTCCCAGTTGGCTGGGAGACCACCATTGTTGGTTGCTCCCAACAACAATTTCAACTTCTTGAGACATAGACCTGCAGAAATGCTCTAGTCTTCACTTTTAAGGGTATGATTGCTCTTGGCAATACAGTATCTTGAAGGCAAGGGTGTCTTCCAGGATGCCAATCATAAACTACCTGCTGGAATGACTCACCACAGAGATACAGCCCAGAGCATAATCCCTCCCCATCTACCCATGGCCATGGTCTCAATGTTTCACCTAGTGTAACAGTGATCTGTGCTCTCTCCATGGCAACAGAGGCCTGGGAGTAGTAACCAGAGAATAGCGGCTCATTCCATGGATCTGAAAGCAGCTTCAAGACAGTGGCAGTCAGAGACCCCACAGCTACCAAGAAGCTGAAAGTGAGGTAATGCATATTCAAATGTTCATATTAAGTCACTAATCTATTAAAATAAAAGCTTCAGATTTCTGGACCTTCGTTCAGCCTTAACTGATAAAGTTCTCCCTTGCCTGGTATGGGATCTCAGTGTAACTCCTCCTCCAGAAGGCTGCCAGCTCAGTCAGCCATCAGGTTTCTGTGTTTGAGGTACACTGCTCTGCCTAAAATCAAAGAGAGGGGGGCGTGCTGAGCCCAAATTAGTGAGCTTCAGCAGAAGACTATGTAATAGCTTCTTTAACCACTGAAAAGGAGAAAATGATATTGGGGACGACCTGATACAATGGCAGTAAGCAAGCCTTTATAGATATAGTACTAACATGGTTCTCCTGACTATTATTGAACACAGTGAAAGCAGATTGGGTACCATTTCTGTGGCAGGGAGATGAGGATGATGAAAGGGAATACAAGCATCATTGCAAGGTCGGCAAGCCTCACTTAAAATGATTTTTTCTATTTATATTTCTATGAAGTTCCAATCCAGAATCTAAACCTCTCCAAAAATATTACAAAAGTAAAGAGCAGGCCACCTGCTTCCCGTTTCTCAGAACAGCTCAACCTCAGGAAAGGCATAATCAAGCCCTACAAAAGCCCTCTGAATTTCAGACACTTTCGACTGACCCGTAATTTAATTCTGCCCCCTCCCAAATTAAATTAAAAATGAATTTCCTTTTCAGTTGTTTTCTTACAAGTAACAGTTCTCCAGAGCATGGGCTACAACACAAATTCCCAGCTCCTCAGTTCTGAAAAAAAGAAGGGTGTTAGAGTTTAACAAGTGCATGTACACTAGAAATGGGCCTCAGCAGCCAAATTCAGTCTTGAAACTGTGAACCAAGCACTCCACTTCCCTCAAAGTTCAGGGGTGTTTGGATGCAAGGTTTTGGTTCATTCACATGGCTCATATACTATCAAAAAGCCATTCTACTCTCTTGTAGCGAGCAGGTAGGGAGACTAGGCAGATGGTGCAACTTGCATGCACACATTCTGGGATTGTCTGAGGAGCTGACAACAATAGCATTGTTGCCAATGTTTACGGAGCTATAATATTTTTCATTAGCATTTCAAAATTAAAATTGTAAAGGTACAGAATGCAAACTTTGAGTATTATTACAATCATGATTTTCTCCTGTAACATCGTTTGTCCATGCCAGTTGTATTCTGATGTCTTTAACTAGCAGTCATGGTAAAGTAGAAAACTTAGGTTTTCCTTCTGACACATCATATTTCATTCCCAGGTTGCTCTAATACCAATAATACAGGGATCTCAAACTCAAATCAGCAGGAGGGCCACATGAGGACTAGCACATTGGCCCGAGGGCCGCATCACTGACACCTTTTCATATAAAGGTACAAAAGCCCCCCTCCACTCCCGGCTCTGCCCCCATTCCACCCCTTCCATGAGGCCCCGCCCCTGCCCCGCTTCTTCCCGCCCCCATTCCAACCCCTTCCCCAAAGTCCCGATCCCAACTCTGCCTAGGGTGACCAGATGTCCCAATTTTATAGGGAGTGTCCCGATTTTGGGGGCTTTTTCTTACATAGGCACCTAGTACCCCCCACCCCCTGTCCTGATTTTTTATACTTGCTGTCTGGTCACCCTAACTCTGCCCCCTCCCTGCCCCTATTTCAACCCCTTTCCCAAATCCCCACCCCTGCCCCGCCTCTTCTCCGTCTCCTCCCCTGAGTGCGCGGCTCCCCGCTCCTCACCCTCCCTCCTGGAAAGTGCTAAGCGCCGCCAAACAGCTGTTTGGTGGTGGGAAGCACCTGGAGCTAGGCAGAGGAGCGGGGATGCCACACGCTGGGGGAAGGGGGGAAGGGAGGGCGGCGGGTGAGGGGAGTTTGGCGTCCGCAGGAAATAACCCTGTAGGCCGCGTGTTTGAGACCCCTGCTCTAATACCATATTTATTTAGAAGAATTACACAATCTGGGCAGATTGGTAGGATATTTCAGGTAGCTTGTGAAAGTTGAGTGGGTGGGGGGGGGGGCACACAAAACATATATTCCAAAAAATGTTTTCCTCCATTGCTATCAAACTTTTCAAGTAAAAATGTTACCATAGTTGCACTTCAGCTAGGAGTTAAAGATGTTTCACTGTGCACTGAAGAGAGAGGGTTTTTTTTTCATGCTTCCAAAGTATGTTTCTAATTTAAGTTTGAAAAAATATTTCCATTGTGCCATATATGCAGTAACTTAAAACCAAAATGAAAGGATTAAAATTAGGACTGTGCAGAATGGTTTGAATTAAATTCAGGTAGTGGGAAAGACTGCCGTATCTGGCGAGCCCATACTCACGGAGCTTTTTGGCCAAGAGGCAAGTTAAAGCTTAGCAATTTCTACCTGCCAAGTCCGTAGTGATTTTGAAGACTTGATTCATCCTTTAAAAATAAATAATGTAAATGATATTGGAAGCTTGCCTACCCAGGCAGTCTTCTTTCAGTCACCTGTCTTCTCTCTCCCCCACCCCCATATGAACATTACAGTAATGGTCCAAAACATTTATGCCGACATTTTCAAAAACAGCCTCAGGTATTTAGACACTTCTTCCACTGAAGTTAAGGGGAGATGTGACAGTCTTCTAGACTGCTTTGAAAATCTCAACATATCACTTACAATAGTGTTACCATAGAAGATTGGACCCTGATTGTAGAATACTATATATTTCTATTCCTCCATTCCATCCCATCGCACATCTGCAAATTCCTCCACCGTCTCAGGATACTCATCAGCCACTAGTTCCATTTAGGATAATATAAATTTATGATCTATATCAGTACTACAGTTAATATGGCCTGAATCCTAAATCTTCCACAATGTACTACATACAGGCATGCCCTTGAGTGGATTACACCAGGGCAGAAGGAGATAAAGACTGCCAGAGTTTTGATTTGGGGAGATCAAGCTCCGTAGCCTGAGGGTAAGAAAACTCTACCTTTCAGAAAAGGAATGAGTGCTAGAGAGATACTAAGAGGGGCTAAACTTGAGACCTCACAAAAACAATAATATACATTCTTTTTAGTACTCTTTATTTGGAAAAGGATACAGCAAAAGATACCTCAGATGAATACTCTATCTTCCACCATACAGCTTAAACCTTTTTTAACAGTACTATATAGTCAGCAGTCTGGCCCACACAAGATAATCGTAGCTCTGCTCGGAAAACGTACACCCCCAGAACTGTATTCAAAGCAGTATCATCGTGTCAGTCTAGAGACAAACAATCGCCATTTGCTTTTGATTTTGAGGCAGTATCACAGCGAACAAGCTGTACCAGTGGATGATTTGAAGCCGTGTGGCCAACTCTTGACATTTTATCACAAGTCTTACAATATCTCCTGTTTTTCTTAAAGCCTCAGCTTCTGGAGTCAGGTCATTACATGACAGTCTCAACTTTCATTTGTTAACACTTTAAGTTTCTAACCCTCATGGCTGAAGAATAGAGTCAAAAAACGTAATTTGAATGTAATGGCTCAGAACCAGAAGTCAAATAAAGAACCTAGAGTTTCTTTTTTAGAATTCATTATTGAAGTCAATCTCATGATTTTTGGGACCTGACTCCCGATTTTTGACCATTTGGGGGTGGCAGTACCATGAAGCTTCTTGAAAACAGCTAATGAGAAATCTAATTATGTTGCTTAAATTCACCAGACTGACTATTTATTCACAGTAGCACTACTGAGGACTGTAAGAGTTTGAAGGATTGGGCCTTACTGTAAGAGAAAATGAACAATGATAAACATTATAAACAAAAGGTGGGTGAGGTAAATCTTTTATTGAACCAACTTCTGTTGGTGAAAGAGACAAGCTTTCAAGCTTACACAAGGCTCTACTTCAGGTTAATGATCAAGGAAGGGAAGAAAAAAAAGCACTAAGGTTACAATAAAAAATATGATCTGTATGTTTTGGTTAGTTATGCACTGTTTCTTTGACACCATTTCAGCAAGTGAAATAATTCACTCCTGAAAGCCAGTACATATCACTGCTCTTAACTGGAAAGAGAAGAGGGCAGGGATGGCTGACGATAGAGGAGAGATGGGGCTGAATTAGATGCTGATTCTGCAAGTTTCTCTGTATGTGTGCAGAGCCCCACTGATGTCAATGGGCCTACACGTAGAAACAGTGGTGTGTTCACCTGGATTTATTTGCAGGATCGGGACCTTACTATGTAATGCAGCTGCAGTGCTCTGTGCCGCCATGTGAGAGCAAGTGAAGAGGAGTGCAAGGGATGCAAACTAACTTATTTCTGAAACATTTCAAGTGGCATGTCAATGACCTTTGCTCTCCAAATCCTTTTCAGTATCATGGAATATTTATAGCTATTTGTGTGGATGTTGGAGTATTCATGTGCCTGACAAAAATTAAAGCTGCATTCTGAACAAAACAAAAATAAAACAAACCAGAAAACCAAAACAAAACATATTTCAGGGTCCAACCAAAGGCAAATTTTTCAGCAAAACAAAAAGTTCAAAACTTCAGTTCAGGCTAAACAAGCTATTTTTTAAAATTAAAGGAAGTTTCCAAATTAAAAGTACTTTCAAATCGAAAAATCTAAACATTTCATTTCAAAAGCGTCAAAACAAAATATTTTGATTTTTCTGAATTGAATGTTTATTTTTTAAACCCAGCCAAAACAATTCAGCAAACTAGACATGAATTTGAAAAATGTTTCATTGTCGCAGAATCCGCATTTTTCACTGAAAAAAAGTTTTGGTTGAAAAATGTCTCAGTTCTAATGAGAATTATTTCTAGAAAAGATCAGTTTCTTCCCTTCTCCCTTTAATTTGGCTCCTTGCAGCAAGAGGGAGACTGCTGGTTGATTCCTCCCACATTAGGTGTTATTTTATGGTTGTTTAAAGAAATACATGTTTAAACAGATGCCTTGTGGCCAACAGTAGAGGTGAAATTCAGCCTGAACATGAACTCTTGTGGAGACTTGTTCCATAACTTTAGACATTTCATTGATAAGAATCTTCCCATACAATCACAAGATGAAACTTGGCCTCTCAGTCTAAACTGAGCACCTAGCAAACAGGGTGGGGAGTGTAGAGAGACTGTTCTTGAGGTAACCCGGATCCAGTTCATTCATGATCTTGACGATGAAGATGGACCTTTAAACAAGACCATACATTTGATTGTCAGGCAATCCAGTGCATGGAGCACTGGTATGATGTGTTCACACAAGTTGACACTGGTCAGGAATTGGGCTCCTGCATGTTATACCACTCGTTTTGGGTGGGCAGGGGTAGCAGAACATGGAGCTCCAGGGTTTTTCAGGGAGCTAAGACTGGCTCTTCACTACGGTTGATGTTTTCACATCTAAGACTCTAACACTGAAATGTTCTTGGAGGTGAGGCGTTGTTCACTCTTCCAGAGTAGGGTCCTTAAGCGGCAGACTACATCTCTCTTTGTGTAAAATGATCAGTATGATCTCCCCTCTGCCCCATAGAATTACAAATATACTGTATCCAGTATTAACTCCTGTTTACATAGCTAATGCCTGTGGAAACTGAATGCTACTTTTTAATTTTTATTTTTGGATCTCTGATATGGGTGCTTCTGCCATTCTTACTCGAACAGTGTTTCACTTATATCACAAGGACAAGTGGTCTGAAATAGGAGTGTGTTCACAATAAGAACTTACCCAGCACACCACGGCATAGTTATATTTATTTTCCTTTTTCAAGGAACAATCTAATTCTGTCAAGGTGATAAAGATTACAGCATGAAGATGTGATGAGAAATCAGCAGTAACAAAAAACATACTACACTAATTTACCAGTGCAATTCTCTGCTTAGCTTGGGGTGTTTGCAGGTGTGAGAAAAATAGCAGATAGACTCTTATGCTATATAGCAAGAGGAACTGTAAGGATGATATGGGCTACAATCAATATAAATCCAAAACCTTCTCTCATCTAACCCCAGTTCTCAGGCATAGCCCCATATCACTCAGGTTTAGTACACTTCAGCTTTCGATGTTGTAAACGTACTGCAGGTCAAATTGAAATAGGCACTATGTATAATGAAAGCATACAAGATTAAGGGAAACTTGCATAATGTGTGGGCGCAGAACGGCATTCAGCTTCACAAATAGGCAGTGTGATGTAGGTGCCTACTTCTGGAAATTTGACAAATATGTGTATATTTAAATCACTCAAATCTTTAAGTATGTTGAAAAATCAGGTCCATTGAGAATGATTTCTAGAGAGAGATTCCACAGTATCTAACATTGCAAGCCCACTGACTGCAGCCAAAGGTTGTGAGTCCAGTTTCTCTTGCTGCCCTCTGATCTCTCAGTTTGCATTGGGGGCACTGCAACTCTAGATCAATTCCTCTGTCATGCTGTGGTTCTTCAGAGTCATACCTTTAGTTCACAATCTCATCCTTTCACATCTTTGTTGCTTTATATTACTGTCAACATCAGCATGTTCTCTCTGCTACTCTGCACCTAACCACATAGGCTGCTAGCTGAAGCTTAAAATTCCTAGATAACAGAGCTAGTTTGTAACTAGGCCTAATGAGCCATTTTTTGCTCTCTCATCTATGCACTTGTGACACAAAGAACACCTATCACCTCCACAGGGTCAAGGTTCCTCTGCTACTCCAACACACTGAACCGCCAGGAGTTTTGAGAGCTCCTTGTCCTAACAGTGCCAGCACTCCTTTTAGTTATTACAGAAGTTTATGAGAGCTCCAAGTTCCTGTTGACAGCAACAGTCCAATAGCCACATCAGAGAACTGACAGCCCCCTTACAAAGTGCTCTTAGGCAGGTAACTGTTCCTATGACACACCTAAAGATTTGATCTATAATTATCACCGAATGTTTCTACACCAATATCATCAGTTCTGTTACTGCTTCTGTGAAGCCCGTACAGAGAATGGAACACTGAAGGGGTGTTTGGATTAATTCTTTTTTTTTTTGGGTTAAATCTGGGGCCTGATTCCACAGCCCTCACTCACATGAGTAATCTCAGTGAACTAAAAGGAGCTACTCTCCTGTGAGTAAGGTTGTCAGGATTGGGCATCTGGTTAGAATTAGGAGGCTTTTCTCCGTAATGTAATAACAATTTTAAGGTACATTTTTGGGTATGTGTTTAAAACCTTTGAATATGTCCCTTTAAAACCAGATGTCTGCTATTAGGATTTCATTACTGCACACTGCAAGTGATTTTGGCAGCACTGAGTGACAATTAATATAAATTCTTATGGGATTGATGCAGCACATGACATCATATAGTAAATCTCTTTCATTTGTACCCAATCAGTAATTGTCTGAGTAATAAACTCAATTGAAAAATCCAATTACATAATGCAGTGCTTTCTGAGTAATAATTTATTGTGTCATATTAACTTTTAATACCGCAAGTATTCATTGTTAACTCAGCATTTGTCATATGATATTTGATGATATTTGAAAGAAAGTCTTCTAATTTGATTCTTTGGGAGAGATTTTAATAATTAATATCAATACAGGATATTGATTTTAAAATACTTTGGACAGAGGAGCCAGGTAAGATACTAGCAATAGTTAAAGAAAAGTTGCAATCAGTTGGCTCAGAGCAATGTTCTGAAAGGTCATGTAACAAGCACTTAGCAAAATTTAATTAAAAATAAAGTTCTCTTTACAAGTGACATTTTGGAGCCAATTCCTAATGGGAACAGATTTCGGAAAAGTGACATCACTGGTGACACTGGTAGTATAGGGAGCCAGTGGGAAAGTAACTGCTTTGCAGACAGAAAACATTTTTTTTTAAAAAAACAAGAGGATTAAACATTCACATTTTCTTTTTTGATACACATTAATTTACAATCTCTTACATGAGGTTCCCACAATGCTAGGGCCACAAATGATGTCACTTGTCAGCAAGATGTCCCCTGGGAACAGTAGTCTCAGAGATGCCATTTGCAATTAAAGACTTTATTTTGAAAAACATTTAATGGTTTATACATGCTGAGAAGTGCTTCTCATCATAAGAGCTTTCAGAACACAGCTGAGCAGCAAAACAGGTGTAGCTTTCTTTGAGTTTATAACTCATCCTGACTGAAGCCATCTTTAAGGCTCCGGCTGGGCATGTGCGCGCGCGCGCACACACACACACACAGGGTATGTCTACACTATGAGGGTAGTTCGATTTTACTTAAATCGAATATGTGGAATCGATATTGCAAAGTCGAACGTGTGTGTCCACACTAAGGAGAGTAATTCGACTTTGTGAGTCCACACTAACGGGGCGAGCGTCGATATTGGAAGCGGTGCACTGTGGGCAGCTATCCCACAGTTCCCGCAGTCCCCGCTGCCCATTGGAATTCTGGGTCGAGCCGCCAATGCCTTCTGGGTAAAAAAATGTGTCGTCATCCGTCCGTCACTAACGCCCTCCCTCCCTCCATGAAAGCGCCGGCGGGAAATCAGTTCGCGCACTTTTCTGGTCAGTGACAGCGCGGACGCCACAGCACTGCGATCATGGATCACGCTGCGACCATCGCTGCAGTTGTGGCCGTTCTCAACACCTCGCAGCTTATCATACACCTTTCCCTGAGGCAGATGCAGAGAAATCAGGCGAGGAGGCTACGACACCGCCGTGATGGCCTGAAGTCGGAGAGTAGCACAGAGCTGTCAGAAACCACGAGCCCCAGCGCCCAGGACATCACGGTGGCAATGGGTCATGTGGATATTGTGGAACGGCGATTCTGGGCCCGGGAAACAAGCACGGACTGGTGGGACCGCATAGTGCTGCAGGTCTGGGATGAATCCCAGTGGCTGCGAAACTTTCGCATGCGGAAGGGGACTTTCCTCGAACTTTGTGAGTTGCTGTCCCCTGCCCAAAAGCGCAGTGACACCCGGATGTGAGCAGCCCTGACTGTCCAGAAGCGAGTGGCCATAGCCCTCTGGAAGCTTGCAACGCCGGACAGCTACCGGTCAGTCGCGAACCACTTTGGTGTGGGCAAATCTACCGTGGGGGTTGTTGTGATGCAAGTAGCCAACACAATCGTTAAGGTACTGCTCTCAAAGGTAGTGACCCTGGGAAACGCGCAGGTCATCATAGATGGCTTTGCCGCGATGGGATTCCCAAACTGCGGTGGGGCTATAGATGGGACTCACATCCCTATCCTGGGACCGGACCACCAGGCCAGCCAGTACATCAACAGAAAGGGCTACTTTTCAATGGTGCTGCAAGCACTGGTGGACCATCGGGGACGTTTTACAAACATCAACGTCGGATGGCCGGGCAAGGTTCATGACGCTCGCGTGTTCAGGAACTCTGGTCTGTTTAGACGGCTGCAGGAAGGTATTTACTTCCCAGACCACAAAATAACTCTTGGGGATGTGGAGATGCCTACAGTCATCCTCGGGGACCCAGCCTACCCGCTAATGCCCTGGCTCATGAAGCCCTATACTGGCGCCCTGGACACAGAAAAAGAACTGTTCAACTACCGTCTCAGCAAGTGCAGAATGGTGGTGGAGTGTGCTTTTGGCCGTCTCAAAGGGAGATGGAGAAGCTTACTCACTCGCTGTGATCTCAGTGAAACCAATATCCCCATCGTTATTGCAGCTTGCTGTGTGCTCCACAACCTGTGTGAGAGCAAGGGGGAGACCTTTATGGCGGGGTGGGAGCTAGAGGCAAATAGCCTGGCTGCTGATTACGTCCAGCCAGACAGCCGGGCCATTAGAAGATCCCAGCGGGACGCCCTGTGCATCCGGGAGGCTTTGAAAGCTAGGTTCCTGAGTGAGCAGGGCAACCAGTGACTTTTCAGTTTGTGGACAGAAAAGCTGAACCTGCCCCCGTTTCTTTACCCAGTTCATTTTGACTATCCTCTCCAGTTACATACCCCCTTCACCCCCTTCCCCTTCCCAAAAAATAAAATCATTTCGATTTTTTAATGAACACCGTTGTCTGTATTGCTGTTTTCGCGGGAATATTTTAAACCGGGGACGCAGACTGTGGCGGGGGGCGGGTTTAGTGTTCTGATGCAAATGATGCTTCTAAACTCCCGGAATGACAGGCTCCGCACTGGTGGACTGGTTATTTCAATGGAGCCTGCCAGCACTCCTGGGGGGGACTGTGTGTATGTGTCGGCTATGTGACTTTCTGGCAGGGGGGGGTAGGGTTACAGATCCCCTGCTGCGTGGATCTGTGAGCCAGGATAAGGACCGCTGCATAAGATCTGTAACTGCCCTCCCCCGCCACAAAGTCACAGAGCAACCCCCCCCA
>NW_020664439.1:8696201-8820429 GCF_002925995.2 Terrapene triunguis
CGGAATGCCAGGCTCCGCACTGGTGGACTGGTTATTTCAATGGAGAACATGAAAAACACCTCCCAGACTGACCAGGGTAACCAGTGACTGCACTGTGTATGTGTCCTGATGCTGGACCTGACACCGCCTCTGTACCCTGCTAAAGGTCACTGTCCTGTCCAATTACCAAGCCCCTTCCCCCCCTCCAGACAGACTCTCCCTCAAAAGAACCTGACTGAAACAGTAATGGAGAGAAACAAACATTTTATTGCGAACCAGACATGAAACGTGGGGGGTGAAACTTGGACGGGGGCTTGTGTGAGGTGGGTAGGAAAGGACTTATGAAATTTTGGGGAATGTCAGCCTTCTACTGCTAGAGCAGTCTGCAGGGGTTGACTGAAAGTTTTAACGGCCCTTGCCGCCCCTCCTTCTTTGGACTTTGGGTGAGGGTGGTGTGGGACTTGGTGGCGGGTGAGGGCGGTTACAGATAGACTGCAGCGGGGCTCTGTCCTCCTGCCTCCGGTCTTGCAGAACATCCACAAGGCGCCGGAGCGTGTCCGTTTGCTCCCTCATTAGTCCAAGCAGCTTTTCAGTAGCCTGTTGGTCCTCCTGACGCCACCTCTCCTCCCGTTCCATGACTGCTCGGTGCATTTGTGACAAGTTCTCCCTCCACTGTGTCTGCTGGGCTGCCTGGGCTCGGGAGCAGCCCATTAGTTCTGTGAACATGTCTTCACGCGTCTTCTTCTTCCTCCGCCTAATCTGCGCTAGCCTCTGGGAGTGTGCTGACAGGCTGGGTTGGGAGACAGTCGCAGATGTGTCTGTGTGAATTTTAAAAAGGGAGTGAATTCCTGAGACAGATAAATGAAATTGTATACAAAGAACCTAGTCTTTCTCTGTGAACAAGACCATGCACTGAACCTCTCACATGCGCACTCAGGACAAGGTCGAATTTTCGGCCGTCGCCTTCAGTGCCTGTGGACTTGCGGAGGTCTTGGAGTGATCTGAGAAGCGTGGCTGGAGACCTGAACTTCTGGAGCGGGCAATAATGGTAAGCCGCAGACTTGTGGCTGCTTAAAACTCCAGCAGTAGCACTGGCCTCCTTTCACATTGAAAGCAATGCCAGTCTCTGCTGCCAGCAATCAGGGCAGCATCAACTCTGCCCCTGTCCCACCCCCTCGCGGCTGTCCCAGGGAAAGATCCCTGTATGCTGCCCCTCTCCCTCCACCGCGTGGCTGTAAAGCAGTCCCAATACTAACAGTCCCCTCCCTAATTCAAAGCAGGGCGTCATGAGCGACATCACCCTCCTGAGGATCCCGGACACCCAGAGAGAACGCATGCTGCGGGAAAGCATGCAGAAACCGGGGCCGTATGCCGCCATGCTATGTCGGGCCATGATCCCGGAGTACTTGATTGTGGCGTGGAGGGGGCATGTCTGCTACCACGGAGGGCCCACTAAGATCGCCCTACCCCGGAACCTGATCAACAGGCTTGAGCTCTACCTCCACGAGACCTACGAGGAGTTCTCCTACGAGGATTTCTCGTCGATCCCCGGCCACATTGACCGGATTTTCGCGTAGGTGCACTGGGACTTTGGAGTGGAGCGTCTTGGGCCTGGGAATCATGTAGTAACGGACATTGTGAAATTTTTTTAAAATACTTGGGACTAAATTGAGAAGAGCCTAAGACAGAGAAATCATGCAAAACCCATTTGTTACCTTTGTAAATATTCCTGTTTTGTACCTGATTATTTTTTTACTAGTTTACAGCACTTTTATAAATATACATTGTTAATAGTATAAATATTACCGTTCTGTTTTAAATAAATGTTTACATGTTTACAGCACTTACTGCTTGATCCGTCCCCTGATTCTGTGTCCGGGGTAAGGGATGGGGACGGTTGGTAGGGGATCTCGGTAAGGGTGATGAAGAGCTCCTGGCTGTCGGGGAAATCAGCGGTGCCAGCGCTGTCGACTGCCTCGTCCTCCTCATCTCCTTCTTCATCTTCCCCGTCCGCTGTCATGTCCGACATGATCCCATCCTCGGAGTCCACGGTCAGGGGTGGGGTAGTGGTGGCGGCCGCTCCCAGGATGGAATGCAGTGCCTCGTAGAAACGGGATGTGTGGGGCTGGGATCCGGAGCGTCCGTTAGCCTCTTTGGTTTTTTGGTAGCCTTGTCTCAGCTCCTTGATTTTCACGCGGCACTGCGTTGCATCCCGCCTGTAGCCTCTCTCTGCCATGGCTTTGGAGATCTTCTCGTAGATCTTAGCATTCCTTCTTTTGGAGCGCAGCTCTGAAAGCACGGACTCATCGCCCCACACTGCGATGAGATCCAAGACTTCCCGATCAGTCCATGCTGGGGCCCTCTTTCTATTAGATTGCACGGCCATCTCTGCTGGAGAGCTCTGCATCGTTGCCAGTGCTGCTGAGCTCGCCACGATGTCCAAACAGGAACTGAGATTCAAACTGCCCAGACAGGAAAATGAATTCAAATTTTCCCGGGGTGTGGCTGGTCAGAGCATCCGAGCTCGGACTGCTGTCCAGAGCGTCAACAGAGTGGTGCACTGTGGGATAGCTCCCGGAGCTATTAGCGTCGATTTCCATCCACACCTAGCCTAATTCAATATGGCCATTTCGAATTTAGCGCTACTCCTCTCGTTGGGGAGGAGTACAGAAGTCGAATTTAAGAGAGCTCTATGTCGATCTAAATAGCTTCGTGGTGTGGACGGGTGTAGGGTTAATTTGATGTAACGGCGCTAAATTCGACATAAAAGCCTAGTGTAGACCAGGCCACACACACACAGAGCAGCTTAACTAAGGATGTGTTTTCAAAGTGACATTGAAATTGCTGTGTAGACACTTTTCAGTTTAGCTTAATCTATATTACCAGGCTAAGCTAAATTGAAATAAGAGTGTCTATGCATGGACTTGCTCCAGTTTCACTAAATTGCTTTTAAAACCACACTTTTAGTTAAACTGGTGCCAATGTGTATAGACAGGGTCTTGCATCATAAATAATCTCTAGGATCTGTGCCCTTTCTCTGGCCAACTCCATTGTGTTAAGCATCTGGTTTCTGCATGAAATTATTCTATTTGATTAGGGTTTATTTGCTCTTCTTTTTGTTTATGTATTTCTATCACATAGCCTCCATCACCATCATATCTGAGTAGATCAAACATTAATCTGTCTTCAGAACAGCCCTTTGATGTATTAGTTCAACTTTACAGTTGGGCAACTGAAGCACAGAGATATTAGGGACCAGCTTTTCAAAAAGCTCACCCCTCATTTAGGTATAAGAGTTGTAATACGAAATGTGCACATAACATTGTATTATCATTGTCCGGTCATAGGAGAGATTTAAAAAAATTCTCTACTACCAGTGGGTGTGGGTTTGTCCGAGTCTGAAGAAATGGTCACAAGTATCTTGGATTATGGAACACATCTCAAATATCCATATTTCTTCCTTATTCCATCTCATACAATAGCTAGAGACAGAGCTGAACATATGATATCTAGAGAGCTGTACAGCCCATATTATTCCTTCACACTTCACTGCTTCTCCTATTTGCTTGCATTAAGGATGGATGTGGTATTCCATTTGGAAAGAGCCATATCAAGACAGAGGCTTAACAAATGAAACAAAAATTTAAGCATCTAGAACTCGTCTCTTCAGTGCTGTAGAACAATTCTGCCACAATCCTCAATTACTGCTCTGTCTAGTCAGACTGTAGTAATGCATTAAAACAAAAACAGGAAAAGTTGTTCTGTACTACTTTCAGAACCAGCCTCCAGAATAAAAATCTTTTAAAAAAGCACTTTTTGCCTAATTAAGATTAGCACTCAGTAGCAGAAGCTTTGAATATGTAATCTTATGTCAGACGGGATCATTTCAGTAACCTAGGCTGGTGAAGTCCCCCATTCTTATCTTTCAGTAGGACCTCACATGGATAAATCAATTATATAACCAGAAAAGGGTCATGGTCACTGTTGATTTACCACTTTATTACAGTTCAATAAAGCCAGTAAAGTACAGTTGTCATTTTGAAAGATTCTTCAGCTACCTCATAAAAATTAGTTCCTACCTTTTTCAGAAATACATCTTTTCAAATTATCTAGCATGGAATAACTTTCCAATGGCAGCAAAGACTCCATTACAACATGTAATTTAGGGGAGAAATATTAAAATGGTGAACTCAAAGGAGCGGGATAGAGGTATAAAATTGTCTTAGCTCCATTGACTTCAACAGTTCTGATAAGTTACACTAGCAGAGAACCTGACACAAAAATCAAATCTGAAAACACTATTAATACTGTACTCTAGTTTGTTACAAATAACAGATGTTCAAAAGTTCAGAGAAAAAATAATGAGCATTACAATCCTTAGATATTGTGAATATTTTTATTGTGTGTTTATATGCAATATAACATTGTACTTGCTTACTTAAAATAGCAGCAAATAGAAAAATTATTGAAAATGTACTTACCGGTACTTTCTTTATATATTAATTCCACAGGTGAAGCAGTTCAAAAGCTATTCTGCCCTCTGTCAGTTTTTGAATGGTTCCACTATTAGTCCTAATTTTCAGCAAAGGTAAAAACAACTGGAATTTCCACATCTTATTTTAGTGCACATGAATTTGTATCAACAAATATATTCACATTATAATTTACATCACGGCAGAAAAAAAAAAAAAAAAAAAAAAAAAGGGTGCACAACATCCTGACGGAATAAAAGCGAAAGATATCAAGGTGTGCTGACTCCAATGGCTCTCAGCTAGAGAAATTAAAATTCAGCATAGGGTATAGAATTACACTGCTTGATGCTGCATAAGTTTCAAATCTTATTATGCCATATTATCCAGTCAGAATCCTGTGGTTCTGTTGTAATCCTCGTTAGGGTTTCTACTTGCCTAAAAACCTTACTTTTACATTCTACTGTTTTTCAGCTGTCTTCTGCTCTCATTTTTGTTTTCTTTCTTAAACTGCATGCATTTTACATCTGTAAGGCAGGTACAGCTGAGATCTGTGTCAGTGGTTGAACCAAAAGAGATAATCCTGGAGACATGCTCTAAAACACACTACTGTAATCATAAATCCAAGGAGGTGGATGATAGCCTATGATAATAAATTCTTGCAAACGAAAACAGTAAGCAGCAGTCCCAGTCAATATGTGATTTTCTTGCTTCACCTCTGTTGAATGTATCTCAGTAGATTTTTTTTCTTGTATAATAGATTAAACCAGCAATTTGCATATGTTCTATTGGTGTCAACACAAACAAGATGAGCCTAGTTTAAAAATCTTTAAAACATAAAAAATCCTTCAATAATTCTGTTTGTAAACATTTCTAGGAATTGCTGTTTTCTGTTGCCCTGGAGTCTCATCCGTGCCACAAAAGCTTCATTCAGAGGCCTCCACTCCATAAAACATGAGTGCTTTTTAAGCAGTTTTCTATTATACAGGCCAAACTACCTCACAAACAGAGTAATCCTGGATGAAGAAATTGTTAAAACTGTAGAGGGCTAAATCCTCTCACTTTGCATAAAGTGCACATACACAGGAGAGAGGCAGTGTGGTGTAGTGGCTAGGGCACTGAACTGGGGCTAAGAGGCCAGGGTCTAACTCCCTAGCTCTGTCAGTAATGTGCTGTGACACCTTGGTTCCTCTATTTCCCCTCTTGTTCTCAACCACTGTCTGGGTTGTCTAGTTAGATTGTACGGTTTCTGCTTCCCAAGAGGCTAGAAACAAAGGAAACTATGGGTATGTGCAGAGCTGAGCACAATGGGACTCTGATCTCAGTTGGGGTCTGTATGTCCTGCCATAATATAAAAATAATGTGATCCTTAAGCCTTACTTCCAGGCTGAGGAAGGCCTGGGCAAAACCTCTGTAGCCACCGCACCTCCAGTTAGGAGGGGACTGGCCAGTGGAGCTGATTTCTCAATCATTGATCTGCTGGCAATGTCCATTACTCACCTTCAAAGTCCTCCTTGCAGATCAAGCCTCTGAAGAACTGTGCTCAATATTGGGCATCATCCCACATGTGCAGCAGAACCTGACACATTAGTACACAGGAGCTGTGAGCCGATGGGGAAGGTGTTTGACTCACATAGAGCAAATCTTTATGCCTGAGCCTGCTTCTTATTTTTCCATTTTCCTTTCATTCAACCAAATAAGATATTGGCAGCATCATTCACAAAATCTAAGTCTGCATGTTGCTGAAATGAAGTTTGGCATTTAGCGTAAAAGATTATATCAAGGTTTGAGGCAGACAGAAAAACACCCCAAGAAGCTCAGCAGTTCAGTACCCCTATTTACATATATATGGCAGCTTCATTAGACAGCACCAAGATTTCCCTCATGAAATTTTTAGCATTGTACAAAAAATGTGGTTTTGTAAACATTTGGAATGCTCTTTTTTCTTTTGTAACTTTAGATATAAATGCTCTAATATAGCCCCATGGTCTCCAAAATTGTTACGCACCATTTTCTGGACAAGGAACATTATATGTTTTTGTTCAATTTGGAACTTCATTTCTATGCAGGGAAAAAATTAAATGTTCACTTGGGTAATAAAATAATCCTACACCTTCTCTTCTGTGCACAAATAATCTTTTCTGCATGTAACGGGCATGCGAAGGGTGTACAATCACATTTGGGTGGGGAAAGAACTAAATCAAGATGTGAAAGGAAGGCTGGGTTTTTTGGTAAAAGCAGAAAATTGGAGCTCAGGAGATGTGAGTGTAATTCCTGGCTCTGACACAAATTTATTGTATGATCTTGGGCAAGCCACTTAATTTCTCTGTACTTCAGTCCAAAATGGGGATAATACGTCATTTCTTTCACCCTCTATCAGTTTGTCTATTTAAATTGGGGCAGGGACTCTCCCTAACAATGTGAGCGGACAAAGCGTACCACAATGGGGCCCAAGCTCTTTTGGGGCCTCAGGCACTACTGTAATACAAACAAACAATAGAAGGGTTTGTTAAGATGGTAGTCAGATAGAGGGCATGTCTACACTGTCCTGGAGTTCGGACTACTGGGGTACAAATAATAATGTGCACCAAAGAACTGCACTGTAACTCTCCTGCGTGGATGGTATGGGCACAAACTAAAAGGTTCCTACTTCATGTTAGTCCTCTTCAAACAGGAATAAGTTATGTTAATGCAAAGTAGGAACCTTTCAGTTTGCACTCGCAGTGTCCACACAGGCGTTACAGCACAGCACATTGGTGCGCACTTTTATTCACGTCTCCATAGTCTGAATTTGAGGGCAGCATAGGCATGCCTTTAGCCTCATCTTACAAAAACAGAAAATAGAGCTGAACATTGCAAAGTCCTCTATTCCCAGGTTTAAAATAGCAGCTGCGTCCCATTTTGCAGCAGATGTACTGCAGATGGCTGACTTGGGGGCCTGATCCTGCAAGATGCGGAGTGCCCTTGACTCCCATAGGTGTCATTTGGACTGGAGAGTGTTGGGGCTTGTCTACATTTACCAGAGGATTGACACTGTGGCGATCGATGCATCGGCGGTTGATTTAGCGGGTCTAGTGAAGACCCGCTAAATCGACTGCCGATCGTTGACGTCACGTAGTGTGGACCTGCGGTAAGTAGATCTAAGCTATGTGGATTTGAGTTACGCTATTCATGTGACTCAAATTG
This sequence comes from Terrapene triunguis, assembly GCF_002925995.2. Classification (NCBI taxonomy): domain Eukaryota; kingdom Metazoa; phylum Chordata; order Testudines; family Emydidae; genus Terrapene; species Terrapene triunguis. The sequence goes on from NW_020664439.1 coordinate 8,703,836, forward strand.
CATAGTTTAGATCGACTTTTCCCTTTAGTGTAGACAAGGCCTCAAACTCCTCTCAGAGGCGCTCAGGAAGAATGAAACTTGTAACATGCTAGACTGAAATGGACTTTTCTGAAACTGCATGGTGGCCCTTTTATGACATTGCTTGTGATGCTGGCAACAGTCAGTCTATAATTTCAGATTTGGGGCTTTTCATCCTGCTCCAGTACTGGCTTTAACAATCAAAAGTTAACATTTCAAAGTTTTATTCAGGTAACAGACCTGAGCGATCAATGGCTATTCAACAGAAGGCTGCTGAAATTAGCCTCCCTCCCCCACAATATCACTAACAACTGATATTGTCCAGCAAGTACCAGTCACAGGCAGGAGGTTTATAAATGCTGTATACACTTTTCAAAAATTAAGTGCCCAATGAAAGGTGCTGAGTTAGCCGCACTACATACTTAATTCCTCTCTCTATCCAATGACTATGTGCAACATAGGCAGTGGCAGGGCTAGCCTTTCCAATAAGAGTGCTTCTGCCATATTCCAGAGGGGCCTCTTCTGTGGTAAAACGATAAATTCATCTCTGTGCTCCTTTATTCCACAGCTAGGTTGTCAAATGTGATACTGGCTTTTCTGACGTGAGTATTATAAACTGGACTGAAACCAGCATCTCATTTCACTTAGGAAAGCTGAACTGCCATCAGATGGTAACTATTATTGTTTAGTATAACTTTGGCTTACATCAGTACCAGTGACCTAGATAAAAGGCTCTATATCCCATTACCAATCCCCTGAGTTATCCAATCCTTAATAATCAGATCTTTAATTTCAGATATAATTTACTGTATATATACACACACAAGAAATGCTTCTTATGTACTTTCAGGATGCTACCTTTAGACAAGTGGGTTCAGATATCTATTATAGGATTCAAGTTCTGGAGATGTGAACAGTGTATATGTCACATTAAACACTCTTACTTTGAATACTTTAGTTCTTCTAAATGAGTAGGCAGTGCATATCTATTTTATTGTTGACCTCTGAGGTCAGCACTGGTGTCAGTGCATTGTGCATTCCAGCAGAGATCCACCATGAAATTGTGCTCTGGTAAATATTGGTGAGGTTCGGGGGAGGGAGGGAGAAGATTGAGAGTCCTCTTGAATGGGCTCTCTATAGCCTGTATGCATTCACTGTATTATGTCTGGGCCCATCTGTGGGAATGTGGGCTAGGAACTGGCAGTGGTAGGATTTTTGCCATTGTGACTCAAAGAAACAACTATGGAACATACACTACAGCAGGCAAGAGAACATGAACTAAAAAGAATCTCCTGAAGTAGGTACTTTACTGACTGATTGTCTCTCTCACTGAACACTGTTAAACCAGCAAACTGAATGAGGCAAGGGGTCCTGTAGAAATAACAGCATTGATCGTGAAATTCAAGACTGATTGTGATGCATATAAATAAGGAGGCAGAGTTAAGGTTACCAAGGCAATCTAAATTTTGGCATTTCCTAATTTGAGTGCTTCACTTTGCAACTTTGATATTTTCAGATAGGTTTTTGAAATGCAATGTTATTTTACAAAACTATATGGGCCAGATTCTGCCACCTTTACTCACATTGAGTGCTACTGAAATAAATAGGAATATTTGTAAAGTAAGAACCTACTTAATATGAGTAAGGGTGGCAGAATCTGGCCCTATCTTAATATAAGTGAATTTACAAGTAATTTCCTTGACTTCAAGTGTATTTTAAAGAAAACTTTTTTTTCTAGTTTAGAAGTTTCTCACCTTCTACCATCTGATGGAATTACCCAATATTACAAATACAGTATGGATGTTTATGAAGACTTGACAATAACATGCATGTATTTAAGTTAAGTGACTGTTGGTAATAAAGAAAAATACCCTTTTTTAACTTGATTGCTTTTATGCTAGCTAACAAGATACATAGGAGAACTTTAGGTTTGAACATAATATATACAGCCTTGAGAGGTTTTATTTTATTTTAAAGATAATCCATCTGAAAACTGGGGCTCATTCTATGTCTGTTCATACTGACTACTAACTGGGATTATTGTACTATGACCCAATTGCTATTTATGTTATCAGTGTATGCAATAATTTCATTAGTGGAATTTAGCTTCCAGATTCATTTCATAATCCCCATGTCTATTACTTAGAGAGGAAAAAAGCACAAATCAAGATGACATTTTAAAAAGTGTAGCTGAGACTGGTCTTGTAGGAACCTCTAAATCCTTTCCCATATTAAATACCTTATCTCAGCAGCAGTGTACCAGCCATTTAGGAAAATTAAAGAGGGAGATAGCAAGGAGAGACAGCAGATGATAAAGTGCAATAGTAGTTCCAGTCATGTAGATAATGAAGGGACCCAGCACATGGCCTTTTCAGTTTATCCCTCTCTCAGCTTATCCTTCATCTGCTTACATTCAAATGGGTAAGTCATTATTGAAATGATTTTGAAATGGGGTGCTCTAGTTTCATATGACTTATTTGTATGTATCCTATAACACAAAATACTTGGTAAATCTTTTGGCAGGCAGGTGATGTAGACTTTTACCATTATAATTCAGTTTGGGATTTGATTTCTAAATGGTGACTGATCACTAATACTTATATTTAATTGAACTTTACTTACTGCTCAAGACATGTTTGTTTGTGCAGCAGAACCCATTGTATGGTGAACCATTGCCTGTAACAGACAGTGTTCTACACTATAAAGTATTGCACACTTTCTGCAAGGTGCTCAACACCTGCTATTCTAGAAGATAATGGATGCTGAGGGCATATTGAAGGACTGGACCCTTATTCTTTAGTATTACCAGAGACATACTCTTTGTGATGCTTACATTTGCTCTGGGAAAGTACACTATGGACGAAGCAACGCTTGATTGCATTTAAAGCATTCCAATTTTACTTCAGATAACTAGGAAATGTTACCTCAGTGTCGGCGGCATTCCCTATATATATTATTTTGCATAAAGGAATGCTGAAAATACTGGATTAACATCCTCTAGTTACCCAAAGGAAACCTGGAACATTTTAATAGCAACTGCTACATACTATGCATGCATGTAGAGACTCTTCACAGGCTTGCATGTGTGGACCTGACCATTTTTTTGTGGGGTTCTAAAATTAAATACTCCCCTAACTTTCTTTCCCACATCGTGTCTGCTTCTCTACCCTGACAAAATTTAAAAGCATCCCTTAATTCTCGGCCCTTCTTGATCTTGCTTCCCCCCCCTCCATGATTTATGTGGATTCCTCAGCACAGTCCAAGTGCCCCACCCAATTTCCCACTCCATTTCTTTTGCTCCTACTTTTGCTTCAGGTCAGGAAAACCTAAGCACTTGTGTTTCTGGGGAGACTTCTGCCAATCTCAGGCAGTTGGGGAGACCAACAGCGGCTCCTTAACATCCTCCTTGGGTAATAGCTCCCTTATATCCTTCCCTTTCCACCTCCTCTCCTATCTGGTGGGGACTAGTGGTTGCCGTCAGTCACTGCAGCGTGAAAACGCCCTTCTGCGGCAGCTGACTCTGCTTTTAACTCTCATAACGTTCAACGTGAAATACTTTTGTATCTGCCAAGAACCAAGGAGAGGGTAGAGCAGAAGAGGGAAAGCACCTGTTTCAGAAGAGTGCCCCCTACTGTAGCAATTAGATGGAGGCAGGCCTTCAAAGATTGGGTAGTGGTAGCTGTGAGTAAAAGTTGGGTTCCCCCTCACATCCAAAGCAGTTGATCAGCACTGCCCTATTTGTTTAGCTTCTTACCATTTTGTGTTACGGGGTCTCTTTCTCATTCTTTCATCGGCGAGGATATATAAGAAGTAGGAGGCTGATCCCCTTCCAAACACAGTAGATGCCCTGGGCCTCAGCACTGGCTCCCTAGCAAGCAATGTGGGTCCTGGAGAACTCACATTGTCAAGAAAAGGAGCTTTCCTGCCATCTCTGAGAATTCCACCCTACCTGACTCTCCCACTTCCATCTCCTCCCCCTAATGAGGCAGAAGAGATGATCAGGTAAAATGTTAGGAAACATTGGGTCTTGATCCTTCTGGCATTGAAATCCATGGCAAAATGCCCAGTGATTTCAATGGAAGCAGGATTGGGCCCTCAATCATTAATTTTTAAACAGAATTGCATTATTTAACAAGAGAAAAACAGACTAAGAACATTAGCAAGAACATAATGTAATTTAGGATAGTCAGAGTATGCAAATATTTTACTTTTTAAACACAAATGAATTAACATGTCTGCACTGCATAAATTGTAAAAATATTTGCAAAAGTTAACTTTCTAGCTGAGTTAAATCAAGTGAAGTTTTACCTTTCATCGGCCAGCCCATCTCTTTGTTATTTTTTACGCCAAGATGAAATGGATATCTTAAACATCAAAACAACTCAGCCTTACATTCTGCTTACATGCCACTAACAATACCTCTTCCCACCTGTAGGTCACTGGTTCAGAGGTGAACAGGTCAATTCTGTCAGTTCTTCAAATCTAAATCTGGGAATCCTCAGTGCTTAAAGGTTTTGAGATCAGCTTCTTCAAGTCACCAAAGTTCCTTGCCACAGGTGCACGCTTCTATTGTAACTAATTGCTACACAGACTGTGGAGATTTTTCTTCAAGTGATAGCCTTTTGAAGTTAACTTGTGTGCCTTCCTGCAACTATATACCATGGATTAAATGGTGACACCATTGCTCACACAAATGATCTGTATCTATGGGATTGGGGGGTGGAAAGAAAGCAGTGGACTTCCTGTGAATAATCATTGCCTAAAGCATTGAGTAATAAAGATGAAATTTTCAGCATCCTCTGTTTGTGAAAGGAAAAAAACTGAAAATGAAATGGATTATTCTGTTTATTGGAAATGTATGCACCTTGGAGGGCTTTGTTAATTTTTACATGAAGATCAGGCTAAACAAAGTCTTGTAAAATAACTGATTAAAAAGGGAGGGGTTAACTTGATTGAGAGTACAAAGATTCAAAGCTATGGTTCTTTGCCTTAGGGCTAGATTGAGCTTTTAGGCTCAGTCCTATGTAAGAGGTGGTATGCAGCTGCATCATCCGAGGATTAGCCTTTGGAAAGTGTTGCGACTCAGCCCTTACTCCCAGGAATAAGCAAGACACAGCAGCCCCTTTCTATGTGTCTCCATGTTTTGATGCATCAGGACGATGAAAACACCAAAATGCAATGCAAGGACATCAGGCTGAGGTTCCCCGAAAGTGGCTGTTATAAATTATTACTTTAAAGAGCGAAGTACATTGATCTCTCAATTTTCTTATTTTCTCCACTGAAATCACTGAAGTGTACAGTGGCTATGCCATAACTCTATAAAGTTTCAAGATCCAGTGTTTGTACCTGTGACCATCAGCTGATTTAATACTAGTCACAAACTATAGTGCTGTCTTCCAGTTTCTCAGTGACCTGCCTGGACCTGGTGGTTCTTTAGATATATTTAATAATGTCAACACCTAACTCTTTCCCCCACCCTGTTAAGAAACTCAGTCCCATCAACATAGCACACACAAATGACTCCATATGCATCATTTAAGATGAATGAAACTAGATTATATTACATTCCACATCATACAGTTTCAAGATTAAATGATAAAAAATAATTTTACCTTTTGAACCTGCATTGCAAACTTAGTAAATATGGGCTAGATTCTGCCAGCTTTATTCACCTTAAGTAGTACCTTACTCTGTAAACAGTCCCATTAATTTAAATGAACTACTTGTGGAGTAAGGTATTAATAAAAAGAAGTCAAGCTCTGCCACACACACCTTGACGTATTATAGATTGGAATGGCTTTAAATAGCACTTTCTAATATCTTCAGAAGTTTCCCTCCCTAGTGACATAAACACTGGTATTTACTGATTTACATTCTCTTTAGGATTCTAGGGCCAGATCTTCCACTGGTGTAAATTGGCATAGCTCCACTGAAATCAACTGAGCTAAGCCAGTTTACACCAGTTTAGGATCTGCTCCCTAATCTTTAAATCATTAAGTCAAGATAATGCTATTCTTTCTCTGAGCTTCTGATACTGTAGTTTCAGATCGCATCAAATCATTTAAGTACTGCATGTAACTCTGAGCCATATGCTAACTTGGACACATTCCTTATCTTTCATCTAGATCCTGATTAAGCTGTAAGGAGCTGCTCGGTTAGCACTGAGTTTCTCATAGCATGTAATGAGTTTCAATGTCTCAACACAGCCTCAGTTCTTACACACCTGATGTGTAATTTGTCATTCAGACACAGAAAAACATAGTTAAAGTAGTTGCAATAATTAAGCCATGTATATGCTTTCTGGATCCCAAGTACACTTTTATTAGTTTAATAAGAACAGGTCATCAGCTATATATATTTACAGGCATAAAATTCTGATACTTATTAAACTAACATTAAATGCATATTCTACAAATCTATAGAATTTCACCCTCGAGGGTGAAGTCAATGGCAAGACACAATTCACTGAATTGACTTCACTGAAGTTTTGTCTCAGAATTTTTTATTTCAAGCTGCTCTCAGATGTAAATCATTTTTACACCTTGAAAGCTTACAGCAAAAAATGGTTCTTTCTGCCTTAAAAAGCTGACTTTTCACAATTTATCGGAATCTGTTCTTTTGGTGATCCCCTGTGGGCCCTGTATCATACCAAAAGTGCTTTGGAATAAGAGGCATATGGCCCAGTTTCTTTGGCTACGTCTTCACTACAGGGGGGGGTCAATTTAAGATACGCAAATTCAGCTACGCGAATAGCGTAGCTGAATTCGACGTATCGCAGCCGACTTACCCCGCTGTGAGGACGGCGGCAAAATCGACCTCCGCGGCTTCCCGTCGACGGCTCTTACTCCCACCTTCGCTGGTGGAGTAAGAGCGTCGATTCGGGGATCGATTGTCGCGTCCTGACGGGACGCGATAAATCGATCCCCGAGAGGTCGATTTCTACCCGCCGATTCAGGCGGGTAGTGTAGACCTGCCCTTTATCAAAGGTTCACTCCAAGATTTAGCAATTCTTTCTCCAGCCTACTGTTGTTTGAAACAGGATAGAAGTTACTTTTTATTGACACGAGCAGCCATATGATTTGAAATACATAAGTAGTATTACCTGATTCACCAGGTCTTGAACATTATTACCCTGTATGAGATTACAAATGACAAGCATGATTATGTTTATCTTTACAACTGGTTGAAATTTTTTGACTTTCAACAATTGAAAAAACATGAACATTTTCGGTGTAAGCTATGTGAAAGTGACCCCTCAGTTTTTTATCCAGCTATAGAGTGTCATTAGATTTTTCTAAGTTTGAAATTTCAAACATTAGAATTTTGAAAAAAAGGGAGAAAGTTAAAAAAATGGTCACTGGCTCTGTAGAGTTTAACCTCAGGTACTCACAGGTAGAGTGACCCCATAGACTGTAACTCCTGAAACAGGACAGAAGAAGAGAAGCAATCTCTTGGAGAACTGGGGAATAGCCCACTTAGTGCTTTATAAAATCATAGCTAATGGGTTTAATTGCACTAGGAAGGGAATATGTAGCTAATGCAACATATATCACATAGGTGTTAAGTGGTTATATTACCTATCCCTAACCAAGGAGTGGGCTGCTGCATTCTGCAGTAGCAGAAGTTTATCAGTGCATTTCAAGGTTTATCATCAGTATATTGGGCCCAATTCACTAACCTAGAGCATTTGTATTGGATAGATGCACTCACTAGTCAGTACCATCAAACCATTAACACATTAACACATTATTTGTGTTATCTTAACGCATAGGAGGCCCAGTCATTGACCTAATTGTTAAAAGGTGTAATATCTGCTCATTGACAAATCACCACTTGAATTAGCATTCATAAAGAAGAGAAAATGGGGAATATATACTAGGATTAGAAAAAAAGCTAGCTCTTTTATATATTAAGTTTCATCTTCATGAAAAATATATTGTAATCAGTCTTCTTGTTTCCAGGCTCTCAATAATTTTTCAGAAACAACTTGATGCCAATGGGGGAAATACAAAGTGAATAAAAATTGTTCTATTGTAAAGTATGTTTCATGAAACAAAATCATACATGTAGATGTTAAACCATGCCGTATTTGAGCTCCTTCCATGTCAGAGTAGAATAGCAGTACTACAATTCATCGGATAAGACTGAGTGCTTTTCAAAATCCCACCATCAAAGTTGAATGTTGCCTTGATATATTAGCAGGGGAACACACAATAAAATAAAGGCTGAGGCATCACAATGTGCTTTGTTCATTTATTAGACAAGGGTGCTTTAAGGTTTCAGATTTTGTAATACTCCATAGTATACTAGTACATTTTCAGTAGAATAGTTTGTGTAAGTAGCAAAGTCTCAGTAATTGTATTAAACCTCACTACTGTACTTTGGTATCAAATCTTTGCTCAGAAGGAGGGGGAGCCATGACTTTTTGGTGGGTATGTAAACTAACCTACCAATTATCATGGTTCAGCTGTACTTAATTGTGCTATGCCCGAAGCAATATAAGACATAACGGGACTGTTTCTAAGTGGAAGTTATTTGCTCTTGATCCATTTATTATAAATATTTCAGAACATTTAGACAACAAAATACACAGATCGAACAAACTGGATGGGTCAAAAGGGGATAGTAACCATTACCATGTTCACCTCTTCAGGATGTTACAAAGCTTCATGTTTGTAAAGTAACATATCTGTGCCTCAGTTTCCCTTTTTATGAAATATGAAGATTGTTACTTACCTTCCTTTGTAAAGCACTAAGATCTATAGAAGACGAGCATTCCAAAAGAGCTAAGTACAATTATTACCACAAAGTAGTATTGTGGAAATTCATTTCACATCAGTTCCTCCATTGCACTTGGAGGATTAAAGATTTTAACAACCAAGAGGTACCTGAAGAGCTACATTTCAGCAGCTGAATGACTGTGTGCCAGGCTAGTTTTAGGATAAATTCTGCTCTCATTCAGAGCCCTTCCACTGACATCAATGGGTTTGGGATCAGGCTCTTATTCTCTCAGGGAGAGAGGACAGGTGAGCAGCATTAGAAAATTTAAGAGAATATTAAGACCCAGAAAGGAGAAGGGTTAAACTTTTCTGACTGTGTGTGTATTCCTGTCAGATCCTTGTCTACTCTCTGTAGTTACCCTGTTGTATGGATTCTGGGAGGGGGGTTGGATAACTCTGTCCCCTTGCAGTATTAAGCAGTATCCCAACCCATATAAAACATACCAGGTCTAGTGCAACTACTTGGACATCAGTTTCAATTTCACTAACTATGAATACTCAAACTTAGCTTTCTATGTGCAGTAGTGCTAGTAAAGCTTGAGTGTCTGAATGTTTATGGAAAGCCAGTGTAGAAGAGGAACTGGCATGACTTGCAAATTAATTTTTACATTCCAATGAATAACTACTGGAAAATGTGATATTTTACTTGCTGTACCATTTAATCTTGTGTAAATGGGAGCCAGGCCATTTTGTATCTGTGAAACCTGTCTATGGAATTCTCTGCCAAATAAAGTTTGAGATGCCCAGTCAAACACTTTATTTAAGGCAAGACTGTGGATTTTAATTCCTTCCCCATGCGGATAATGTTATTGTTTAGTTTGTACAGTGCCCTGTGGTACTGTTGTGAAGGACAAAATGTAACGATCAGTTGTTGATGACTGTGTCTTCTTGGTTATTTAGGAGATGCGAGAAGAAATTAATTAACAACTGAGTTTCAAATGAGACATTGCTAGCACACAAGCATGTAGGCACTAATTAGCCTAAACATGCTTGTTTGATTTCCTCTGCAGTGACTTTGGGAATTAAGGACTCAGTTCAAAATAGCCATTACTAAATAACTGTGTACATGATTAAAACATAAGGTTATTAGAGAAAGCTTAGCTAAAAAGTAGACAAGCTGGATAGATACCAGTTGCTGTGTGTTTTATTTTTAAATCATGGCTATGTCCCATCATGCATTGGGGATTTAGATGACAAAAACAATGTTTCTTTTCTGTCAGGAGAGTAAATTAGTGGTTAAAGCACAGGATTACCAGTCACCAGATTTACATTCGACTCCCATCTTTACCATTGAATCGGCAGATGAGTTTGAGTAAGTCACTTGACCCTTGTTCCTTTGCATTGCCATCTGAAAAATGGAGATTCTATGATAACATTTACCTACTGTACCTTGTGTGTGGTCCACTAAAGCACTCAGAGCCTCCTGCAAGCTATCTTATTAAACTGGGCCCTGATTCAGCAAGCCATCTCTGTTCAGCAAAGCACCTGAGCATTTGCCAGATACCTTGTTGAACTGGAGTCTTATTGCAAAAATATCAGGACAGATCTAAAGAGATCCAAAAGAATTGCCTTTATGTGCCCTGCCCTGTGTGGTCCATGCTAAGTTCTATTTTTCTCACCATTCTTATCACTAACAGTTTTAAATAGCACCTATCGGTATTTATACCCTAAAATTTCACATGGGTGCATCTTTCAGATCACAACTGATAGTTACATAAAAATTCTGAAATCCTTCCCCCCCAAACCACTAATCACATGACACTTAATCTAAACCAAAGGCAAACTGTTTAGCTATGAATATATTTTCCTAGCCAGTGTTCTAGATGTAATAATGGTTTTCAGAATGTGTGGGTCTGGCTCACTTCAAGCGGTTTTGCTCCTTCCTTGACTCCAGCTGCAAACTGCTAAACACATACTTTTTTAGGTCATTATGGCCTAATGTCTGTGGCATTACATTATTTCAGTGACATATCTTTGAACATACCGTAATTCCAAAAACTGCAGGTCATCTTTTAGCTAACTAGAAAGCAGGATTTTATATTAACTCCATCCTTTGCCTGTCTTTATTTTTTTTAAAAAGAGTGCTATGGAACTTCCCTTTCCCATTATTTTACATCCCTTCTTGGTAATGTGTCTTTTAAATTTGCCCTATTAGGGAAAACTATTGCTAGTGACAAAAAATGCACCACCACTGAGAACTTCTTCCATCCCAATAAATGCCGGCACAGAGCCAGCAACAGAGAATAGCTCAAACACAACATGCATAACCAGAGATTCCTAAAAATGGAAACATTGCCAAAGATGACTTTTTTTTAAGCCACAGGCCAAGAGAGGATGACAGTTTGTCTTTGAATTGGTAATTTTTATGGTACTTTTCAAAAAGAAAAAAGGAAGGATTTTAACTTGTATTTTAACTCTTGATTTGGCATAGCGAACAATTAAAGCATACATAGGGCATAGTGAGCCAATGCACTACCTTACCCAAAGAGCTATTAAATCTTGATTAGCTAAAAAATGAAGTGAATTCGGTGGCCTCTATTTAAGAGGAGTACAATCTGGACTAGCAAAATAATTGAGAGTCAGGAGTGAGGTGTATTGGTTGAACTCTGTGGTGATAGCTGCCTAATGGATAGTATACACAACTGGGACTCAGAAGACCTGGGTTCTAGTCCTAGCTCAGCCAATGGCCTGCTGTGTGACCTTGAGTCAATCACTTCACCTCCTTCTGCCTCAGTTTCCCCATCAGTAAAATGGGGCTATGATACTGACCTCTTTTGTAATTGATGAAGAGTACAATATCAGATATAGGTATTATCATCACCCAGGACTTTCATTTACAGAGACACTAAAATCAACAAACTCAAAGTGAAATTCTACTATAACCTGATGCCCCTTGTTGAGGGTCCTTAGTGGAAGTTTTGTGATTTTCCATTATTAGGACTTTAGGGAGCCAGGCACATTGGATCACAGCCTGTTAAAACATGACTGTTCTAAACCTGATCATTCCAGTTCAACTCCGCACAATGTCTGAATGAGGTCTAACCCTAATGCTCAGCACAAGTTCGGTAAGAATTGGCTCCTATGGACTGTCATTCCCTTTTGTTGCAAAGTTCCCAGATTTCACAGTAATTTAGGAGCAGACAGTGATTAAGTGAGACTGCTCACCAATAGGCGTAAGGCACACAATCTGTAGAATGGTTTCAGTATGCTTACTTTTTAGAAGTGAATGTTTGTAAATTGCTCCATTTGGGCAGCTTCACCCCTATGAAAATCTTTCAGGCGTTTCCCCACCACAGCTTGTTTATCAGTTGAGATCTCCTGAGATACATATCATCTCCTGGATAGAAACCACACTAGTATTTTGCACACACAAAGTATGTAATATTCTGCAAAAATTTAAGCTACATGGTGTGTAAATGAAGAATAATGGGCATTGGTCCATTGTGAGATCTGGAGGGAAGATGGCTAGAAAGAAATGAACACCTTCCTTATTCCATAACCTGCTGTTGACATTGAAAACAGGAGTAGCAGGACAAATACAAACAAGAGTGCAGTGATTTTCTTTCTAAAGAAACAAAGTGTAGATGTAATATGGAAAGTTACATGAAATGGGCAAGATTGTCAGAGCCCCTGCAACCCAAGCACATTCAGACTGAAACTCCAATTGGGGAGTGCAAGGACTACTTGCCATAGGCTCCTCTGTGAGCAAGTGGGCAGGGAAGGGCAGTTCTGACACCCTGCCCTGGCCACTCATTAGCCAGCCACATGAGGGGAGTAAGCTGCTCCATGAAATGGTGTGCAGTGACTTGCTCCCTACTCAGAAGAAGGGGGGAGCATGGGAGGAGTTGCAACTCATTTTCTGGGCTGCTCCTGGGGCAAACCAGCTAGACTTCATCCCTTACTCTAGTCTAGCCCTATGAGAGTCAGGTTTAGGCTAAGAGGAAGCCAGATTGCTCCCTTCAAGAGAGACAACTGAGGGAGGGAGAGAGGTTGTGGAGGAGGAAACTTGTGAAAGTTTTCCTCGATCATTCTTTAAGGGGCAAGAACTCCTCACTGCCGCTAATAAACTGGCAATGAGGTTGGCTCCAAAACTTGAGAGTTCCCAAGATCTCAGTTGATCTCAGGAAAACCTACTGGAGGTAAGCCCTCTGTGGGCACTGGGGACACCTCTCCTCCATGAAGAGGTGGGGAGCTACCTGTCAAAGTGACAGCTTTCCAGTCAATTTTTGAAGCAACAGTGCTTTCTAAGATTCTCAAGTGTTCAGAGACATCGCCTTCCTCACCCACTAACTTCTGATTCCTTCTGCCAAGCTCCATGAAGCCGGTTATTATGGCATTTCAAGCTATGAAGCACTGAAAAATCTAGCAAGAAAGCCTGTTTCCCAGGAGAATTCCTGCAGACTCAAGAGCTTCGGATAAGGCAAGCAAGTTTTGGATGTATATCCAAATTAAACCCAAACATCTTGATATTCCCCATTTATTAAATCCAAACATATTTGGTATGCTTAAACTCACATTGTATTCTGTCAGTCAGAAAATAGCAATTTGCTGCTCCAAATAATCCAACAATTTATGTTGGATGATTAATCGGAATAATGCTTATCCAAAAAAATCACATTTTCATTTAAATTTCAAGACAACAAGGACTTGATTCAGAGCCCAATGAAGCCTATGGGAGTTCTTACAATGACTACAATGGACTTTAGACTGGCTCCAAATGATTTTCCTGTATTGATATGTTCATCCACTGAAGCCTGAGTCCACTGTTCATTTGTTCACACTACCGCTTCCAAAACTGATGAGTTAAAACTTACCCTCAAAGCCAGATATCAATAGATAAACTGAAAAATGAGACTTGTTTTCCTTACATTTGTTTTGACCTTTAATTGAGCTTATAGTTTTATACCCATTATAAACAATGCAATTCTTTTTCCTTCTGCCATTATCAGTAAAGCATTGCTTCAGTGTATGTGACTTTATATCCTTCAAAGATAAAGCACAAGCTTTAATTTGACATGTATCTAAAGGGACTCTTTGCAAGGTCCAAAATCTAATAGGATTTTCCTATGTGCCAATATGCTCACATGGGATTTTCATGCCAGAGTCTTGCAAAGAGTCTGCTTCCAAACCAAGGACCTAATCCTGCCCCACTGAAGTCAATGGTACTTTTGCCATAGACTCCAACAGGAACAGAATTGAGTCCCAAATCCCTTGTAAAGCATTGTGGGGATTTATAGTGCTATAGGAGCTAACATGAATAATTAAAGGCATTGCTGCTGTACACTCTACACCATTATAGTAAATCATTTTGGGTTTACTTTTGGTTTCACTTATCCTAAATTTCCTAATCAGAACTGAAATTGTGCACATAAATATTTTTTCCTAAATTTCCAATCCGGGATGGGAGAGAGAGAGAGAGAGAGAGAAAGAAACCCACTGCAGAATAGTCAGTAGTCTGTGTTTAGGGCGCTCACCTAGGATGAGGGAGACCCAGTTTAAGCCTCAGCTCTGCATCAGGCAGAACAGGGACTTGTACATGGGTGTTCTACATCCCACCTGAGAACCCCAACCACCAGGCTATTGATTATTTGGGGGGATGAGAGGGGTAGGGGTGGGGGTGGTGAAATCTTTCTTGTGCTCTCATTTTCTTTGCAAAAAAAAGTGAGAAAAGGGTCTCATTTTTTTTCTGTATTGGAATGAAAATAAATTTTGAACCTCAAAATTTCTCATGAAACCAAATTACTGTTTTCTGGCCAGCCCAAGTAATCTCATACCTGCTCCAGACATCTTCATACCATATTATGTTGTGCATTCCTTCTTGTTTTTGATAAATGCAAACCAAACTCAGGCTCATGCCAAAAGTGATTGTGGAACTAACAATATCCAGGCCAATTTTTGTAAAACAAACCTAAATTGCATTTTGACATTATTTACCAAACATACACAATAATTTGCCTTCTCCCGCTCCACCCTCCCTCCCCCAGCTATAATTCATCCTACTTCTCAACTGAAACTGAAATCTAGCCAACGAATAATTATACTTGTATTACAATAATACTACAATGGCAAAATATTAACTATAAGATGTTATTTACACCTCTTATTGGCTCAGAAATGAGCCTTTCAGTTGCATTATTCACCATTAATCAGTGCCTAAGGATGAAGTTAGTTCTCCAGCTTCATAGGTATTATGTTACAAATCTATTTTGCAATCATTCTATCAATTGCCAATTATATGAACTAATTGAGATTAAACCATTTCTAAACTGCTCCTGTGCTATCCAACATTACAATTGATTCCAGAGTTCCAGTCTAGGAATCTGTATAAAGTACCCCAAACCATGGGCTTTAATCAAAACATCTCCCTTTTTAATTGGTCACAGTTACATACTGCATACTGTAGAACCTGATTATATATAAAAATTTAACTGGTTTGCATAGTTTTTCATGAGGGAAATAAAGCCAATTGCATGCACTACAAGTATTTAAAAGATAATTCATAATCCTACAGAAAAACAAGCTCATCTAGTATTATTGTGCTATTTTTGTCCTTACCATTTTTACTACACTATATAGTGTATCTACAACTGGGCAAGTAAAGGGAAAAATTCTTCATGAATTTTACAAAGGTCTTTTAATCACAAAATTATTCATTCATCTTTATAAAGTGGGCAATTAATGAAAATGATAGTTACTGAAATTTTAAAAAGATTATGAAGTTTGTTGAATAATTTATTCAACAAATAATATTAAAACCCCACTATCTGTGAATGCAGGTTTCACGGTTATCATAGATTTAATGTAGAAAAGCTGGTTGTTAACAGACTCACTGCATCAGGATTCTCATCTCTTTAACACTCTAAGGGCCAGATTTTCAAGTGCTCAGCACCCATACATGGAAGATTTTTTCAAAAGTGCTCACCATCCAGCAGCTCTCATTGTGACACATTGCACTGAGAACTTTTGAAATTCTGGCCAAAAATGTTGGTGCTCAAAGAGAAGCTTAGCTCTTTTGTAAGAGAGTTCAGCACCTGCAATTTGGGCCAGATTTGAAATCTGGCCCTTGATTTCACAGAAAGCTAAAATCTGCACTAAGAACCTAATTCAATGCCCACTGAAGGCCTTGGAAAGGCTCCCAACTTTCTCAGTTCAAAGTAAGTGATTTTACAACAGGTTTGTCTACACTATGATTTTTTTGCTCCCACCATTGGTACCACTAGTGCTGCTCCCTCAGTGCTAGCACTATGTTTCAAATCCAATATGTGATAGGGAAAATAAATCACCACTCTGATGAAAAATGAAAGGGGAAAAAACACATCCACAATGCGAGTAGGTTCTAATGTACCAGACCATGTATTTGATCAGTTGATTCAGAGTGGTCCAAGTTAACTAATAAATCTTATTTCAACAAGGGTGCTCAGGTAATGATCCAAAATACTACAGTAACAATAATGAAAGTTTTGATGTGTTGGATTATTGCCATAGAATACTGTATGATTTCTATTTTTAAAAGGGAAATAAATAAATAGGAAAGTTGTGATCCTTTCCCTGCAATGCATGAAATGCAGGGCAAAATAATCAGTGTTTGGCAAACACTCTGGGGCTATCTTTTTGAGTTTCTAATAATTATGAAATAATGAAGAGTTAATAAAATGTCTTAATAGAAGTGAATATCTTTAAAATATTCAATATTTAAACATGAAGACAGAAAAATAATGGAAATATTAAAGCACATAAGCCACGTAAGACTTGTGATCTCCTAAAAAAACTAAGCAGGTCTGGGTCTAAGGCAGAGGTTCTCAAACTGTGGTCTGTGGACCACCAGTGGTCCACGAGCTCCATTCAGGTGGTCCACGGATAGTTCCCTCTGAGGTGCGCGCCTGGGCGGCCATACATGAGAGAATGAACGGCCACCCACCTAATTAGTGGAGCTGCATGGGTATGGCTCCACTAATTAGGTACCTGGACCCTGGAGAAGATGCACATGTAAGGTGAGGTGGTGGCCTTGGCGGGAAGAGGTGGGAGGGGGAAGTGGGGTGAGAAGAGGGGGTGGGGGAATTTGGGAAGTGCAGGGCTGCGGCGGCCAGAGAAAGGCGACTTTCCCCAGCTCCAGGGCTGTGGCTGCCGGGAAGAGATGGCCCTCCTTCCCAGCCTCAGCTCTGTGGCTACTGTGGCGAGGGAGAGACCCCCCTCCTTCCCAGCCTCAGCTTGGGGGCTGCTGTGGCGGGGGAGAGAGAGAGAGACCCCCCTCCTTCCCAGCCCCAGCTCGGGGGTTGCCACGGCAGGGGAGAGAGTGCACATCCATAGCATTAGAAAGGTAAGACTACTGATATTAAAATATGAATTGTGTGTTTTTATTTGTAGAACAAAAAAAATTAATTATTATTAAGGTTTTTTTTATATAGCGCTTTTAGCCAAAGTACTTTACAATAGTTAGCTAACGGTACAAACAACATCATTGGAAAGATCATTAAGTGGTCCGCCGAGACCCTCAGCAATTTTCAAGTGGTCCGTGAAAAAAAAAAGTTTGAGAACCACTGGTAAGGTCAGTACTTGGTTGAGAGATTCAAGTACTACAGAAAGTTATGTAAATCAGTAGTTGCCACTCTTCCCTGTGAATTAGCATGAAACAAAGCCTCAGCATGATGTTAGCAGGCATGGAACTACAGGAGTTAATTCAGGGAAGTTTTATGGCCTGTGTTATGCATGAGGTCAGACTAGAAGATCACAGTGGTCCCTTCTGCTTTATAATCTATGACCACACATCAGTAGTGGCAAAAGTGATCTCTACATAGAGTTTATAAATTAGGCATCCGATCTGCAATAAACCCCTTGTTGGTAGATATTTGTACAGAGCTCATTGCAGAATCACAGAATTACTTTGTAATATCTCAACACCACTGTAGCGTCTTTGGATGAATATTGTTACATAAATGAAAAAAATATTGCTATTAGTTTACAACCAGTCACTGTAATAACCAATATATATTTACTATGTTTGGGTCTGAGCTGAAGCCCAGTGAAGCCAATAGGAGTCTTGCCAGTCACTTTAATGGGTATTACCATCAGGCGCTTTATTTTCAGCTAAAGATAAATATAATCTGGCCATTAGAATTGGAGTCAAAAATACCCACCCCAAACTTTTTCCAAATGCTATTAGGCTGTGAGGATGTGTGTGTGTAGTCCTCAGTGGTGGCATGGGATTGTACTGGGTTGAATCTATTCTGATCAATATCTATTACTATGCAGCACTATCACGAGTCAGCTAATGAAAGAGATATAGGAGATGAAGAGAAGACTGGGGCAGTAGCAAGAAGAGAATGCTTCTTACAGGCCAAGTCCTGCTCACTGTATTCACCTGAGTAGTTCCATTGTGTGGGAGAAGATAGAGGGAGAAGGCTGCTACTAATTACAAAAACAACAGGTAGTCTCAGTGCTTCATCCAAGATCATTACTCTCACTTTGTGACAAGGTGATGAATTCTGGAGATGGCCAAAACATTGTTAGTTGCTTTCCCTTTCTTCTAGTCTCTTAGTTAGTAAATACTATCCTAAGTACCTCTTTGAACTTCCTACTGCTGGAGTGACATTGAAAAAGCTAAGTAGCCATTGACTTAGTACAATTGCATCACATTTTTGTTGATGCTAGTAACAGAGGTTAATGCTATGTTGCTCATGTTCTTCACAAAAAGTTACTTTGCCAGCAACAAACGACAGTGGCTGCAAGTAGTTTGACAAATTTACATGAATCTCTCTGTAGAGATTGAAGTTGGTTCCATACGTTTTTGCCAAAGTGTCTGTGTAATTTTATGATTTTTTTGATAATCAAATTTCACATGCTATAAAAGTCCACTGACAATGGTGACAATAGAAGAGTTATTAGAAGCACTGCTTCTATTATTGTTCATTACAGCACCCACAAGTGTTCTCTGTGTTGTGAACTGCCTAGAAAGAGGCGCCCCTGCCTTAAACAGTATCTCTAATTTGGACAAGAACTGAGTGAGAGCAACAAGCAGTGGGGAATGAATGGAGGATTGGAATGCAAAAGGTACAAACATTAGGTACTATACTAGCTTAGCTATGTCATGCACATATCTTGAACTTTGACAGATGTGCAAGACTAGACTATAAATACCTAGTATTTATATACACAACACACACATCCTTTCATCAAGAAGAAAGTACACAATTTTAGGCCATGTTTTCAAAATATAGGAGCCTAAGTTCTGATTTAGGCTCCTAAATATGTAGGCTGGTTCTCAGAAGTGCAGAGCACATCCAGTAGCTCCCATTTAAGTCAGCTGGATGAGTTCATTACTTCTGAAAATCAGCCCACTTATTCAGAATCCTAAATCAGGACTTAGGCTCCCTGTTTTTCAAAAATCTTGGCCCTAGATTCTGTTGTTTACTTGCTAATAGATGTGCATAGCCCTATTGCACTTTAATTTGAAGTAAATATTTATTCTTTATCAATGGGAGGAAATCCATTGCCCGTGAAACAGTATCTGTGTTTCACTCAAGAAGCAATCTAGGGTCATGGACAGTGCTTAATTTGGTATGATACATAGCTGGCTAATACAGTAACTCCTCACTTAACGTTGTAGTTATGTTCCTGAAAAATGCGACTTTAAGTGAAACAATGTTAAGCGAATCCAATTTTCCCATAAGAATTAATGTAAATGTGGGGGTTAGGTTCCGGGGAAATTTTTTTTTGCCATACAGTACAGTACTATAGTTGGGTGCCCCTGCCTTACCCCACACAGGCACAGCCCACTGGCACTGGAGACAATGAGGCAGGCAAGGAGGCTGAAGGTGCCGTAGGCTAGGAGAAGCACATTGTGCAGCAGCAGCGGTAGCTTTCCCTACTCTGCAAGTACCAGGGGCGGGGGGCTCAACCCTCGGCCCGCCCACGCCACCCCTTCCCCCAAGCCCCCACCCTTAACCCACCTCTTCTTCCCCCCCTCCCCCTTTACTCCGCATGCCACATCCTCGCTCCTCCCCGCTCCCTCCCCTGCCTCCTGCCCGCAGCAATCAGCTGGCTTGCAGCATTCAGGAGGCAGGAGGGAGTGGGGAGGAGCGAGGACACGGCGCATAGGCTCCCCCTCCCTCCCCTGCCTCCTGAACGCCGCAAGCCAGCTGATTGCCGAGGGCAGGAGGCGGGGGAAGGAAGGGGAAGACGCTGATCTGCGGGGTCTGCCGGCAGGCGGGAGGCGCTGTGGGGGGGCATAGGGGAGCTGATGGGGGATGGCCAGCTGTGGACAAAGCAGGCAGCCAAACGACGTTATAGCAAAGCATTGCACAACTTTAAATGGAGCATATTCTGTAACTGAGCAGGGATGTAAGATCGAAACAATGTTAAGCAAGAGGACGTTAAGTGGGGAGTTACTGTATTAACTTTTCTTTGTGAACAAGAGTGTGTCTATACTTACCACAACAGAGCGGGGATCAGATGACATCATCTTCGAGTACACTGGGATATGTAACTTGTAACCAAGAGGGCCTTTGAAGAGTTACTTTCACTTGACATTCCTGAGATACAGGGCCTGAAGATTCAACACCCATTGAAGTCAATGGAAAGATTGCTATAGACTTCAACAGCTCTGAATTTGGCTCATAATGTGTATCCTTTTGTGACTCAGTATATACTAACTCTAATATACTAATATGTAGGTTGAAATAGTCTTCCTATTGAATGAATTTACTTTATCAATACTGTGCTCAATTAACACAGGAAAACATCCAACGCTCTTGTTGTCAGAGTGCCTTAATAGTTATCAGAAACATCTCATTACACAAGATCAGCAATGGAAAGTGTATAATACATTTACCAAACACCCCCACGTTTTTGCGTAATAAAAGAGACTGCTGCTTTTCAGAATGGTCTTGTCTGTATCCCTAGAGTAGCCATTACCAAAGGAACATCCAGGTGTTGCTGAGCTTTAACAGAAGAACAGTCCTGGAATGAGTGGAATTCTACTCCACTGCCCACCCCAGCTGCCACTGCCTTTTGTTCCCCTGTATCCTATTTTCTCTCAACTACAGCCATGTCCCATTTCTGAACAAATGACAGACAGCTCCCAAAACTTGACCACCTGGCCTTTATCAATAGGCAAAACCATAAAGCCCCCAGGACCTGGGCCAGATGGAAAGTAAAATTCAGCAGCAATCATCAACAAAGGCACTTGAACATTACAAAGTTGTTGTAACTTCTTGGCAAAATTTGGTATTCTTTACTGACAGGTCAGCACTAAGGATAAATCACGTTCTGCAGGAATGTGTGTCAACACTTCTCCATTCAGTGCTAATTGTTATTCTATACTCATGTCACTTACAAATATCATCTTGGCAAAATACAATTTGTAAATTACTTCAGTTTCATACAACAGTCTCTTACACACTGCGAACAAAGTACCTGAGGTAAAATGCAATTTCCTCAGTCAATGTCTCATTAATGGATGAAGCAGCCTATGTACAATAATCTACCACAAACAATACCAGTTCCCCCAAAAGCTGAGATCAAGTCAGAGCTAAGTAGACCAGTGCTGCATTCTTTATGATAATCAAAACTTGAAGGTATAGATTTATTGTACACATAATCCATGAATACTGATAAATCTCCAAAGTTGATTCAAAAATGTTAAAGCATTAAAAATCTCTTGGCACTTTAAGCACTGATTAATCTTTTATTTGCTGTTTGATGAGTTTCAAAGATTTCCTTATTACTCAAAATACTATTAATATGCTATCAGTTACATTATAAAGCATGTTTAAAAGTTGATTGCAAACATAAGGTATTGTGTTAATATTTATTCTTCTTCGAGTGCTTGCTCATATCAATTCCAGTTAGGTGCTCACGCATGCCGCATGCACGGATGTCGGAAACTTTTTCCCTAGCAGCTACCCATCAGGCCAGCTGTGGATCCCCCTGGAGTGGTGCCGATATGGTGCTCTATATATGACCCTGCCGGCCCGACCCCCCTTCAGTTCCTTCTTACCGCCTGTGAGGGTTGTTGGAACAGTGGTCTCTTGTTATCAAGTGCTCCACTACTCCCTAGCTTTCTCTTATCTTTGTACATAGTTACCTTTGTTAGTTAATCGTTAGTAGTTATCTTAGTGTTAAGTGTAGCATAGTAGTTGGGGGAGTCCTTCCCTTCAACAACTGCCCTGCGGGGCTCGTCCCAGGGCTTCAAACCCTGCAGTTCTTGCAGCAAGCCCATGCCCACGGGCAATCCCCACAACTCCTGTCTTAGGTGTCTGGGGGAGGCCCATCAGGCTGACAGGTATAAAATCTGTAAAGCGTTTAAGCCTCGAACAAGAAAAGAGAGAGAAATCCGCCTCAAGCAACTCCTCATGGAGTCTGCACTGCGTCCCTCTCAAGATGCGGGCCCGAGCACCTCGGTGCACAATGCTCCCCCAGTGGTACCATCCATAGCGCCGCAGAAGATCCCGCGCTCCCCTCGGGACTGACGATCTCCCGGGCCCCAAAGGTGTCCACCCTGGCACCGCTCCCACTCCCCGGTCGCTTGTAAAAAGCAAGCATTGGGAGGACCTTCCAGTAGGCCCGAAGCGGTCACTGCAGCTCCATCTGAGCAAAGTTCAGACCAGGCCTCTAAGCCTGACAAAACCACTAGGCCTCGGTCTGCTCAAACCAGCCCCACGCCACAAGGGCCCTTGCAAGTGGAGGAGGTTACACTGCCTTCCACTACACCTTTGAGACCGCTAGAGGGCTTATCGAAATGACCGCACTGGTATCCCCGATCCCAGCACTGGCCCTGGCCTGAGCTCCGGTACCATCGAGGGGTAAACCGGCAATGTTCGGACTGTCCGCTCCCAGACCAGCATCTCTACACTGCTCTGAGTCCTGGCATTGTTCAGAGTCCTGTCACCACACCATAACTCATGACACCGGTCAGACTCGCAGTGCTGGTCTCGCAGCCCCGACCCTCGGAGCCGGTCATGCTCAAGGTCGTCGTCGGCTGCCAGGACATTGTCTTGCTCAAGGTCTAGATCGGGTTCGGCAACTTCGCGGCACCATTTGGTCCGGCACCGTTTGGCGCACTGATCCACGGCGTGGTACCGCTCATCATCCCGGCACTGCTCCCAGGCCCAACGCCGGTCCTCAACCGCCCTTCTACACAGCACCGGTCACGGTCAGCATTACGGCACCGCTCTCCATACCGGCACCAATCACCGTACGATCCTCGCCTGTCAAGGGACTCGGTGCCTCCCTCGCTGCACTTGCGTACCGCTCCCCCTTGGCCGTTGTGCTCTCAATCCCCTTCCATTAGGTCGGGAAGAGCTTCAGGGGCTTCGGACATTCCCCATTCGGGCCCGGGAAGCCTTGAACATGACCCCTCAACGTCCCACTGGCAACCCCAGTGGCAATTTTGGACCCCCCATTGCCCTGCTGCCCTCACAATCAGGCGCCCGGCCTCCGGAGGCAACCCTCAGCCACCCTCCTCCAGACCAGGCACAATCCATGGAGCCAACCCCACCCATAGTAGAGGCTACCACAGGTGCCCAGGAAGATCTGGTCACAACAGACCAAGGGATCACTTCCGATCCGGCTCTCCCAGTAGTGTCATCCTCGTCTTCCCCTGACGAGGACATGGCTGGCATGTCCACGTCTGGCCCACCCCCGATGGACTTTAGAGTCCTGCAGGAGCTGCTCAGGCACGTGGCCCTAAACATGAACCTCCAAGTTGAGGAGGTTGTGGAAGAGGAGGACCCTATGGTAGACATCTTTGGTCCAGAAGGGCCTTCTAGGGTGGCCTTCCCAGTGAACAAAACTATTCAATCTAAAGCCAAAGCACTCTGGCAAACTCCGGCCTCCATTCCCCCCACAGCCAAGGGGATGGAAAGGAAGTATTTCGTTCCCACCAAAGGATACAAATACCTCTTTACTCATGCCGCATCATGTTCTCTCGCGGTGGACACGGTGAATGCAAAGGAGAGGCAGGGCCAACAGGGGCCGGCCCCTAAATCAAAGGAGGCCAAACACCTGGACCTCTTTGGCAGAAAAAATTATTCTACTGGTGGCCTTTCACTCCGAATCGCGAATCAGCTTGCAATCCTCAGTAGATATAATTATAATTCGTGGTCTGCTGTCATTAAGTTCCAAGAACTCCTCCCATCCGAGGCTTGTACGGAACTGGGGGCCATCACTGAGGAGGGCAGGTTAGTAGCTCGCACCTCCCTCCAGGGTTCCCTCGATGCCGCGGATGTGGCAGCACGCACTTTGGCATCCGGCATTGCCATGCGTCGGAACGCATGGCTCCAGTGATCGGGTCTTCCACCTGAAGTACAACACACTATCCAGGATCTTACCTTTGATGGCCAAGGCCTATTCGCCGAGCAAACCGATTCCTGTCTGCATACCTTGAAAGACACAAGAAACACTATTAAATCTTTGGGCATGCATACCCCGACAACTCAAAGAAAGTCATTTAAACCTCAGCCAACCCAACAGCGCCCTTTCCCGCCTATACCCAGGCAGGACTTCTCCCGTAGGAGAAACAGGTACCCTCGGCATAGACCATCATGCCCTCCCCCTGGGCAGGGCCAAGAGCAATCTAAGCCCCCTCCGGGCCCTAAGCACCCATTTTGAAGGCGCGCTCAAGGACGGACTACCAGTTCACAACCCGGACAGCTATCCCTTTTTGAACCGCCTATCCCGTTTCTACCATGCCTGGTCCCTCATTACATCGGACCGTTGGGTCCTTCGCACGGTAGAGGTGGGATATTCTATCCACTTCCGTTCCTCTCCGCTTTCCCACCCTCCTTCCCCGTCCCTCTTCAGGGACCCTTCTTATGAGCAACTTCTCATCCAAGAGGTACAAGCACTCCTCGCCCTAGGAGCAGTGGAGGAAGTGCCTCAAGAGCTCAGGGGCAAGGGGTTCTACTCATTCCCAAGGCAAAAGGAGGCCTAAGGCCCATCTTGGACCTCAGGGAGCTCAACAAACACATTGTGAACCTGAAATTCCGCATGGTCTCCTTGGCCACAATTATCCCCTCACTGGATCCGGGAGACTGGTATACCACCCTCGATATGACAGACGCTTACTTTCACATCTTGATTACCCCGCCTCACAGACGTTTTCTCCGTTTTGTGGTGCACAAGACGCACTATTAGTTCACAGCCCTTCCATTCGGTTTGTGCACAGCCCCCCGCATCTTCACCAAATGTATGGCGGTCGTGGCAGCTTTTCTTCACCGACATCATGTACATGTGTTCCCGTACCTCGACGACTGGCTTATACGGGACCGGTCTCACCAACAAGTTCAATATCAGGTGCAAAAGGTCACAGACATGTTCAATAGCTTGGGCATCATGCTGAATGTCAGCAAGTCTGTCCTCTCCCAAACCCAGACAGTAGAGTTTATCAGGGCAGTCCTGGACACGAACCAAGTGCAGGCTTTTCTCCCAGAGGCCCGGCGTCTGGCTCTGGCAAACATAATCAACAATCTTTGCAGATTCCCCACCACCACATGAGGCAGTGCCTCAAGTTGCTGGGTCACATGGCATCCTGCACCTATGTGGTGCAACACGCCAGACTATGACTCAGGCCCCTACAGATGTGTATCAACCGGGCCGCGACAACCTGGTTATGGTGCTCATGGTCCCAAGCCACACACTTGACTCCCTGCGCTGATGGCTGGATCCCCATACGTTGGGTGCTGGGGTCCCGTTCCATCCTCCTCAACCCACCCTGACTCTAGTTACGGATGCATCTGCGCTGGGATGGGGAGCGCACCTCGGGAACCTGACAACACAGGGTTTATGGCAGGAAAACGAGCTAACCCTGCATATCAATATCAAGGAACTCAGGGCGATACGCCTCGCGTGCCAAGCGTTCCTTCCCCGCTTACAAGACCGCTGTGTGGCAGTCCTGACAGACAACACCATGGCCATGTTTTATCTGAACAATCAAGGCGGAGCCCGGTCATTGCTGCTTTGCCAAGAAGCCCTTCTTTTGTGGGAATCATGTTTAGCCCACTCTATCACTCTTCAAGCTTCATATCTGCCACGTGTTCAAAACGTACTGGTGGACAGCTTGAGCAGACACTTCCTTATGCACGAATGGTCGATTTGTCCGGACATCATTCACTCTGTTTTCTGCATCTGGGGGTTTCCCCAAATCAACCTGTTCGCTTCGCGGACCAACAGGAAGTGCCCAGCCTTCTGCTCCTTCTGAGGCCACAGCCCGGGCTCGATTGCAGATGCCTTCCTGATCATGTGGTCTGGCCAACTACTTTACTCCTTCCCACCATTTCCGCTGATCTACAGGGTGCTCGTCAAGGTCCACCAGGACAAGGCGGATGTCATATTGGTGGCTCCTGCCTGGCCCCATCAGTGCTGGTACCCCATCCTGTTGGATCTGTCGATACGGGCTCCCCTGTGCTTACCTCTCAGCCCCGACCTCATCTCACAGAACCACGGTCGTCTCCTGCATCCGGACCTTCAGTCACTCCACCTCATGGTCTGGAGGATCCGTGGTTGAACCCAAGCTGAGCGTGCCTGTTCGGACTCGGTAAGACGGGTGCTCCTGGAAAGCCACAAGCCTTCTACTAGACTTACTTATGAAGGTAAATGGAAAAGGTTTTCCATCTGGTGTGCTCAGCGGCCGGTGACCCCACTCCAAGCTTCAATCCCATGCATCCTGGACTACCTGATGCACCTGAAGGACCAACACCTAGTCTTTGGTTCCTTTAAGGTTCACCTCACAGCCATTTCGGCATTCCACCCAGGAGCGGCCCAGGTGCTCAGTGTTCGCACATCCAGTCATGCGGCGCTTCCTGAAAGGCTTGGAAAAAATCCATCCCCCGACGAAGCCGCCCGTGCCGGCCTGGGACCTTAATCTGGTCTTTCCTACCTTATGGGTCCTCCTTTTGAGCCGCTGGCCTCCTGTCCTCTCCTCTACCTTTCCTGGAAGGTCGCCTTCCTAGTGACCATCACTTTGGCTCGTCGAGTTTCCAAACTACAGGCTCTCACGTGTGAACCACCCTATACCATCTTTCATAAGGATAAACTTCAGCTGAAACCTCACCCAGCCTTCCTGCCAAAAGTGGTATCCCGTTTCCATGTAAGCCAAGACATTTTCCTGCCGGTATTTTACCCGAAACCATATGCCGATCTTTGGGAACAACGCCTGCACTCACTAGATGTTAGAAGAGCGCTCGCCTTCTATATAGATCGCACAAAGCCGTTTCACAAGACAACCCAGTTGTTCGTCGCCATCGCAGAACGGATGAAAGGCACAGCGGTCTCTTCCCTGCGGACATCCTCATGGATCACCGCGTGTATCCGTACCTGCTACAACCTGGCAAATGTCCCTCCGCCTGCTGTCACGGCTCACTCCACAAGAGCTCAGGCATCGTTGGCAGCCTTTTTGGCTAACGTTTCCCTCCAAGAGATCTGCAGGGCTGCCACGTGGGCCTTGGTGCACACCTTCACATCGCACTACGCCATCGTCCAATACTCTCGTGATGATGCGGCCTTCGGCAGGGCAATTCTTCAGTCTGCAATACCTTGACTCTGACCCCACCTCTGAGGTAAGGCTTGGGAATCACCTAACTGGAATTGATATGAGCAAGCACTCAAAGAAGAAAAAATGGTTACTCAACTTTCTGTAGCTTGCTCTTCGAGATATGTTGCTCATATCTATTCCATTCCCCCCCACCTTCCCCTCTATCGGAGTAGCCGGCAAGAAGGAACTCACAGGGTTGTGAGTTCAATCCTTGAGGGGGCCACTTAGGGATCTGGGGCAAAATCAGTACTTGGTCCTGCTACTGAAGGCAGGGGGCTGGACTCGATGACCTTTCAAGGTTCCTTCCAGTTCTAGGAGATAGGATATCTCCATTAATTTAAATTAAATTTAGAACTGATGGGGGGTCGGGCCGGCAGGGTCATCTATAGAGCAACATATCGGCACCACTCCAGGGGGCTCCACAGCCAACCCAACGGGTAGCTGCTAGGGGAAAAGTTTCTGACATCCGTGCACGCGGCGTGCGCACACACCTAACTGGAATAGATATGAGCAACACATCTCGAAGAACAACAGTTACAGAAAGGTGAGTAACCGTTTTTTTTTGCTGAAATTTGATCTCCAACACAAATTTAAGTGTCTAAAAGCTTCTTATATCCTTACTGATGTTCAGTAACACCCCAATTCTCTGAAAGACCAATTGAAGAAAATGAGACAACCTATCAAACAGATAACTACTCAACATCCATAAGGACATCAGAATCTGGAGGTAAGCCCCCAAAAGATTTTAAGTGCATGCTTAACTGTAAGCACATAAATAGTATGCTAGTGTTTAAAGCTGGCGCTTCCATTTAGGTGACCTAGGTGGTTGCCTAGGGCACCAGGATTTGGGGGGGGCGGCATTTTGCTGCCCTCGGCGGCAATTCGGCAGCGGGGGGTCCTTCCGCGCTCTGGGTCTTCGGCGGCAATTCTGCGGCGGGTCCTTCACTCGCTCCGGGACCCGCTGCCGAAGTGCCCCGAAGACCGGGAGCACGGAAGGACCCCCCCGCCGCAGAATTGCCGACGATGAATGGGAGCACGGAAGGACCCCCGCCTAGGGCGCCAAAACCCCTGGCACCGCTCCTGTTTAAAGGTAAGCATATATCTAAATCTTTACAGCATTGTTCAGGTGGAGTACAGGTGTTGATGGGAGAGCGATCTGCAGTTGATTAAGAGGGTCTTCAGTAGACCCGCTAAATTGACCACCGATGCATTGATCGCTGCTTGTCGATCCCCTGGTAAGTGCAGAAAAGCCCTACATCTGTCCAGCATTCCTCCTTATTATACAAGGTCACACTAATGATCTGGGAGATTAAAAGGGTAAGAGTGGGGAAAGTGTATAGTCCCCCACATACCCCACACTCAACAAGCAGGTAAGTTGAGGGGGCTTTGACAAAGTACTAACTAATTCCTTGAGGCCAGCATTGAGAAACTTCATTGCTGAGCTATTCTATTTTATATAGGTTTCTATACCGCGCTATCTATATGATCTGAGCACCTTCCAATCATGTATTAAGCAACATGACTACACATTTATCACGTGTTGTTCTCTCATGCTCTTCTCAGAGGGAGAAGCATATGGACTACAGTGTCTCATTTAAAAAAAAAATAAACCTGTTGCTATGTGTTTACAGTACAGAAGGCAAGGTTAAAAATTTGCCTTGAACTTGGAGCAGAAAGTGAAGAGGTTTATACAAGTCCTTATTTCCTGGGGGAATTCATTCCAGTCTCTGACCACCGCAAGAGAAGGTTCTCATGCTACCACTCTGAATGATTTTAAATTAAAAACAAATATGTAAAATCTTATTTTAAAGATTTCTCATCAGTCACAATCACTTTCTTTCTCTTGGGTGTCTCATTTTATGCTCTCCTTGGTATGCTCTCTTTCAAAGATCATAGGTGAAATCCCAGCCCCATTGAAGTCAGTGGGAGTTTTTCACCCCATAATTTTATTGGGATTTTCCCTATGTATAGATGAACACAACAAAACACCTTTTTATTCCTGAGGAAAATAAATCTCATCCTCTCTGCAGGAAAAAACATTTTAGTACTTATGTATGAGTATCTTATCGTCTAGGGTTTTGCAACGTACTAGATTTTGGTGGCTGAAGATGACCACGTGCAAGGAGTTAGGACGGTTCTTCTCACACATTTTTATTGAATTCAAGAGAATCTGAACGATGACCATCTAAACTGATATGGTGTTGTAGCTGTGTCTGCAGACAGATTTGGGGACTTGACCCCATGGTCATTTCTCAGACAAAATACATGTATTTTTGTACTCTATAGAAAACTGCAGAATTAACATATCTAATTCAGGGCTTGTCTTCACTACTGAGGAGATCAATGCTGCTGCAATTGATACAGCAGGTGTCAATTTAGCAGGTCTAGTGAAGACCTGCTAAATTGATGACAGAGCGCTCTCTGGCCAACTCCGGTACTGCAGCTCCTCGAGAAGAGTAAGGTAAGTCAACCAGAGAGCGTCTCCCGTCGACACAGTGCAGTGAAGACACTGGGGTAAGTCAACTTAAGCTACGTCGACTCCAGCTACATTATTCATGTAGCTGAAGTAGCATAACTTAGGTCGTGAACCCCGGTAGTGAAGACAAGCCCTCAGAGAAGCAGTTTGCACAATTAATGCTCAAACAAAAGAAAACTGGTATTTCCTATCTGCAATACTGCTAGGGACACTTACAACTATCTCAAGGAAATCTAGCACATCAGTAACTGGCTCTTAGAACATACATAAGAACATAAGAATGGCCATACTGGGTCAGACCAAAGGTCCATCCAGCCCAGTATCCTGTCTGCCAACAGTGGCAAATGCCAGTTGCCCCAGAGGGAATGAACCTAACAGGTAATGATCAAGTGATCTCTCTCCTGCCGTCCAGCTCCACCCTCTGACAAACAGAGGCTAGGGACACCATTCCTTACCCATCCTGGCTAATAGTCATGAATGGACTTAACCTCATGAATTTACCTAGTTCTCTTTTAAACCCTGTTATAGTCCTAGCCTTCACAACCTCCTCAGGCAAGGAGTTCCACAGGTTGACTGTGCACTGTGCGAAGAACTTCCTTTTATTTGTTTTAAACCTGCTGCCCATTAATTTCATTTGGTGGCCCCTAGTTCTTATATTATGGGAACAAGTAAATAACTTTTCCTTATTCACTTTCTCCACACCACTCATGATTTTATAAACCTCTATCACATCCCCCCTTAGTCTCCTCTTTTCCAAACTGAAAAGTCCTAGCCTCTTTAATCTCTCCTCATATGGGACCCGTTCCAAACCCCTAATCATTTTAGTTCCCTTTCTCTGAACCTTTTCTAATGCCAGAGTATCTTTTTTGAGATGAGGAGACCACATCTGTACGCAGTATCCAAGATGTGGGTGTACCATGGATTTATATAAAGACAATAAGATATTCTCCATCTTATTCTCTATCCCTTTTTTAATGATTCCTAACATCCTGTTTGCTTTTTTGACTGCCGCTGCACACTGCGTGGATGTCTTCAGAGAACTATCCATGATGACTCCAAGATCTCTTTCCTGATTAGTTGTAGCTAAATTAGCCCCCATCATATCGTATGTATAGTTGGGGTTATTTTTTCCAATGTCCTTTACTTTACATTTATCCACATTAAATTTCATTTGCCATTTTGTTGCCCAATCACTTAGTTTTGTGAGATTTTTTTGAAGTTCTTCACAGTCTGCTTTGGTCTTAACTATTTTGAGCAGTTTAATATCGTCTTGCCACCTCATTGTTTACCGCTTTCTCTAGATCATTTATGAATAAGTCGAATAGGATTGGTCCTAGGACTGACCCTTGGGGAACACCACCTGTTACCCCTCTCCATTCTGAAAATTTACCATTTATTCCTACCCTTTGTTCCCTGTCTTTTAACCAGTTCTCAATCCATGAAAGGATCTTCCCTCTTATCCCATGACAACTTAATTTACGTAAGAGCCTTTGGTGAGGGACCTTGTCAAAGGCTTTCTGAAAATCTAAGTACACTATGTCCACTGGATCCCTTGACCCCTTCAAAGATCTCTAATAGATTAATAAGACATGATTTCCCTTTACAGAAACCATGTTGACTTTTGCCCAATAATCTATGTGTCTGACAATTTTATTCTTTACTATTGTTTCAACTAATTTGCCCGCTACTGACGTTAGGTTTACCGGTCTGTAATTGCCAGGATCACCTCTAGAGCCCTTTTAAAATATTGGTGTTACATTAGGTATCTTCCAGTCACTGGGTACAGAAGCTGATTTAAAGGACAGGTTACAAACCATAGTTAATAGTTCCACACTTTCACATTTGAGTTCTTTCAGAACTCTTGGGTGAATGCCATCTGGTGCCGGTGACTTGTTACTGTAAAGTTTATCAATTAATTCCAAAACCTCCTGTAATGACACTTTAATCTGTGACAATTCCTCAGATTTGTCACCTATAAAGGATGGCTCAGGTTTGGGAATTTCCCTAACATCCTCAGCAGTGAAGACTGAAGCAAAGAATTCATTTAGTTTCTCTGCAATTACTTTATCATCTTTAAGTGCTCCTTTTTTATCTCGATCGTCCAGGGGCCCCACTGGTTGTTTAGCAGGCTTCCTGCTTCTGATGTACTTAAAAACATTTTGTTATTACCTTTTGAGTTTTTGGCTAGCTGTTCTTGAAACTCCTTTTTGGCTTTTCTTATTACATTTTTACAATTAATTTGGCAGCGTTTATGCTCCTTTCTTTTTACCTCACTAGGATTTGACTTCCACTTTTTAAAAGATGCCTTTTTATCTCTGTAACAGGGTGCTGGCCTGGAGGTCCTGAGCCAGGCCCCTGCTAGCCCAGCTCCAATTAAGAAGCATTAATCGGGCCTGGCTGAGTAGGCCATGCCAAATTGCTAGAAGAGAAGCACCTGCGGGCCTCATTAGCCAGGGGGCTATATAAGGCTGGCAGGCAGGCAGGCAGGCAGAAAGGAAAGGGAGGAGCCAAAGGCCGTGCATCCCTGCTGGCTGGAGAAGCTAGCTGTCCCCCAGGTTGCTGGTTTGGAGCAGACTGTAAATAGAAGGTGGTGGGAGCTGACACTGAAAATAAAAAGCACTGGTGATTGCACTCAGAAGGGGTCTCTGGCTGATTTGTTGTGAGGGCAAGCAAAGGCCTTGTTACAATCTCTCACTGCTTCTTTTACATGGTTGTTAAGCCATGGTGGTTCTTTAATTCTTTTACTGTGTTTTTTTAATTTGGGGTATACATTTAAGTTGGGCCTCTATTATGGTGTCTTTGAAACGTCCATACAGCTTGCAGGGATTTCACTCTAGTCACTGTACCTTTTAATTTCTATATAACTAACCTCCTCATTTTTGCATAGTTCCCCTTTCTGAAATTAAATGCCACGGTGTTGGGCTGCTGAGGTGTTCTTCCCACCACAAGAATGTTAAAAGTTGTTATATTATGGTCACTATTTCCAAGCGGTCCTGTTATAGTTACCTCTTGGACCAGATCCTGTGCTCCACTCAGGACTAAATTGAAAATTGCCTCTCCCCTTGTGGGTTCCTATACCAGCTGCTCCAAGAAGCAGTCGAGAAATTTTGTCTCCGCATTTCGTCCTGAGGAGACATGTACCCAGTCAATATGGGGATAATTGAAATCCCCCACTATTACTGAGTTCCTTATTTTGAAAGCCTCTCTAATCTCCCTTAGCATTTCATAGTCACTGTCACTGTCCTGGTCAGGTGGTTGATAATAGATCCCTAATGTTATATTCTTATTAGAGCATGAAATTTCTATCCATAGAGATTCTATGGAACATGTGGATTCATTTAAGGTTTTTTACTTCATTTAATTCTACATTTTCTTTCACATATAGTGCCACTCCCCTGCACGACCTGTTCTGTCCTTCCAATATATTTTGTATCCCGGAATGATTGTGTACCATTGATTGTCCTCACTCCACCAGGTTTCTGTGATGCCTATTATATCAATATCCTTCTTTAACACGAGACAATCTAGTTCACCCATCTTATTATTTAGACTTCTAGTATTTGTGTACAAGCACTTTAAAAACTTGTCACTGTTTATTTGTCTGCCCTTTTCTGATGTATCAGATTCTTTTTTATGTGAGTGTTTCTCATCTGATCTGGCCCTTACATTATCCTCTTCCATCCTCTCCTCCTGACTGTAACCTAGAGAATCTCTATCAATAGACTCTCCTCTAAGAGAAGTCTCTGTCCGATCCACTTGCTCCTCTGCAGCAATCGGCTTTCCCCCATCTCTTAGTTTAAAAACTGCTCTGCAACCTTTTTAATGTTAAGTGCCAGCAGTCTGGATCCACTTTGGTTTAGGTGGAGCCCATCCTTCCTGTATAGGCTCCCCCTATCCCAAAAGTTTCCCCAGTTCCTAATAAATCTAAACCCCTCCTCCCTACACCATTGTCTCATCCACGCATTGAGACTCTGAAGCTCTGCCTGCCTCCCTGGCCCTGCGCGTGGAACTGGAAGCGTTTCTGAGAATGCCACCATAGAGGTCCTGGATTTCAGTCTCTTTTCTAGCAGCTTAAATTTGGCTTCCAGGACGTCTCTCCTACCCTTCCCTAAGTCAGTGGTACCTATGTGTACCACTACCACCAGCTCCTCCCCAGCATTACACACAAGTCTATCTAGAGTCCTCGAGAGATCTGAAACCTTCGCACCAGGCAGGCAAGTCACCATAGGTTTTCCCGCTCATCACAAACCCAGCTATCTATGTTTCTAATGATCAAATCTCCCATTACTACACCTGCCTTTTCCTAATCTCCCCCAGAGAGATAACCTCAGTGCAAGAGGATACCCCAACATCATCTGGAGGAGAGTCCCAACTATGAGAAGGTTTCCCTCTGCTCCCGTTGACTGCTCTCCTTCCCTGAGCCTTTCATCCTCCTTAACAGCACAGGGGTTCTCTGACCAGAGGTGAGACAAATCTACAGTGTCCCAGAAAGCCTCATCAACATACCTCTCTGCCTCCCTTAGCTCAGGAGCTGTCACTGAGGCACTAGAGATCCCCACAGTTTGCCCACTTAGGAGGCAATCATACACTAGTTATAAGGGAGCATAAGGTAAGAGGCTTGCTCTCGCTGTTGTAGCATTTCATCCCTGTGTACCAATAAGCAATCTTATAGGGCCTTTGCTGTGGATGGTGAAATGTGTGTGTGCTAGTTACAACTTCTTAAAGGTTCTGGGCACTAGCTCCCTTCGGCTCCTTTGAAAATCCCAGCTCAGTGTGCCTTTCCACAGCATACTTAAACAAGCATAACACCTTCCTCCCTAGCACTTGGGCACTGGAGGTCAGACTGCCCTCTCCTTATGCTTCCCTCATTCTTAAAAACCATAATATAGCCCAACATATTAACTTCACGGGTCCTATGTTTATTTTCCTTCTACTTCCACATCATGTTAAATATAAATACGCTTGGAAGTTTTAGATTTTTATCACTAAATGTTGGAAAACATCAATTATACCATACACACACAACAACAAAATATTTTCATCAATAATAATCAAACTTTACAGCTAGGCAAAGTAAGAAAAATGCTGCTTGAGAACTTATCAGAGTTTGATTTAAGGATATTTACACTTTGACATATGATGTTGATAATTTGTGTTGTAACAGTTATAAAGCTTTGACTTTTTGAATCTCAGTGTTTACAGTCATTAAATAATTATTGTCTGACCCCCCCCGTGATTTCCCAAAACCGTGAAAATTTAAATAAGAATTGAAAAGTGCTTATAATCCATAATTTTGTGCAACTGTGAATAGATAAAAGTAAAAAATGCTTCAAAATAAATATTGATAGATACTGCCGAAAACATATACAAAAATTCTCCCAACCCTAAATACATTTCAAATTTAAAGAAACTAATGACACTGACAGAATGCACTCAGCTATATGACCTGACAAAAGCTGTGCCTTGGAACTAGCTGATTTGCCCAAGCAGACAAAAGTGAAGGGTATCAGCAGCAAATGAAAATATGTATTGCTGTTTATTAGGGCTGCTGGTTTGAATGCCAAGTTTTGAGTAGAGACCTAAGTGCATTTCACATATAGTTGGAATGTGTCTTGGATACATTTAGGACTTTGAATTTTAACATTCCCAGCTGAATTTTATGGTATTAGCCCAAGGATCGGCAACCTTTGGCACGCAGCCCATCAGGGAAATCCATCGGCGGGCCGGGCGGTTTGTTTACCTGCAGCGGTCACAGGTTTGGCTGATCGCAACTCCCACTGGCCGCGGTTCACCATACCAGGCCAATGGGGGCTTAAGGAAATGGCAGCCAGCACATCCCTTGGCCCACGCCGCTTCCCGCAGCCCCCATTGGCCTGGAACGGTGAACTGCGGCCAGTGGGAGCTGCAATCGGCCGAACCTGTGGACGCTGCAACTAAACAAACCGGCCCAGCCCGCCAGCGGATTTCCCTGATGAGCCGCATGCCAAAGGTTGCCGATCCCTGTATTAGCCTTTCCCTTTAGTTAAATTGTGCAGCAAGAAATCTGGACTTCCAGAACTTGCAGATAAATAGAACTCTCTTTATTTTCTACATGGAAAACTTAAATTTCTCAATTTCTGCTTTAAATATATTCAAGTGAAATTTGAGGGGGTTTTTTTAGTTTTTTTTTTTTTTGGTGGCAACCAAGATACTGTAAATGATGAGGTTTTAGCTGAACCTTCCCTAAGCCATTTTTAAATATTGTAGCCATAAAATATGCAATGTTCAAAATATTTTCTAACTAGAACAATACAATATTATTTAAAATAATGTCTATTTACAAATAGAGTGGTTGTGAAGCCAGGGCAGTAATACAAATGACAAGTAGAAACTATAAACTGTTTTATTTACAAGCTCATCTTGCAAGCATTTTATTTTTGGCACGTCGTTACTGGGATATCTCTCACCAGTATACTTGAAACTGCACCCATTGATATCAGTGGTGAAGCTTTTATGGATTTCACTGATGCAAGACCAGGCAAATAATTACCTTTGTTAAGGACATTTGAGGTTTTTTAAGTTTCTAGAAATAGAGACAGACTCTTCTGCCATACCATCCTGCAATAACATGGGACTGTACACTGCTGTGCTTAGACTGTTGCACACGAAGACATCCATTTTCTGTCATGTCATCAAGCAACAACACAGGATTGGACACTATGTTTCTGGAAAGGAAAGCAAGACTTTGGCCTGTTGTAAATAATTAGTATAGTTCTAGAACAAGCTGATCATTTAGGACCTCATCCAAAGCCTGTGGAAGTCATTGGAACAACTCCCATTGACTTCAGTGGGTTCTGGATTAGGTACTTTAAGAAGATTGCTTTAAAGGAACTGAAAACAGTTATGTGGGAATCAGCATATGTCCCACGAGTAAAGATCAAATTTTAAAATGGTTATAAAAATTGAAAAGGTTAGAAACAATGTGAGTGAAAATGGTGATATGGGAACACACTTTTAACAGTGGCATTAATAGGCACACTGAGAACTTTTACATAATTAAAAACAAAAATATTGAAGAAATTAGTGAGATGACAGTTCTACTTAAAAACTAGATCATTCTGATTACTGTCCTCCTGCCAACCACATTCAAATCCAGCATGATTTTAGCAGCCAATATTTTCATGAATTTTTAGGACTAGAGATTAATACATTTGGGAAGCAGATGGGATAAGGGTTGGATAGGGATAGTTACATTTTGGAGGTGGATCTGAGAACCTATCTATTCAAATAAACATCTAAACTTCAGTAACCACACCTCACTCCCAGTATTTGCCTTCATGATACTTATCTCTACTGTATTATTATTCATTGTGTCTTCATTAACCCCAAGGGATCCAAACATTGTATAGCATGTTGACTAAATGTAAAGGGCCATCTGTATTAAATAGTGCTATATAAAGGATTAACAACTGTGGAGTGACAGTAGTCCTCTCTACGCTTTATGTGATTTAAGTGACTGAGGTTCCGCATGTGCCAGGATGGTTGTGACCGCCTTACCTGCAAGATTACTCATGGCTGGTAAAAGCCTTGGAGCCCATTATGGAAGGAGATTGTTAATGACTCTTGGGAAGGTAAAATGCCAGCCACTCCATCCCCATAGAAACAATGCTAAGAGTTGCTCAGGATGACATCTTTTGACACTGTAAGACTGTTCAATTCATACCCTGTTTTAAACCTCCCTTTTTCAAAGGAGGTTATCTTTGGTCTATATCACCAGGGTTTCCAACCATGAGCCTGGTACAGCTGCAGTAGTAACATACAGGGTTCAATATCTCCTTTGAGTGAAGTACAATGGAGAGATACTTTTATTAGGTCTCTCAGCAGTGTAATCATCATTGGCCACGAAACCATGATAACCCACCTTTAGTTCCTTGTTGAGTGGGACAATTGAGGCTTCCAGTCGTTTAATTCCTCTCATCTTAGAGCTATGTAGGATGTTCCATCTTTTATACGCTAGCTCCTTAAGCTCCATTCTTGTAAGTGTGAGGTTTTGCAGGGACTACAGCCCAGGTCTGTGGGACTGTCCACACCTCCATGCCACTGCTTGACAGCCGTGATAGGTCTGTAAGCATTATCACATAGATCGTGTGGAGATAAATGCTACAGGAAGTACCACCTTGGAAGATTGAACTGACAGCTTCCCTTGTGACTCCTGATTGGTCCAGGCACCTTATTTAAGCCCAGAATGAATTCCGGGAAGCATCCATGCATCAAGGTGGACTTCCTTGCCAGCCATAGTGATGGACCTGCCTCTTGGCTAGCTCTTGGATTCCTGACTCCAGCTCAGACCCTCGGCTTCCACTCTTGAATTCTAACTCTGATGTTCCTGAACCCTGGCTTCGATATTTGGTTCCTGATCCCAGCTCTGACCTTGGCTCTGACTCCTGAATCCTGATGTCAGCTCTGATCTTTGGTGCTGTTCCAGGCCTTTGATCCCCACTGCTGTGACCTTTAAACCCGACCACCCAAGCCCGGGTTGTGACAGTAAATTGGAAAAACACCACATTTTTCTAAATTAGGTTGGGCATTCAGCAAGGATGCATTGCCTCTCTAGAACTCTTCAGTGCCATCACAGATTATGTGCTTAACCAGACAATGGATTGCTCAGCAGCAAAAGATGGCCTGAAAGTTAATTAGGGTAAAACCAAAATTCTTCCAGTCGGTAATTTCTAACATGCTGTGGGCTCTAGCATCTCAGTGGGTGACAACCCAGTAGAGATTGTTGGTGATTTCACTTACCTCATCTCTGTTGTTAACCTCATGGGAGGCATAGAGAAAGAACTTAAAGACCACGCTGCAAAAGCATCATCACTAATGGGGTGCAGCATCAAGAAGTTCTTTCACTAACCAAACACCCTGATAAGTAGAGAGACAAAGCTGAGGATATATAATGATTCGGTGAGCTATGGGACTGAAACATGGCGTCTCACTGTTGAGACTGAAAAGAAGTTGGACACCATTCAGATGAAGCATCTCTGAATGATTGAAAACATCAAATGATACTAATTCATGTTTTCTAACTAAATAGGTCACCCTCTCCAAATGGTTGCCCAACCCTCTCTAAGTTTGTACGGTCATCTCAGAATGCCTATCGCCTTCCCTGTGAGAATCATCTTCAACTTTGATTCAATGAAATCAGGATGGAAAAGACTCCTCAGAAGACCTAAAATGTTTGGATGGTGTGAACACCTGTCCCTTACAGGCGTAGTTTCCCATAACATGCCAGATTTGTCTCAGGACAGAATATCATGGATAATTCATGTTTGGTCACCTCTACACTGTCCAAATGATAGCATAATAACTATCCTAAAGTCTTAGATATATCACAGATTGATGCTAAGTAAGTACTCTTTCTTGAGGGATCTCACATCCAGGGTATGTCAGGATTCCATTCTGATCCCAGACCTGTTTAAAGCATTAAAGTTTGACGCCTCCTTCGGGAAAAGGAGTAGGACTGGTCAACAATTTTTAATCATCTCTTTCACTTAAACAAAAATTTTCACTTAAAGTGGCTGCTTTCCTTGAATATTTTCAGTTTTCAACAGCACATTTTTGGATGAACAAAAAATTTTGGGGGGATAAAACTGCCAATAAACTTTAGGCCAAAATCTGACATGCTTTTAGTTTTCTAGTTTTCATTTTTCCAACAGAGTCAAAATTTTGTTTGGGGGACGGAAGAGAGAGAGAAAAATTTCTGACTATTGCTAGAAATTAGAGCATTTTGAAATGTTTGGGCAATTATACTAATAGCATCTTGTCAAGATGGTTGACAATCTTGGGTCCTTACTAGATCTACCCTTGCCCCAGGATTCTCAGGGAGCAATAAGGGCTTGTTGTGCTCTTCCCCAATGTTTGGCTGGTCAAAAGACTGAGGATGATATGGACCATGACTCAGATACTTATATCTTTGATGCCTCCATGCTGTCTGATTGCAATGTACTCTAGTTGAGGTTATCCTTGAAGACCACCCAGAAGCATCAGCTGGTGCAAAATTCTGCTGCCAACATTCTAAGTGGAGAGAAGCCACTATCACCATATAACAACTGTGCTCAATGTTCTGCTCTGCCTAGCCTTTTGCTTGGTGCCAAATGCCAATCAGTGTGCAGGTTGCATCCTATAAAGGTTGAATAGCCTGGCAGCTGTTACTTGAAGTTGCCTCTCCTCCATACCCCATCACGGGTTGCTTCTGCCATAACTTCCTTTGATAAAACCTTTAGGAGTGGAGGCAGATCATTTTGAGTAAAAGATCAAATTCATTCCTTCTGGCAGTTTGTCAGACCCAGAACTTGGTAGGGCACAGTGCACATTTGTTATGGCAGGTTTTTAATTACATCTTTTATGTAGACGTGATATAGCTCCATGTGTGAGAGTAATGCAGCTTATGCACGGCAAAAGAGTAGAGTTTTACAAATTTAGGCCAGATCTCAGCTTGTGTAAATTAACATAGTTTCATTGACTTGAATGGAACTTTGTCTATTTATAACAGCTGAGCATCTGACCCTTCGTGGGATAGTATTAAATGTGTATTTTATAAAAATTGCAAGTTCTATAGCAATAAGTATCCTATAGAAATGTCTCCCCCCCCCCATCCAGAGCACATGATGTTACTAAACTGCTGGTGAACTTTTAGAAGAAGCAGACCATGTGTTGACCTGGTTAAACACATGAAACCTTGAAAATATTAGAAGGTTGCAGACTTTGGAACTGTGAACCTCAGCTGGAACTTCCTGCTGACTGCTTTCCTAGTTAGAAGGCATCAGGTCGAGTTTTGTGCTTTGCAGCATACAGCATGTCTGATCACAATTGACAGACTGCTTTAAAAGCATGCAGCACTGATGAATGCTTAACCTGCTGCATGATATAATTTTAAAAAACAGTTTCTGACCTTGGTCTGTGGACAAAGAAAAGAAAGCTGTGTTTCCACTGCTTTAAGGGAAATCTATTTAGATGATAATTCTATTTGCACAATTTAATATTTATAAATGATAATGGCATTTTTGCTCCAAATCCATTTGTTTGACTGTGTCAATTCACTGTTTAATTTGAAGTAAAATATAATTGAATACCACCAAACATCCACTAAAAATAGCATAGTTAAGTTTTTAAACAGTATTCTCCATCAGTCTTCAAGATGATCATACGAATTATATACTGTTCAAATAATACATTTGTTTTAAATTCAGTAAACACCAATATAATTTCATTTAGATAAAATTAATGTAATCAAATTGTTCTAATGAATCCTGCTTAGTATTCATCTCACAAGCTCCGACATCACATCACTGCTTTACACTGAGCTGGGGTAAATCAGCAGAGCTCTGCAAAGAGACTGAAATGAAACGATGCTGATGTCTACCAGCTGAAGAGATGGCAAATCGTTTTTATGCAGCAGACTGATTTCAGAGTGAGGAGTGTCATGTTGAATAGTTAAAATGGATGACCTCAGAAAGTTCTGAACTCCCCCGCCCTGCACCAAAGAGCTAAATGCTGATGCTCTTACTCATGTTGACCTAGATTTTACTCCACTAGCAGCCCCATGGAAGACAATGGGACTCTTCTCTGAGCAAGCTATTATTCACTGTGGAACCAGGGTATCAGAATGTGGACATAAGTTAGGGCCTGATCCATTCTTTCTGTTACTTCCGTGGGTCCTAGATTGGCTTGTTAGATATCTTGTGTACACAAAGTAATATCTCCTAGAGCCAGTTAATTTTACGGAAGAGACTTTAAACTGCCTTTGAGTGAATGTGGGTCTCATGAAAATAAGAGAATAATGAACTGCACTGCCAGCTCTGCCCTCATCTGAAATAACCCTTCTACTGCACTCCTGAATCTCTCTTGAGCAGACACTACCAAATTGGGACTCTATTTCCCCAAGCAAAAGGGAGCAGATTTGTGCCAGCAGAAGCACAGACTAAAGAGAGGTGGCTCTGTGGCATGCTCTCCGTTTTCCCTTAGCTGTACAGAAGGAATCCTGATCCAAGATTTGGGAGGGCTTGGAGGCTAGCTGCAATTTCACGGGAGAAAGCAATGCCTTCAATAGCTAGCGTTACTTACCATCTCCATTTTGTGGACCTCCAACACTTGTTGGGGGGAAGTGCCAAAAGCCCTTGAGGGAGTAGTATAGTGGAGAGGAACAGGGAACTAAAGAAGGATATAGGGTGGAAGTAAGCAGCCTCTGTGCAGATGCATTTTGCTTTCAGCAGATTGCCTAAGTTCCCTAGAGAAGAGTTAGGGACTGAGCCCCAGCCCCCATATGAGAAGGAAGGGAAGAAGGCTAAGAGTTAAACATATGGAGTTTCAACTTCTCTATGCTGGAACAACCTTCCTATGGGATCAAAGGACAAAGAATTATTTCATAATGAGGCAGGTAGATGGGGTGGGGATGGATGGGATGACAGTATCAAACTTATCCTTTCATTTCACTGACATGATCTCAGTCCATGGCTTGGACACAAGAGAACACTGAGATAAGTAGCCTGGAGGAAAAAATGCAAGGAGTTGACCCAAAAAGGAAATTTTCAGCTCTTGTGTTTTATTCCTGTTTATCAAACAGAACCCTCAACATTTCCAAACAGAAGATTTCCATTAATTTCTCTTTATATGTACGCATTTGCATAGAGAACAATCGAAAACATACTAAAAGCGTCAACCATTTACCATGCTAGAGAAATAAGTGCCTTTTGTTGCTGCGGTTATTTTGTTTGTTTTTAAACTGTTACCCCTCTTTGGCCCAAGTTCAGGGCCTTGCAGGAGTGTTTCCATTAGGATGAGAAATCGGTGATAGGAGTCAGGAGTATTCTTGGTGTCATCTCGTTAATTTACAAAAATGTACACAAAGTCCTGTCTCCCTGAATGCAGTAGAAACAAACAGCAGCAGAACTTGCCACTCCAATGAGCTTTGGACCCTAAGCTGCACCAAAGCAGGGAAGTGAAAGGGGTTAGAGTGAGAGAGAAACTGAGTTAATTCAGGAATTTTCACAGTACAATACACTGTTTCCGTGTGTGCATGCATGGGGGGGGGGAGAATGATCCCATTGCAAGGATTTCTGGTAAATCATATACAATACCATGTGCAAAATGATACAATATACATAAAACTACAACAGATTTATGGCTGAACATAGACCATTAATTCACAACCACATTGTTACAAGATTATTTGGCTCCATATGGCGTTATTAAAAGCTTAGGCCCCGATCCTGAAAACACATAAGCATGTGCTTAACTTTATCTTTATTATGAGTAGCTCTGCTGAACTCAATGAGACAACTTGCATGCATATTATTAAGCACTTACATAATTATCCGTAGCATCCAGGCCATAATTTCAGTCCAAAAAAGACTATACTCGCCACTGTCCCTCAGTATAATTTTAACTTCTACCCAAGGTAAATTCTTCCAGCCCTTGTTTACTATTATGGAAGGATCATGTAGAATATAATGGAAAATGATCATCTTTGAGCCATCCTATAGAATTCAATG
This sequence comes from Terrapene triunguis, assembly GCF_002925995.2. NCBI lineage: Eukaryota > Metazoa > Chordata > Testudines > Emydidae > Terrapene > Terrapene triunguis. Next base: position 8,747,159 of record NW_020664439.1, read on the forward strand.
GAAATAACATCCCTGCAATAGAATTATATAGGACAGTTCATAAACCTTTAGAAAGGAATCAATCTCTATTACATTTTATTGCTTTTTAATATAGTTTCTATAGATTCCTATCACATTTTATAGTTTAGCCCCTATCAAGATCTACAGGACTTGCCTCATAGGAATACACTGGACCAATTCTTTGCTTTCTCCTTCTCCTTCTTCTGTTATGGGGGATGGGCTTTACCCCTTCATACAAGAGGCCCCTAATTCTATTTAAGAGATTTTAGGGAATCTGCTGAAAGCATCAGCCAAATGATATGCTATTGTTTACAATTGCTGATTAAAGCCCTGATCCTCCAACAAAGTCCATACAAGCAGGTCCCTGCCCTCATGCAGCGCCCCTTTGACTTCAGTGAGGTTCTGAATAGGTACAGCGCTCCACCCAGATGGAGCCCATTTCGGGATTGGAGTGAAAATCAAGGTACTACAGTTTTCCTATGTTTTTAATCCAATTTTTCTCCAAATGGTTGTTTGGAACTCTTCTCCTGTTTGGAAGTCTGACACTGAAATCAAGCTCTGCTAGATTTTATTTTTATCAGGTTGTTCTTGCATGCTGGGAAGCTGCTATTTACTCTGTTGTTTTTATCAGAGTACTAAAGAATTTTTTGGTTTAAGACAGACATGCAAAGATTCAGTGAGCCTGCAAATAAACAAAAGAATACGAGGATAGATGCCTTTTGGGTTAACATTTTATAAAAACTTTTCAAAGTTAAAAACAAATTAATCTGATGCTATCCCTTTAAGGAAAAAAAACAGAACATTTACACAAGAGAGATTTAATGCCCCATTTGCAAGAACAGTTTTTACATGATTTGTATATGATTAATGGAGGAAAAAAGCCCCAAAGGGGGTTTTCTTCACTGATCCCCCATAAATTATGCTGCTTTCCAATAAAACTGGACTTGTCTGAAGTTGCTCAACCCCTCTTGATCCGCCTGCTTAATGTTCTCCCATCTGAATTTGCCACAGATGCGCAGGTCCAGCAGAGGGTCCAAGTCAGCTGGAAAAAGGAGCAGCCAATGCATATGCCAAGTGATTAAAGATATTGCAATATTCATGTAACATGCATTTTAAAAAAGTAATGACATTTAGGAAGCTATATATTCTAACCAGCAGATTCATCAGAATCAAAGAGGGTGCTCAAACAACTGTTTTTTTCTATTTGTGCTGTGGGATAAATTTGGGAAGGGGTAGGCTGTAAAATAAGTGAAATACAACAATAAGCAAAGGAGAGTGATTCTGACGATGATACATTTGGAACGTAGGAACTTGACAGTTATGTAGGACCTGTCAGTTTACAAACCTGACAAACTGTGGTCTACTTTTATAAATCTAGACAGCATTTGGCTGGGAAGATGGTAGCAGTTGTATGCAGTACCAAACATACACAGCATTTGTCAGAAAAAGATGTGGAAATAACCACAGCCCACAAGCAGCATAACACAAACACCAATGATGATGCAAATGTATTTGGCATTGGTTATTTAGTCCTAGCCAGCATGCCTAAGAACAACTATTACTTCCTATAGTACTTACATCACCTTCTATATGATGCTCAAAACAGGTGGAGGTTTGGAGTTTTTTTTTCCACAAAACCGAGTTGTCACCCATTGCCTGAAAATACACTGGCTGATCCAGCTCCCATTGAAATCAGGTCCTTAATGTATATGAGTAGTTCCATAAGAGGGCAGAAGAGACAGCAGAATATACATCACAGTGACTTCTATGAAGTTTTGCAAACTTTTAGTTGTGAAAGGAGGGGATATAATACAAAAAATATAATACTGACTCAATTTCAGAGTTACAAATAACACTGGTCTACAATTTTTGAGAAGTCGTCTGCTTCAGAGATAAAATGTGCTATTTATTATGTATTTTGATGTGCTGAATTCAAATATGACAATTAAAACAACTGATTGGCTACTGTTTCTAAGATATTTAAGTTTTTACATTTGATGTCTATGTATATTGTGTAGATAGTAGAGTTTTAATCATAAATTGTAAACCTAGGTCTTTTCATGTGTTTATGGTTGCTTTACATGATAATATTTCACCTGTCCTGTTTATGTAACACTTTAAAAATCAGCCAAAGGGTTATATAAATAAAATTTATTATGAAACAAAAGGCAAAAAACTATTATGTACATAGTTTAGTCCTATTCAGTGTCTACTCGGCGCTTCTTGGCTTGTCTCTTGTATTCATTAAATGGAACATCTCTTGTCACTGTCCAGCAATAGTCTGCAAGCATTGATGGGCTCCATTTGCCCTGATAGCGTTTCTCCATTGTTGCAATGTCCTGATGAAATCGCTCGCCGTGCTCGTCGCTCACTGCTCCGCAGTTTGGTGGAAAAAAATCTAGATGAGAGTGCAAAAAATGTATCTTTAGTGACATGTTGCAACCAAGGCTGTTGTATGCCTTGAGGAGGTTTTCCACCAACAACCTGTAGTTGTCTGCCTTGTTGTTTCCGAGAAAATTTATTGCCACTAACTGGAAGGCTTTCAATGCCGTCTTTTCCTTGCCACGCAGTGCATGGTCAAATGCATCATCTCAAAGAAGTTCACGAATCTGAGGACCAACAAAGACACCTTCCTTTATCTTAGCTTCACTTAACCTTGGAAATTTTCCACGGAGGTACTTGAAAGCTGCTTGTGTTTTGTCAATGGCCTTGACAAAGTTCTTCATCAGACCCAGCTTGATGTGTAAAGGTGGTAACAAAATCTTCCTTGATTCAACAAGTGGTGGATGCTGAACACTTTTCCTCCCAGGCTCCAATGACTGTCGGAGTGGCCAATCTTTCTTGATGTAGTGGGAATCTCTTGCATGACTATCCCATTCGCAGAGAAAACAGCAGTACTTTGTGTATCCAGTCTGCAGACCAAGCAAGAGAGCAACAACCTTCAAATCGCCACAAAGCTGCCACTGATGTTGGTCATAGTTTATGCACCTCAAAAGTTGTTTCATGTTGTCATAGGTTTCCTTCATATGGACTGCATGACCAACTGGAATTGATGGCAAAACATTGCCATTATACAGTAAAACAGCTTTAAGACTCGTCTTCAATGAATCAATGAACAGTCTCCACTCATCTGGATCGTGAACGATGTTGAGGGCTGCCATCACACCATGGATGTTGTTGCAGGCTACAAGATCACCTTCCATGAAGAAGAATGGGACAAGATCCTTTTGACGGTCACGGAACATGGAAACCCTAACATCACCTGCCAGGATATTCCACTGCTGTAGTCTGGAGCCCAACAGCTCTGCCTTACTCTTGGGTAGTTCCAAATCCCTGACAAGGTCATTCAGTTTACCTTGTGTTATGAGGTGTGGTTCAGAGGAGGAGGATGGGAGAAAATGTGGGTCCTGTGACATTGATGGTTCAGGACCAGAAGTTTCATCCTCTTCCTCTTCCTCGTCTGACTCAAGTGAGAATGATTCCAGAATCATCAGGAACTGGCAGTCCTTCTCCGTGGGGTACTGGGCGTATAGCTGATGGAATGTTTGGATAATGCACAGTCCACTTTTTTTTCTTTGACACACCTTTCCCAACTGGAGGCACCATGCAGAAGTAACAATTGCTGGTATGATCTGTTGGCTCTCTCCAAATCATTGGCACTGCAAAAGGCATAGATTTCCTTTTCCTGTTCAACCACTGGCAAAGATTTGTTGCACAAGTGTTGCAGCATATATGTGGGGCCCACCTCTTGTCCTGATCTCCAATTTTGCAGCCAAAATAAAGGTGATAGGCTTTCTTAACCATAGTGGTTATACTGTGCTTTTGTGATGCAAAAGTCACTTCACCACAAACATAGCAGAAGTTATCTGCACTGTTCACACAAGTACGAGGCATCTCTGCTCACTTTGGCTAAACAGAAATGTGTCCCTTTGCAAAATCAAACACTGACAAATAAGAGAGCATGACACTGTATGATTTCTAGAGCTGATATAGGGCAATTTGTTCAGCAGAGTGATGTAAGCTTCGTTATGATTGCATCATCCATGACTTCTAGGAATAACACGATGCAATTCATATCATGTATGACGCAATACCAGCTTCAGATTGCATCATTCATTGTTTTGCCTAAAAAAGCAAGTACTGTCCAAACCCAGTCATAGATTTATTCATAGATCCAGTCAAAGATGTATTTTAGTCATTTCTGGTTTAAATTGAGATCCCTTCCCTTTATAACTCACTTATCCTCCGCCATTCCCAAGTCAAGGGTCGTATATACTGACCCAATAGCATATCTTGAAAACTAGAGCTAATCAACAGTTTTAAGCATCATTTTCGTTCTCAGTGACCCAGAATTAGTAAAGTTAGACTACATTTATTTCAGAAGCATTTTGTCTGTAGAGCAGTGTAATGTTCCCATTATGGTTCTGCTTCAGACTAAATAATATACAGGTAAGCTTTTCCCTTTACATCTTTAAAATAAAACAAAATACATCATTAAACATGGTTACAATCCAGGTCAGAGAAAATAAGTGTTTTATATCCAATAATCTGGTGGATTACATGTTATTCAATAGTTTGTTGTTGGAGTAACATTTTAATTAAGGTTCTATTTAAAATGTTGTTCTCTCTTTATCTTTTTACTTAGACACTGCCTATCACCCTAGTGCCCAGGCAATGAATATTTATTATTATTTATTAATTATTATAATTGAAAGGGTTACTATATCTATCCACATTCTTTAACATAGAAGAAAGCACCTTTCAAAATACATTTGTACAGTAATACAATACGTTTTAAGAGATGATGCTATTAGACATATCCTAATTTAGGTAGGGTTAAAACAAGGTATGTGCTCATTTAGGAACTGATCCAATGTGCCCCAACGTCAATGAGTGTTTTTCCCATTGATTTCAGTGGCTGTGGACTGGGCCTTTAGTAGGACAAATTCTGTGCTCACTTATACCTTGTAAATGCAGTGGGTTAGCCCTGTCAGAAATAACAAACCCAAAACATCTGTGCATAATTTGGTCTTGAGTGGTGTAATGAAACACCATCTAATTTAAAATAATTGAATGGTCAAGATAACATCAGAACTGAAATATTGTTACATTCTAGCATAAGTAGTCATTTAATAAAGTGGTGCTAGTTTTTGTGTATAAATATGAGTTTGCTTACACATGCCCTCATGATGATTCTTCTAAGCCAACAGAAGCTTTGGAAACTCAAGGCCCAATTTGTATCTGATGCAACTCAAATAAAGTGGGGCTGCACAAAGTTTGTCAGGTAAGTATGTAGCCCTCTGAGTATATGACTAAGAATAGCATCAGTAAATACACTAGTGATTATAGAAATTACAAGGGCTACCAACAGGGCATAATTTGGGAAGGCTATTTGCCAGCAGATATATATACTTCGCAAGGTGTGTATGTGTGTGGGTGGGTGTGGTTTTTTTTGTGCGAAGGAGGAGGAGTTACTCTTCCTCTCAAGTATTAGCTAAGGCAGGAACTACTCACAGAGCAGTTATCAATGTTTTGCTATCAAACCTGGAAGGTGTATCTAGTGGGGTCTTTCAGGGGTCTTGGGTCCAGTACGATTCAATATTTTCATGAATGACTCAGATTAATGAGTGCAGAGTATGCTTATAAAATTTGCAGATGACACCACGATGGGAGGCGTTGCAAGCACTTTGGAGGACAGAATTAGAATTCAAAAGGACCTTAATATATCAGAGAGTTGGTCTGAAATCAACAAGATGAAATTCAATAAAGACAACTACAAGGTACTTCACTTAGGAAGGAAAAATCAAACGCACAACTATAAAATGGGGAATAACCTGCTAGGTGGCCATACTGCTGAAAAGGATCTGGGGGCTATAGTGGATCACAAATTGAATATGAGCCAACAATGTGACACAGTTGCAAAAAATGCTAATATCATTCTAGGATGTATTAACAGGAGTGTTGTATGTAAAACAAAGCAGGTAATTGTCATATTCTGCTCAGCACTGTTGAGGCCACAGTTGGAGTACTGTGTCCAGTTCTAGGCACCCAACTTTAGGAAAGATGTGGTCAAATTGGAGAGAGTCTAGAGGAGAGCAACAAAAATGATAAAAGGTTTAGAAAACTTGATTTATGAGGAAATGTTCAAAAATTGGGCATGGTCAGTCTTGAGAAAAGAAGATTAAGGGAGATCTGAAAACAATCTTCAAATATGTTAAGGGTTGTTATAAAGATGTCCGGGGTCATTTGTTCTCCATGTCCACAGAAGGTAGGTCAAGAAGTATTGGGTACAATCTGCAGCAAGGCAGATTAAGGTTAGATATTATTTTCAACTAGAAGGGTAGACTGGAATCTCAATCCCTGGAGGTTTTTAAGAACAAGTTGGATAATCACCTATAAGGGATGGTCTAGGTTACTCGGTCCTACCTCAGCACAGGGGGCAGGATTTGAAGACCTTTTAAAGGTCCCTTCCAGCCTGACATTTCTATGATTAGACTGTACACAAGGGATTACGATTAAGTTAATATGAAGTTAACCTAATTTAATATGAAAAAAAACTAAAAACGTTTCTGGGCTAGTGGCTTGGTGACAGGGCACTGAGTTGCTGCAGTAAGGACTCTACTGTGAAGCATGGCCTTTGGATTCTGTCTTAAGGAAGGAGTTAAAGGTGCTTAACACCTCACAGTAGAGGCTGACTATGTTGCACCTCCCTGAGTAACCTCCCTGCCAGATGATTCACCAAACTGTACTGCAAGATATGGTATGTGGAGATGGCTCATGGTTATCATTCACCTCATTCCCTGCAGCCAGAATTGGGGAGTTACATTTGTAGCTGCCTATGTGTTGTCAAGGTCAATACCAGGAAAGTAATGGTGGCCCAGAAGAAAGAAATAGGGATAGAGGTAACGTGAGGAACTCATCGGGACCATCTTTTGAATCAGAGCCAGATGCAGCAAAGAATAGCTCATGTATGGATGCCTAGAGTCTGGAAGAGCATCGCACATAAAACAACTATAATATTAATGGAATTAAGTAAATTTTCCACATTCTGCAGATAATGAACTATACTATTCAAATGCCAAATTGTAGGAGATGTTCTTCTAACTTAGACTGTTGTATGATTCTCAGGTTTTTATTTGGTTTGGCATGACCCCCAAAGTTTTATGTTTGGTATTCACTCAGTTGATCTTTCAGCTCCAAGTACTGGTATCATGTTAAATAGTTGTACTAGACAGGATGCATGGAAAGAATTCCTGGAAAGTTTTCCTACTTCTCTTCCAGATAGCATAATGTCTTCACATTTCCTCCCAAATACATGGAGATGATGATGGGGATGTAAATCCCCAAAGATGAGTCCTTCATTGATCACTCCTGGGTCCAAACTCCTTAACATTTTAAAAATATAAACCTATTGTCATATTAAAAAGAACCCAATGGAAAGTAAATGTAAAAGTCTACATTAATGCAATATTAGGGCTGAACAAAAGCCAGAAGTCAAGGAGTTCAGAGTCAAGGTTCCCAACTCTTAAATGACAGCATTATCAGAATTACAATAGGGTCTTTAATTATATTATCATTTAATCGGCTATTTTGGCCACTGGGTTTAGTTCAAAGGGGAATTACTCACACTAAATATGACCAACGGATAGGTGACATCCACAGCAAACCCAGGCAGGCAACAACAGTGAGCAGCCTGCTCCTGCAGATGGAAGAACTAAAGAGTCACAGAATGCATAGAGTTGGAGTGACCTTTCTTCTCTTGCATCATAGCATATTTGGCAAATGCTACTTCCTACATTGGTTCTGGCTCTTGGGAATAGTGGTGCAGTTTAGTCCTTTATTCTTAGCAGTATCGTATGGGAACTCTCCCTGAAAAGCTGAAGCAGATACCTTAAACATGTGTTTGTCCATAAGTGAGGTTCTATTTCCCAAAGAGCATTTCCCCATAAAGATCTGTAAGGAATGACTGAGGATTCCTATAAGTTGTGTAATGTTTTGGGATGATCCTTTTCCTAAGAAAGCTCTCTCTTGGCTCTTACAGAGATGACACATTTTGATTTCCTCACTAGTGAAACTAATTTAAAATGTCACAAAGCTAAAACATTTTTTCAAGGAGTACAGATAAAATGCATGGGGCCATCCGCAGTTTCAAGGCTCAGTTTATACACTTATTTTTATTTAGATACAAACATAAAAGGAGCCAACAGAATCCAGAGAGCCAATTCTCTCTTTGAAGATGCAACTGAATTAGGGATATTCCTTTAGGACAAAAGCAGGAGGATTGATCTCCCATATAAGAGAAGAGATGATCTTATCTCTTCCACCCTTTATAGGAGAGAAAGAGAATCTTTCTGGTATTCTTGGGAGGTCTGGCAGATTTACATTTTTGGCTTAGATGAGTTTGCAACTGCCCAGCATCACACTGATATTGGAGATTCTACAATCACACACACTATTTTTCTTCCTGCAAAATCAGACGGCATGTGAGAGCAGAAAGTAATCATAATAGTGGATCCAGAAACATATCATTCACAATATGTTTGATCTACATAAAATGGGCGTTAGCTTAATAATTCTCTGACTTATTTAGAAGTTTTCTTTCAGTGATTTCAAAGCACTTTTCCAGGATTAATTACTGTAAATACAATTCCCAGAGCAGGCTTGTGAGGTACATAAGCACTACAGTTACTTTACAGTTGAATTAACTATATGAATGAGTCAATATCAGGAGCTCAAAACCAAACTCCTTCAAATATGGAGAGGTGTGGAGAAGGCAGTTTGGAGTCAAATCACCAGCTCCAGACCTATGCCTACTGCTTTGGTTCCCGAGCACATGCACACCAGAAAGATTTATTTCCTGATTCAGATTTGGGTGTGGCCAAAATCTAGTAAATACAGCTGATCTCTCAAAAGTTCAACTAAGTAAGATGCTGGAATTCTCACAAGTTCAAGTGGTCTTGCAAGTTTCCCACTATTTCAGGTCAATCTCTTACAATAATTCATTTCCCAGACAAATTGTGGAAATTAGACTAATGTTTCTGTGCAGCAATGTCCTGTAGTCCATTACTACTTGCAGTACTAGGTTGCAAAGCTGACATTATGTTAGTTGTCCTCATTTTAGGGCTGTTCCCTAGCATCTGCATATACAAGCCTTTCTGGAAGATGAAGACTCTATTTTACTTCTGTTATGATTGCTCATTTATTCATGCAATTGAAGACTTGCAATGTCTTCAGCAGGCTTTGGATCAGGCCATTTGTGTGCACATGACTAGGACAGGCAATTTTTAATGGTTCACTGCTTAATGTTATTAACCCAGCAGGAGCATACACTTCTTCCCAAAGCCCTTCTCTACACCTTCACTGCTAGGGGTGACTAGGCATCCATAGGCCAAGATTTTAAAAAACAAGTGCCTAAAGTTAGGAACTCATGGCCATATTTTGCACATAAAAAGTGGCCTGATTTTCTTAAGTGCTGAGCACTCCATAGTTGTCACTGACTCCACAAGCTTTGTATATTGACAAGGTCGATTTTGGCCATAATTTTTCAGACAATAGGGAGTAGGGTGACCAGACAGAATGTGAAAAATTGGGACAGTGGGTGGAGGGTAATAGGAGCCTATACAAGAAAAAGACCCAAAAATCAGGACTGTCCCTATAAAATCGGGACATCTGGTCACCCTAATGGGGAGAGGGTTATTACAATCCTAGCAATCATTTCCTTTCACTTTCACATTTTTCTAGATAGAATCTATGTGGACAGTCCTTTATCTACTCAATCCCTGAATCTGTGTGACAAATTACAGAATCATAGGAGATCACTGATTTCCTTAATTGCATGTGTGACAATTCGTGAACTACATAAGAGTATAATTATTTCCTGTATTTATGCATGTTCACAAATAATTTTTACACTATAAAAGAAGTGACAGCCCTTGAGTGGACTCATGAAACTTGAATTTAATCTCTCTCATGTAATACACAGTATACATTGACTATGTGCGTGTTATATTTTTACTGATGGTTGATGACATATAGCAGCTTTATAAACACCACAGACATGCTGAGAAATGGGTTTGGGGTTTTTTAGCACTTACATATAGCACTTGTCATGTTTCAAATGAACAATGGGTTTGATTTGCTCTGTTGGCAGAACTCAGGGTGTATGCCCAGGTGACAAAAAATCTGCCCAACTCAGGAGACTGAATCAACTGCAACCCCCTTTGAATTAAGAGTTCTAGAACCAGCTCAACTCAGAGTAGCTGGGGTCAGGCAAGAAGGAGGCAGGACTGGGGCAGCCAGGAAATGGGCTGACAGTATTTCTTAGAGGTAGACTACTCCTGAAGGTCTTCCAAGGTGGGAAAGGGTGCTGCCATCTTCCCTCTAGCTAGGAGTTGAATTCCTCCTCTGGCACTGCTTCCCTTGTGGGCACAGAGGGGTGCAAAATGCACTCTCCTCCACCAGCATTGTGAAGCAACTCTATTTTCTAATTAGACCTCATAGCACCCATGTAAGGTAGGTAAATAAGTGTAATCCTTCTGCCAGGTGTTGTTGGCAGCAACGAGGGCTAAGTTCAACTAGCTAGGGGTCCCTCTTAAAACTAACACAGTGCTACCACTGGCAAGGGCCTCCATCTAGAATTTTTGGGATCACTATATGCTTTCTCAGGGTACCCCTTACTAGATAATACTTCCCCCTCTCAAGCGCTAAATGTGCGTGTGTGAAACTGCTGCAAAAGAGGTTTGTTGCCCCTTCTTGCCAGCCAAAGATGGGAGAGATGCTAGCAGCAAATTATCTACTGCTCTGATCTCTCTGATGAGCAGGCTGTACAGAGAATTATTTACATAAGTAGCAAAAACGTGTTCCCATTCAGTAATTAAATTTGGAATCTTTCACTTCTGGGTCACTGGCTCAGCTCCAGCTCCGATGGAAAGTAGCTGAAAGTTGTTACCTAATGAGTGTTTGGTTGCCAATATTAAATGTGTTGGTCATTTCAGTCCAGTTGCTAATAGGCAAATGATCACCTCACACAAACCCTCACCCAGCTAAGCAATTTCTTTATTATTAATAGTTTATTATTCTTTGACACTGTCAATGGAGATATCAAAAGAGACAACTGCTTCTATTGTTTAGAGCAGGGAACCTGGGATTCGCTATTTCTATTGCCAGATTGGCACGGTCTTCTTGAATGACCTTGGTTAAATCATGCAACCTGTAAATCAAGTTAACCAGCTTCACTCATGTCTGAAATAGTTATATTCAGCTGTTGCATAGTGATCCTGCATGCTGTGTGGCAAGGGTTAATTAATTAATGGTTGCAAAATTTTGGAGCTCCTTTTATCAATGAGGCTCATTAAGCACAAAGCATAATTATTTATTGGCACTATTTGAAGATAGAGAGGTTTAGATGCTAGTTTATCTTTCAAGTTTCATCCATGACTGAAGTTCTCTCACTCAATCATTCCTCAGCATGGAGGCTCCTTCTGGTGAATTTGAAGCAATAATACACCAAATGTGTTATCAAGGGACTATTATACATACCATGATCATTAACTATAAGATGTCTCTTTCATAATGTTTCACTACTTGCCTGACAGGATCAGGAAAACAGGAACGACAAGGAGATGAAGTTACTGATAAGCATGGGAGGAAGAGAGGATATCTAACTAAGTTTGGATTTTAGATATTTCCACATCATGCTGTCATAAGCAAGAGCCACTGTGGTTATCACACAATTACTGTTGTTTTAGAGCACTGATTTGAATAAAAAACAACAACAAAAGCCACACGTAAGTAATGTTATGATTATTACAGATGCCACGAAGTGCTAAGAAATATGAAGAAAGGGTTGATAATCCATTGCTGGAAAGAATTTAACTCCTACGTACCCAGAACTTTCCTACATGAATAAAGCACCTGATTAATGTTGAGATAGAAAGCAGAGAAGACATACATCAATGGAAAGAGAGCAGGGAGAACTGTCTTGTTATTGTGACACAGAATGAGTCATTTGAATTCTATGCCTCAGTTTCCACATCTTCAAAATGGGGATCTGCCTCACTGGGGTGTTGTGAGGCTAAATTCAATAATGCTTGCACAAGAAGAAAGATGGTCTTGTGGTCAAGGGGCTCAACTGGGACCCAGGACTTTGAGGTTCACCCTGCTGCTTTCTGTGGGATGTTGGGCAAGTGACTTAAGGAAAATCATGGCCACACTAAAGTCAATGGGAATTTTGCCACTGACTTTAATGGGGCCAGAATTTCACTTCATCTCTTTGTGCCTCAGTTCCTTATCTCTGATATAGGGACAACAGTGCTTCCCTTGTTTGTTTTGTCTATTTGGATTGTAAGCTCTTTGGGGCAGGAGCTGCCTCTCACTATGTGCATATACAGTGTTTAGCACACTGAGGCCTCAATCTCAGCTGAGGTCTCTGTGGACCACTCTAACACAAATAACAGGAGTAAAGTGCTTTGAGAGCCTCCCAGAGAAAGTGTTGTATACACAACTCAATCCACATTTTCCTTCATACTGCAAAGGTTTCTGTTGTTCTAATGGAGTGCTGCATTCTTCAATATGGTCGGAAGAAAGATCCTGTGCTCTTGAACACTGAAGATAGCTGTCAGCACCTAGCACATCAGCAAAGATCCTAAGGACCTGATTGAAAGCCCACTGAAATCAGTTGTTGGCTCCAGAAAAAATTAATTATTGATAAACTCACACATTGATAGTAATCTTCTGAAGCAGGTTTGTAACAACAAACTCTGAGTCATACACTGAGATATATACACTGAGTGAAATGAAAAGGAAATTGGGTAAATATTTATGTTAGTTAATTGTGTTTATGTTAAAAAGTTACAGTGTTTGTTTAATGTCTTTGCGAAATCTGTAAACTTGGCTTCTGGATAAAGACCTTCACAATAATGTTTAGTTACCGCCACGCGAACCTGTCATTCACTTGTAACACTTCTGTGGAAAAACCCATGACTGCTGCTCTCTCAGGTATCCTCACACAACAAGACAGTACCTTATAGGTGCTTTGCAACAGCCACTGGAGCAGTTCAAATGGTTCCATACAAGCAGGAAGGGGAGTTTTAGTTTTATTCGGTTGACTGTTCTATTATTCTACCCTTACATCCTCATTGCCCCCAAAGGGCTTTTTTTATATGGAAAGGAAGTGAGAGCCTGACTAGATTTGATTTTCCGCTGATTTGCAAATCCTTTCCTTGGGTCCCCTCTAACTCTGGCAAAACAGGCAAGGGTAACAATCATGCTAAAGCAAGTTTTCAGCTACAGATGGTCTGGACTTTGCCAATTTACACCAGCAGAGAATTTGGCCCAAGGTGTTTGAATCTAGATTAGACTGAGGCTAGGGTTTGGAATGAAAGCAAGCAAAGGATTTAATGGCATTGAAATTCACGATCTGTTTGTAATGCTCCAAGTTCCATTGAAGTCTATGGGAATCTTTTCATTGATTTTAGTAAGACTGGATCAGGCCTTAAACACTCAGGAGTCAAGACAAAAGGCATCACACCTTTATTAACTGAATGAGGACCTTGTTCAGTTTGACTCCGCTCAGTCTTCTGGATGGATCTAGCTCAGAATTGGCATTGTTTATACATTAGTATAGATGCTCCCATATTAAAATCCCTTGCCTAAGCATTCCCATGCTAGAAACTTGATAAAACTTATTCTTACATTGTTCTCATGAGATTCTGGATAAGAATGGTAAAAATCTCATGAGGTCAACTGTTCTCACTACTCATCCACCATCTGGTTCTCTCTCCTTCAAGCATATGCTTCTGTTTCTTGACAGTATTCACCATTAAAATATTAAGATTTTGTTAACAGCTAATGTTAACAAAACATTCACAGGATTCCCTATGCTTGGTAATATTATAGTTACTTGCAAAGGCATTTGCAAAAATTGCACTAGTCACGATCATGTAGCAATAGATTGTTTCCTTAGTAGTTTAAAAGACAACTCTCTATTCCTTACTATGTCTTATTACAGTCCAGCTTGCTACTGCACTTGTTCTGTACTTAGACCCTGATCCAGCAAAGCACTTAAGCACATGTACATCTTTAAGCATGTGTGTACTCTTCATGAAATTCAATAGGACTATGCACATGCTTGAAGTTAAATGCATGCTTCAACACTTTGCTGGATTGGAGCCTTGTTCCACTGATGTCCAGTGTAAATCGTGAACAAGTAACCAGTGCAGAATACGCCTTGGAAATTCACGAGGATCAAAATGAATTTTGACCTTACGGTGCACATAAGGATGCTTTATTTATTAAAAAGTCCATCATATTTTCTGTATATTCTTTCACAAGAAGAAGAATTTAACGGTGAGAACAAGCTGACATTGTTGAGGTTTGGCCTTAGAATGCAAGATAAATTTTAAATTCTTTATATCAATTGTTTTTAATAAGAAATGTAAACGAACTGGATCGTTTTGCAGTGTCCTGGAACAGGGTCTTCCATTAATAATGATACGGCAGTCAGGGATTTACATAGTTGGTAGATCAAAAGTATTTTCTCACACCACCATGTCTCATTTTGAACGAGGACTATCATGGATTATGAAAGACTGATTTAAATTGGGCTTTAAGGTCACCACCATTTAATCTCACTCTTATCCCATTATAGAAAATCAGGCAATAACATTTGAATGATAACATTTATAGTATAAACTTGAAAAAAGCTGACTGTCCATCACTTTAAATTAAAAGTAAACCTACCAAGATATTAGTACTGAAATTGGTACAGAGAACCTATAAAGAAAGGATTGTTTATGAATAAGGCTGTAGATTGGGGCTCAGATGATTTGGGATCAAATGTTGGTATTGCCACAGACTTTCTTTGTGACCTGGGGCAAGTCATTTAGAGTCCTTTTTTCAAAAGTACCTAATAGCTAGAATTTTAAAGGTATTCAGGTACCTAAAGATACAGATAGGGCACCTAATGGGATTTTTAAAAGCACCATGGCACCTAACTCCCATGGGCACCTAGGTGCCTTTGAAAATCCTATCAAGAACCTATCTGCATCTTTAGGCAAATAAATAGCTTTAAAAATATGGCCCTCAATGACTTAAGAGCCAATGTCCCATTTTCAGAAGTGACTTAGGCAGTTAGGAGCCTCATTGAGAGTCAGTTGGATTTAGGTTCCAAAGTACCTAAATAATTTTTGAAAGTGGACCTAGATTTGTTTGAAAATTGTACCCTTGATCTGTCTGTGCCTCAATTCCCTTCTGCAAAATGGGGATCTTACTACTTTATCTTTTATATGCAGTTTGTAAGCTCTTAAGGGCTTACAAAAATGTCTGTTACTATATGAATGTACAGCACCTAGCCCAATGGGACTACAATTAAGTCAATGGGTCTACTTATGTGCTTAAAGGTAGGTACATGCTTAAGTTCTTTCCTAAATTCACCAAGGGCAAGTCATGCCTGACTAACCTAATTGCCTTCTATGAGGAGATAACTGGCTCTGTGGATGAGGGGAAAGCAGTGAGCGTGTTATTCCTTGACTTTAGCAAAGCTTTTGATACGGTCTCCCACAGTATTCTTACCAGCAAGTTAAAGAAGTATGGGCTGGATGAATGGACTATAAGGTGGATAGAAAGCTGGCTAGATTGTCAGGCTCAACTGGTAGTGATCAATGGCTTCACGTCTAGTTGGCAGCCAGTATCAAGCGGAGTGCCCCAAGGGTTAGTCCTGGGGACCGGTTTTGTTCAATATCTTCATTTATGATCTAGAGGATGGTGAGGACTGCACCCTCAGGAAGTTTGCAGATGACACTAAACTGGGAGGAGTGGTAGATACGCTGGAGGGTAGGGATAGGATACAAAGGGACCTAGACAAATTAGAGGATTGGGCCAAAAGAAACCTGATGAGGTTCAACAAGGACAAGTGCAGAGTCCTGCACTTAGGACGGAAGAATCCCATGCACTGCTACAGACTAGGGACCGAATGCGTGGGCAGCAGTTCTGCAGAAAAGGACCTAGGGCAGGGGTGGGCAAACTTTTTGGGCCGAGGGCCACATCTGGGTGGGGAAATTGTATGCAGGGCCGGGGCAGGAGGTTGGGGTGTGTGAGAGCATGCGGAGTGAGGGAGGGGGTGCGGTGTGCAGGAAGGGGCTCAGGGCAAGGGATTGGGGCAGAGGAGGGGTGTGGGGTGTATGAGAGGGCTCAGGGAAGGGAGTTGGGGTGCAGAAGGGGTGTGGGGTCTACGAGGTGGCAGGGGTGCAGGAGGGGCGTGGACTGCGGGAGGAGGCTCAGGGCAAGGGGCTGGGATGCAGGAGGGGTGCAGGGTGTGGCAGGGGGCTCAGGGCAGGGGGTTGGGGTGCAGGAGTGTGGGGTGCATGAGGGGGCTCAGGGAAGGGAGTTGGGGGGCCGGGTGCAGGACGGGTTCAGGCTCCAGCCCGGTGCCGCTTATTTCAAACGGCTCCGGGGTGGCAGCGGCGTACACCGGGGCCAGGGCAGGCTCCCTGCACGCCTGCCCTGTCCCCGGCCCCACGCCGCTCCCGGAAGCGCTGCAGCCCCTGGGGGAGGGGGAAAGGGAGGGCTTCGCATGTGCTGCCCTTGTTGCGCCTCCAGGTACCTCCCCCGAAGCTCCCATTGTCCGCGGTTCCCCGTTCCCGGCCAAGGGAGCTGCGTGGGGTGGTGCCTGGAGGCAACGCACGGAGCCCTCTGCCCCCACACCTGGGGGCCGCAGTGATGTGGTGCTGGTGGCGCCGCGGGCCAGATCCAAAGCCCTGAGGGGCCAAATGCGGCCCACAGGCCGTAGTTTGCCCACCCCTGACCTAGGGGTTACCGTGGACGAGAAGCTGGATATAAGTCAACAGTGTACCCTGGTTGCCAAGAAGGCTAACGGCATTTTGGGCTGTATAAGTAGGGGCATTGCCAGCAGATCGAGCGATGTGATCATTCCCCTCTATTTGACACTGGTGAGCCTCATCTGGAGTACTGTGTCCAGTTTTGGGCCCCCCACTACAAGAAGGATGTGGAAAAATTGAAGAGAGTCCAGCGGAGGGCAACAAAAATGATTAGAGGGTTGGAGCACATGACTTATGAGGAGAGGCTGAGGGAACTGGGATTGTTTAGTCTGCAGAAGAGAAGAATGAGGGGGGATTTGATATCTGCTTTCAACTACCTGAAAGGGGGTTCCAAAGAGGATGGATCTAGACTGTTCTCAGTGGTACCAGATGACAAAACAAGGAGTAATGGTCTCAAGTTGCAGGTGGGGAGGTTTAGGTTGGATATTAGGAAAAACTTTTTCAGTAGGAGGGTGGTGAAGCACTGGAATGGGTTACATCATAGAATAGGGAGGTGGTGGAATCTCCTTCCTTAGAGGTTTTTAAGGTCAGGCTTGACAAATCCCTGGCTGGGATGATTTAGTTGGGAATTGGTCCTGCTTTGATCAGGGGGTTGGACTAGATGACCTCCTGAGGTCCCTTCCAACCCTGATATTCTATGATTCTATGATTCTAAAATCAGGGCCATAGTACTTACTGCTAAGAGGTGTCCTGTTGACTTCAATGGGACTATGCAGGTTAGTAAATTTGCAGGACTGGGTCCTGAGTGACTAGTGAAAATCAAACGTGTCTACAGCCAGCACTTTACTTATTGCTCTTGCAAACTCCCTCTTCCCCAACAGTACTTTTAAGATTTTAATTGATTAGGACTGAAAAAAACTGCAACTAGGCAGGCTGATTTGAAGTAATGGATAATCTCCTAATATATGGCATCGATATTGCTGCCCCCTTTGGGATTAAGAACCACAAAGCCCTGAGGGATACAGGAAAGTTTAGTCTGTGAAAGCAAGAAGTCAGGTCACACCATAAGCGTGACTAGTGAAGATGCTGGAAGGTGACAGTACATGGAGGCAGCTTCCACAGCACACTTCAGAAAAGTTACAGATACATGGCTTGGTAAATTTCAGTACCAAAGTCAGCATTCTACTAAGAACTAAATATCCACGGAAAGGAATTTCATAGATCTTGCATTACTCAAGACTCCATAGCTTTCCTTCTTGGATCATTTTTCTAAAAGTGTTTTTTTTTAATCACACATTTGCAGGAATTTAGGGCCACATCTTACAAACACACCAGGCCTCGTGCTTACTAGCATGAATAGTTCCAGTGACATACCGTAATGCAGGGATAGTCAATAGGTGGACCATGACCCAAATCCAGACCACCAGACGTTTTTGAACAAACGTTTTTTTGAATAAAAAAGTAAACTTTTTATTTACTTATTATCAGTATTGTTATTTTTTATTATTTTCTCTGGAGTCTGGACCTTGATACCTTAGCCAAGAAATTTGGACCCTAACAAAAAATAATTGACTACCCCTACCGTTATGAGTCCAATGGAATGTGCATTTCCAGTAGTAATGTAAAAACATGGCAGCCACTAGCCATCTGAAGTATTCACAGGTAGATCAGGAATTTTGAGAGGCCACTCCATGAGTGTATAAACAGGAAAATCCCAAAGTATCCAGTCTCTAACTTTAGGTTTTAAAAGGTGCTGCATAATTACTCTTGTGCCCAGAAGCCCCAACATTATTTCTCTGCCAGTTTAGGTTGTGCTCAGATTGCCTGATGAGAGAAATGAGAGTAATCTGTCTCAGAGGACACATCTCGGAGGTTGTGTCTAAAGGGATGCTGAAAGAGGTAGATGTTTTCCATCATTCACTGTTGAGATGGTAGTAATATTCCCTCACCATCCACATGTTCTCTATAATAGTTACATACTGCCTTCAAATGGGTGCTAGAGCCTATAACAAGTCAAATTCCATTTTGTTGACACAACCAACTTCAGCTGTTTCTATGGCAAAGATGTTAGCATGCTATAATTAAGCTGGGTCAGGATTTTGGAACATCATTAAAATATGTTCCTATCTCTTTTTTAACACTGTATTAGTCTATAACACTCCAGCACAAAAAACTAAAAAAAAAAAATTAAAAAGCAATGATAGCTTCTAAACAATAGTAACAGTCTTACAAATATAAATATAAATTAAACTACACTAGTACATTAGGATTTCCAAATGTAAACAAATGTATTAAGACAAGAACTTGGTTTTCTATATTAATTCTGTAGAAGATATATCATGGTCCTAGGGGCAAAATGCCATTTGCAGTGTTGACTATTGGCCATAGAGCAGGGATAGCACTTAAAATTCTGAAAATATAGACTTAACACTAGATACAGACTTATCTTCAGAGACAATGAATATACTTTTTGCCTGTTGGATGTAAGATGAAGGGGACAAAGTAGCAACACTAATGAAATCGATGGTTTGTGAAGTGTCTTACACACCAGGGCAGAGCTGTCACAGTGCCCATGAGAAAGGCACTTCATCATGAATCAGGGTGGATAAAAATCAATGATTTTTTTTAATCAAAAAAATCGGATATTTTTTATTTAAATCGGATTTTTTAAATTGAAATCAGATTTTTGTGATAAAATGCGTTTTGAGGAAAAAAACCTATCTAAATATAGTTTTAATTAAGATGCATTATAGCTCAAAGATATCTCATCATGGAGTAGGGATTATAAATTCTAATTCTATACTATGAGACAATATATTCATGTAATGTTTAAGAAAAGCTTTGTAAATGAGTTCCAATAGTTCATGGATTAGGGACCCAATTTTATGGGGTTCCAGGGGCTTATGTATAGATTATTTAGGTTAATCTTTCTACCTACCCAATGGGACTCAGTGCTCAGTCTAGAAGATACCATCAGAGATGCTTAGTTTTGCAGTTCTCAAACTGCGGATTTGTGTCTCCAGAGATAACATGCTTGTTAACAGCAAAAATGTTTTAAAATAAATAAATAAATAAATAAATAAATAATATATAGAGGTGAGAAATAACAGACCTCAATCCTATTGTCCCTCTGCAAATTTGTGTACACAGAGTCAATCCCTTACCTCTCTCTAAAAGTGCAAAGTTTCAAAAAGTTCAATGAATAGAAGATTGCTGGGGGCAGAATAGATCTGGACAAGAAGAAGAAGTCTGGAGATAAACGTAAGGGAGGGAGTGACAGGCAGTAGAAACAAAAGTGAAACAGTTTGAGCAGCATATTCAAGAAGTCTTGAGGTCTTTCTGAGTGTAGCCTTCATTGATTTGAGATCTACCATACCATTCTCTCACTAGAAGGGAAAACCTATAATGGCAGCAGGACGTAAAAGAGACACAGTTTGGGAATAAGAACCATTCAAGAAATCTATGTTTGCTGATGATGTTTTAAAGAAAGTCACACCAGTGAACAGGCGGAAATCACTTAAGCACTTGGATTCAGAGACTGTTGAAGTGATAATTTCACTTTTAACAGCAGTAGCTTCTTCTGACGGTGTAGAAAGAATATTTTCTTCCTTCGGACTAATTCATTCCAAATTGAGAAATCGTTTGGGATCTGAAAAGGCAGGAAAGCTTATTTTTCTTTTCCATATTATGAACAAACAGGAAAATGAAGGTGACTGAGTTAGCTGCAGAAACCAATATTTTAAGTTTCTCATGTTGGCCTCGCTGACATTGTTGATTTATTTATTTTTAAATTTCATTTAACTATTTTAGTTAAAACCAATTTTAACAAAAACAAACCTGATTTTAAAAAATTGAACGTTTAACTAAATTCAAAAAATTCATATGCTTGTTTTGTTAAAATATTATATGTTTGCTGTTGAAGAAAAAAATCCAGAATACATAACGTTGTTGTTTTAATTAAACAAAACAATTTAAATGTCTGTCTGGTGATGTTCTCCTCCTAATAGAGCATGGCAAGAAAATCCTCCAAATAATGATTAACCTGTTGAATTGGAGATAGTTCACCTCCCAATGACTTCATAAATATCTGCTTCAATTACCTTTGGTAAATGAAATAACCAAACAATCATTCATTTTCTGATATAGCTGTAAAACTAATCTGAAAAGTTTTCAAAATAAATCACTTTAAAAATGTATAGTGTGTACCTTCTAAAAATGAAGCCTACATCTATCTCTGAGTTGTGAAGAATATGTATTAAGGTTATAACAACCAACAAGAATGCACTTTTATGTAGAAATCCATGATTAAATTGAGTCTTCCTGACTAGTGATTTAAATCATGATCAATCAAATCCACCCTGTCATGAATTACTATGACTGGCCACTATGAAGGATAACATATAGTCATTGGACCAGGGAAAGAGCACAAAAATGCCTGTACAGTGTTGGAGTCAGGGCACACAGAGGATGTGGGAGTCCCAAGTTCAAATTCCTACTCAAATGACCCTTTGATTATTTATCATTTGATTATTTATAAAAAGTGGAACGGCTTCAGGAGAAGAGACTGAGAAAGGCCTATACCAGAGTGCCTACAAATTGGGGAAACTCCTGTTTGAATCCCCTCTCCACAGTATGCACACAGGGACAGGGGAACTGAATTTGGGTCTGCCATATCCCAGGTGAGTGACCTAATTAGAAGGATAAAGCTTATAAGAAAGGTGCATCTCCTCCTCCTCCTCTTGTCATTTTAACTCTCCAAATCCTTTGCTTGCTTATGTCAAAATGCCTGAAAACCAAAACAAATTTCAGGTCAAAACAAAAAATGTTTCATTTTGACCTTTTCAGCTCAGTCGAAACTTTCAGCAAATTCAACACAAATATGGAAATAGTTTTGGTTGACCTCAAACTTCATTTTTCGGCAAATAAACTATTCGGCTAAAAAAATTTCAACCAGCTGTACTTGAGATATCACTGATAGGTCTGAGGAAGCAGCAGCAATGGTGAGATGCAGAAATAGTGTACTGGTTTATTCTCCCCTTGAAGCACACAGCCACTGTAATTTCCATTAGAATTAGTGTCTATTGATTGGACTTTTATGTTACAAGGCAGGAAAGGATGTAAATGAATTACATTTTTTACATGGGAACCATGAGGTTTCTGCATGATATCATGGGCCATAGTGAACTTCTCTCAACCTCTGTGTGTGCAAGAAAGCAGATGTTCAATGCCTGGCTCTCCTCTGGATCCTACAGTGTGTGTGTGGCCAGGGTAGTAAGAGGGAGAAGGGGAGGGCTGGAGTGAGCCACATGTAGTACTATCCCACTGGCCCTCGACTCTCAAGAGGACACTCAACAGCTTCCAGGCTCTGTACACTGGGTAGGGTGACCAGATATCCTGATTTTATAGGGACAGCCCCGATATTTGGGGCTTTTTCTTATATAGTCCCTTATTACTCCCCACCCCCTGTCCTGATTTTTCACACTTGTCGGTCACCCTAACACTACGTGGGGTGGGACTTGAGTCATCATTCCACCAATCTCAAAGAAAATTTGGCAAAATGTTAAATGCAGTTTAAAGCTACATTAAACCATTCTGAATTTAAAGCCCTCTCTGCCTTGTGAAGAAAGGAGCAAGCACAAGAGTCTCTGGGGAGCTGGTGTATGGCCAGGGAATCCCAGAGCCAAAGCAGAAGTACAAGGAATCTGAGCAGTTGGCCATGACCTGTGGTGGATCTTCTGGGTTTGGAATCCCTTGCTTATTTTGCTGGTGGAGGGATAACACTCCTCTTCCCCGCCCCCCCCCCCCATTCTGCAAAAGAATGGTTTTGGCGAAAACTCACTGTGGAGAACTTTATGGAGGCTTTCTATAGTAGGGGGAATTAAAATAACTACAGGTCCCATTTTCAGATGTGCTCAGCACCTACAAATGGAGCTAGATTTTTGGCAGAGCTCAGCTCCTATTTAGGCACTGGAATAAATGGTTAAGAGATTTAAAATTGCTCAGCAGCATATTGGGTGTTCAGCATTGAAAATCTGGCCACAAATGTCACAAAGGGGGCAGCTGGGTATGGACCACTTTAGAAAAGCTGGCCCCACATGTTAATATAGATTACTTGATACTGTAGAAATGCTTCACAGGAACTACTATTTTTACTGATATTTTTTATTATTTAACATACTGTTTTTATTGATTGAGTTGTTTCACCATCAAAAGGCACCTGAGAAGCCGCAATCATTTTCAGAAAGTTAAAATAAAGCTTCACCCAGTGGTCCAGGAGCACAGGGCTTTTATTTTTTTGAAGATATAGTCACATAAATCAAAAATCCCAGAAGCTGGTAAATAAAAGAGGAGGACAAGATGGCCCAAAGAGCCCAGACACTGAAGTTTGAAGACAGCTACAGATAAACAATGCACATTGGGTAGGGAGGTAGACACTCCACAGCATGTATTCAGGGAGGCAGTTCTGATAGCAACAGCCATGGTTCAGTAACCAAAGAGTTTCATTATGGGCTAATGATCTTCTACATTTCAGCTTAATAAAGCAAAATCATTTTTCAATGAATGAACAAAATCATTGAAACCACTTCCCTGAATATTTCTTCACTCAAGTAGCCTCAAAAATGACCAAATTTCTCACCAGCTATTGGCCAAAGAGTCCCAGATAAATGTAGGGTGACCAGACAGCAAATGTGAAAAATCAGGACAGGGGGTGGGGGGCAATAGGAGCCTATATAAGAAAAAGACCCCAAAATCAGGACTGTCCCTATAAAATCAGGTCATCTGGTCACCTTAGATAAATGTGAATTAGAGGCCCATCCACTATGCTTTCTCTCAACTCTCATTTGTCTTTTATGCTCAGCAAGCACATGCTATTCTCAGCTTGCCTATTGAAGGAGAGCAGACCATTTGTCAGGGACCTCGGTACCTTGTATGACCTGCAAGTCTATGATAGCATTTCCAGGAAGCCTGTAATGGAGGAAAAGGAGGCATCTAATAAAGTACTAAGTTAGTGTCAGTCTCTTTACTTGGAGAAGACTAACACATCAAGGAGACTTAACTTATGCTCAGCAGAGAACATGAGGCTCAGTGGATCTATGATCCCACATATGACAATGGGAGTTTTCCCATTGTCTTCACTGTTCCAAAGAAAAGAGGAAACATTTTACAAATGGTGATATGCATACATGAATACCAGCTCCGTTGACTAATAATTGATGTCTTATTGCTCTCCACAGTTAATCCTGATATCCTGTCACAGACACTATGTGACAATTGTAAATCAAAACCTGTAAATATTTTTTGTAAATCCCCCAAAAGGTCACTTTCCTTGCTACTTAAATGCCCCAACTAGCAAGGTTCTCCCTTGTACAATGCATTACCCCAATAAATTGACATAGATTTCTTACAGTTGCACATAAATACAATGTTTTTTCCTTTTTTAATAAAACTAGGCAATTATAAAACAGAACCAAAGCAAATCTATATTTAAAGAATGCTATTGTGGTTGCAAAATCAAGCTGTCAACAGTTAGATAGTTTTGCAAATTCACAGTGGCAGAGCTACCGATTTTAATTTTCCCTTTCATCACTCAAATTTTCCTAAATTGGAGAAGTTTCAAAAAGTTAGAGTAGCAAAAGAAAAATGGGGAAAAAAGTTAAAAACAAACAAACCTGTAGACATCATTCGTTTTATTGTACTCAGTGGCAGAAAGGCTTGGGAGAACAACATTTGAAAATTCAAAATTCTGAAGATTCAACAAAAACAAAAAAAATCACAACAAATTTGGAAAATACCCACACAGATGGTTCAATTTCAAATACTCCAAAACAAACTTTGACATTTTCAAAATTTTCCACATTTGTTTTCATTTTTTTAAACAGTTCTATGACTGAGGCTGTTGGATATAGGACCACTGCTTAATTTGCTCTAAAAGCTGGAAAGAGGATAGTGAATGAAGCAGGGGCCTACCGGAAGAGAAAGAATGGTCTTGTTATTAAGGCCACCCAGAACTGGTTTCTACCTTGCCTCTGCTCCTTTGAGATGCTGGGCAAGTCTCAAACCACAGTTTTCACCAGGGTGTAAGAGACTGGGGCATAGATGGGCTGGCCTAGCAGTCACAGCTTGGCTGGGCTCTGCATGTCAGGGATGGTAGTCACTGAGCAGGAGTCAGAGGAATCGCAAGGGTCAGGTTCAGTAAGCAAGAGTCAGGGTCAGAGTCAAGCCAGAGTCAGAGACCAGAGATAGCACCAGGCTTAGATCAGAGATCAGGAGACAGGCAAAGTTTGGAGTCACAGCCATCCAAAGTCTGTGTGGTTGCCCAGACATCTTCCAGGTGCAACCCATAGCGTTAAATAGGGCACCTAGACAATCAGAGGACTATGGGGTACATTTACTTTGGGTCTCTTGGGAGGTACTACATGCAACACCTACTCTTCACAGTGCTTCCTGGGTGTAGCCCTGCATAGCCTCCTGTTGGCACTGTAGGAACATCAGCCATCCTAGACTCTGCTAGACCCAGGTTCTAGTCCATAGACCCTTACACAGGGCCATTGAATTACCATTTTAAAAGAAAATTGAGGGCTGGAAAAGAAAGCTGATCTCTCAGGGACATATAGTCTTCTGGAACACAACTTTTTTTCCTCCTCCTGTTTCTTTCTTAGCACCTCTTTTAATTTTCAAAAGGTTAATGAGTCCTCTGCATTGCTTACAGCCCTTTTCATGCCTATTTCAATAGGAGGGCAGAGTCACTTTGTCACATTAAAGCTTCTATCTAACTGCACTGGAAGCCCAGTTTTCACTAGTCTGACATTTTGTGTGTGTGTGTGTGTGTGTGGTGATGGTGGGGTGCTTATAGACAAATCCCTGCTTGACCAAAAACCTTATTTTTTGGCCACGCATGATCCCGATCAAAAAAAAGGAGAGAGGGAGCTGTCATGTTCACACAGTTCCCTGATCGATCCAACTGGGAAAAGACGAGCATTGCTTTTATTTTAAAAGACTCATAAGATGTGTTTAATTTGGTTCTGTAGTTATTTGTTCAGTACGCAGTGCAAATTTTCCTGGCTAGAGACATGGGATATGGTAAACCTTTGCCTGGATCAATGTCCAACTTCTTTTAAGTTATTGAGAAAGTCACTCTCTCGTAAAGTTCAGACCTGCCAGACTCAATAACTCTACAAAAATGTTCAGATGAAAATTGCTTCAAGCAATCCTAGTAGAAAGCCAGCACCTCACCCCTAGTTTAAAGTTATGATCCTTATCATAATTAATTCAATAAAGAAGTAATGTACTTCAACCTAGGCATAAAGAATAATTTTCTATCCTGACTGGTATAAACTTTCAACTAGGGACATTTAAACTCTGGACGTGATCTCTTACTGCAAATAATAAATTACAGACCCAGAGCCGGCAGGTTATAGCTGAAGCTGAACCTTTTAAAATATGTTGCTAAGTACAAGAAGAAAACGTAGACTATGTAGTTGTGATAAATTGCATAATGCTATTTATAAACATAGCAGAAACTGTTTCTCCACTGATAAATTAAACAGTAATAGCTTGTTTTTAAGTTTTGAACAAGTTGAAAAGCAGTTCATATGATACTCATAAGCAAATATACCATCCATCATGAATTTAAAATCAATTTCCCTCTGTCATTGAAACGTAGGATTATTTCAGTTTCAAAACAGACTAACACTTTTTCAGATAGAAATATTTGTTTGAAAGATCTAGATAACGTATTTTTTAAGTATCATGTTTTCCAAGTCATCTCACTTTTCTCCCCTTGTTGTTTTGCATTGTTATTCTGTGGGTTTAACTTTTCCTTGGAAATATGGAGTTGATCTTGCTAAGCGCCTGTCCTGCAGGGCACTCAACACCTCCGGGGATCAGGCCATTGACTTTTGGATATGTACATAGCTACACCAGATATCTATGCGAAGATATCAGAACTTTATTTCTGGAAAAACTATGCGCACATACAACACTAGGCATGTAAGCAAACACGCAGATGAAAGATTAATACTAAACATTAATACTATACTAGTTGATAATGCATTCAGTGATATTTCTGCACATGTTGTTAGAAACAAAAAGCATTTAGCACTTAGTGAAAAAGATATAATGAGCCTGATTCTACTCTCACTTATATTGTGTTCACAATTTTATAGAAAATTCTTGATTTCTATTGGTGTGAAGGGAAATTCAAGCCCAGTGACTGAATGCAGAAATATAAGATAGATTTCATTTGGACACTTACCTAACTGCTTTTTTCCTGGTCTGTTGGCTTAAATTAAAGCAAATCTCTATGTCTTTAAATTGACAGTAAGCGTGCAACGGAAAAAATAAGTGTGTATTTCTTTAAAGTTTAGCTTTCAATTTTATCATCTCATCTTACATTCTATCCCACTGCATTAAGTTGTTTCTGTGCTGCATTGTGACATAACTTGTTACAGTGTTAACAATTCCAAAACATGCAAATTGCTTTCCAAGACATCTTATCCAAAACAAAAAGACCATTCTAACTAATTTATTTTGAATATTCCTGGATAATGTCTATCAAAGTACCTGAAATACACTTTATTTACTACTTATAAAAATTGTATTTGTATATTATAATATCCATCATTTGTATTATCTCCATCTATAGCTATCCAGATTAATTCCTTCTCTAAAAATATACAGAATAGAATGTCTGTATAGAAGCAAAATATGTTAGGTTCTAATTTTAAAATAATTAAATGCAATGAATCATTTAAGTATCTAAAACTAATAATATTAGGTTACATTTGTGCCTTAATACTTCTATAACAGTCGGGTACAAAGATACCTTACAATTACTACTATAGATAATTAGTACATAAGAACACATATAATGCTCAATTCTGCAAACTTTTATCCATGTGAAAAATTCCAGTCAGTGGGACAATATGTGTTTAAGGAATTCTTTCATGCACGGGTGCTGGAACAATTTGTGTAGCGGAGGTGCTGAGAGACATTGAACCAAACTATAAACGCTGTATATGATGGAAGCCACTTCAAGCCAAGGGGTGAGGCAGCACCTCCAGCATCCCTAGTTCCAGCATCTATGCTTTCATGAGTAAGAGTTTGCTCATGTACAATTCCGAGAACAGTAATGTTATAAAAGGTATTTCCCCCCCCAATTTTTTAATAGGATTTAAATAAAATGGCTTCCAGTATATTTTATAATTGCTGGCAATTGTTGTCACAGGCTTGGTAGGTTATTTTTAAGGATATTTTGATATCATTTAATTTTTATTTTTTCTCTTAGCAGTTCTGTCAGTCATGTGTTATGGGCAGGTCCATACAATCTTACTCACACAAACAGTCCTTATCCAATCATGTGAATAGTCCACATAATATACAATAGCTGATTATTCACATGAGTAATTGCTTACAGGATTAGGCTCAGATAATGTAAATATACTCTTCAGTGTTGGCAAAATATTTTAAAGATAATACTGTTCTGATTTCAGGTTCTTTTACTCTGACATTGGTTCCTGTTGAGAAGTGTCTTGAAATAAACGTAAGTGTATATTTTATTACACACACACACACACCACAAAATATTATCCAGCAATTAAACATTTAGAAGTTGAAATGAGTGCTCAGTTATTTATAGTACACATATAACAACACAAGACAACAAATTGGAGATTGGTTGCTGTTACAACAAATGCATTTTAGTCAGAATGTTTGACCAACACTTGCAACCCTGCACCCCCAACCCCTTTGAGTCCCCCTTGGATTGATTAAATTGGCTCAAGATGACACCAATAATTGGCTCAAGATGCCGCTTCGACAGACCCAATGATCCATATCTTTGCATTCCCTAAAATCAGTCCTTTCAGCTCTGTGTTAGATTTAGGATGGTTTACATTGGCTCTGTCACAAACATTTTAATAAAGTCCCAGCGAAACCTCAAACTGGTGACATCATTGGATGGTGTTAAAAAAAAAGTTCCATTTAGTTGGTTAGCTGTTAGAATCTGGTCAGAATCTCTTTTTGTTATATTTTGTCATTCCATTATAATCATCTGCAAATAAGGACTACAATATTAAAAATGAGAAAAAATAATGTCGGCTAATAAGGAGAAAGCCATTCTAAATGGTTTGACATCAAGTAGCAAAATGAAAAACAAACAAACAGTTATTATATCCTAAGGCTAAGGGGTGTTAAGTGCTGGGTGTGTTACTTTTTTAGGTATTAGATGGATAAATTGCACTGAAAAGCACTGGCTGTCCTCATGAGACTATTGTATAAACTGAGCACAGAGTAACATTATCAGACTCATCAAAAGGGATAATGTTCATTAAACCATTTTTTGAAAGTAAATTGCAAACCCACTAATGAGTGCCAAGCCGGTAACCATCTAGACTCAGTTAATAGTTTGGGCCTGATTCTCCTCTGGCTTAACAGAGGTGTAAAGTATAGCAGTTCCACTGAAGTCAGTGGAGTAATCCCAGTATAAAATATGTCAGATAAGAATCAGGCCCTAATCTTTTACCATTGTCTCCTCCATCTGTGGCTTTTTAAAAATTTGCATTTTCGATTGTTAACTTTCAATGGCACAAAGACAGGAGTCATTAA
Source organism: Terrapene triunguis (assembly GCF_002925995.2). NCBI lineage: Eukaryota > Metazoa > Chordata > Testudines > Emydidae > Terrapene > Terrapene triunguis. The sequence continues at coordinate 8,776,540 of NW_020664439.1, forward strand.
AGAGCACCATGATGCAGGCACTCTTGTTATCTGATATCTAGTCTCCTAGAGCTTTCCAGTTTTTGAGCTTAAACAGATGACAGTCCCTGTGTCATCAGATGTTATTACTTAATTACTTCTTGCAATGGACTTTACATAAAGGTTACTCTGAGTATTTTTTTCCACAACACATTGGAAAATTTGACATGCTTTTCTTTGTCAAACTGCAGGGCTGATTTCACATCCAGTATTTCCTCAGAATCATCCATAAAAATATGGAAATCACTAGTAAGTTAGAGCCAAAGTCTGCTCTCAGTTAAAGCCAGAGTAACAGCCCAAGTTTGCAAGGTGCCAAGTGCATCCTCTGATTAATAATTATTATTTATATTACAGTAGCATCTTGAGGCCCCAACCAAGATCCATTGTGCTCGGTGCTGTACAAACACATAGCGAGAGTGGTCCCTGCCTTGAAGAACTTGCAATCCAGACAAGACATACAAAGAGTAGAAGGAGAACCAGAAGCAAAGGGACTTGCCCAAGGTCACCCAGTGACAAAGCCAGGATGAGAATGCAGGTCTCCTGACTCATAGTCCAGTATCCTATCCACTATACCCCACTACAGATTTCCTGATTCACTCTATCAATTAGACACTATTACCCCTTCAGGAGAAGTAGCGGGCACTTAGCACCTTTCATAGATGTTCAGCTTCGTACAAGATTGTGCCCTAAGTCCATTCAAGTCAATTGAGTTACTCTAGACTTGCACTGATGCAACTGTGAGCAGAATGTGGCCTTTAGTTTTATTACAACTGAAGGTCACGAAAAAGTCAAATGCAACCTTGGTCTCTATTATGCGTGAGATATTTTAAGCTTGTGAGGGTTCCCCCCAACCCCTTTTACAAAATAAATGATTGGGTGTGGCAGCTCAGCTAGCGTAAATCAGTGTAGCCCCATTGAAATACTATATTGACACTTGTCACCAAAAAACAAGAAGGCCTTTTGATCACTATAGCAAATTTTAGTTTCCCTCAAAATTTAATACAAATAAAGCAGCCTATAAAAATAGAGAAATATTTATTCTTAACACTTTAGTTGAAGCATGATACCATTTCTTAACTAGCTGAAAAAATAAACAGACTTTCAAAACTAAATCAACTTTTTCATCAGCTGTAGCACCAATGGTCAATGTTAAATAAGCATATTAAGAATGTTGTTCAAAAGGACACTAATATATTTTAAAGTAAATACTGTTTATTCTTTTCCTCGTTGTTCTGCTCCATTCCTAATAGATTTCATAGCAGGGAGATCAAAATATAGTAGTTGCTTTAAGACAAAAACCTCTTTTTGGAAAACTATTTCTTTTAAATATAACCAAAAGTCTTATTTTTTAAAAGATTTTTTAAAACATTAGTCTAATTGCAAACATATTTCCAAAATAAAATTAAAAAGGTGATTTTCAGGTTTCAATATGTAACAACTTTTTAAATTATCCAATACGCTGTCTTGATTCTGTACAAATGTTCCCTTCCTTCAAAGAGACAAAAAAGCATGTACTGCCAGATCTGATTGTATGTAGAGAGTGGATCTGATCCCCTTGTCACTAAGGTTACTAATCAAATTTCCATCCAATATGCTCATGCAGGATTTCCTGATCAAACACTTAAATCTGCCCCCTCTGCACCCCCATTAGCTAACATGTTTTATATGTAGCGGGGTCATCAAAAGTGTAATTCCCTTAAAGAAACCTAATCCTGCACTCTTGTCAACTAGCAGATAGCTAATAATGCTTTCTATCTTATATTTTTCTAACATCAATAGCATACCAGAAATTAAGATCTTATTTTAATCTCACAACAGATGTTTAAAACACAAGGTATCCCATATGTACAGTAACTGTATTTAAAAACAGCAAGGTGAAGAAATATGGAAGTTTCATCTGAAATTAAATTGTTTTCCCCAGGATAACATAAAATAGATTTAGTTTCAGCTGGCAATGGAAAACATGAATAACTTGTATAGTCTAAAAAGGGGTATAATTTTGTAGACATCAGTATTATTTCACTGTTGAACAAGGTGATAGATGAAGAGAACCTGAGGCAGGTTCCGCAAACAGAGTCATTCTGAAATCCTGTTGAAGGTTACACAGTGGAACAGATATCCTTTAGTTCAACCCTTGCAACACATACATACCCATATGCACACAAACATACACGCATTTATATATGAATGACACATGTGACCTACCCGAATTGTATATTGGATCAATTTTTATGTTACAGCATTCTATCTATTTCATGCTGATAAATAAAGCATTTAAAGAAAATAAGAAAATGATGACCAATGTTTAAAAATAACTCAAATATAAATGCTACCTAATGAAGCTGTTTTTCATTCTTGAAACCACTTCATTTTTTATTTTTAAAAAGCCTTTGAAGATGTGGCATGAGTTTTCTTGGTTATTGCTTTTCTTTATTAATAGGTTGAATATGGCTTTCATTAAAAAAATTAACTTCTCTGATGATCCTTTTTGAGGTCTGTGTGTATTTTTATTTTAAAAAAAAACAAGTAATGGTCACAATCAGACTGGGACAAGTAGGTCAGGAAATTTAACTTGACTTGTCCAACCCTGGTCTGAATCTATAAGGTCTACAAGGCCTGAGTTTGTCAGAATTCAGTGGATTATATGCATCTGAATGGCAAAACAGATTTAAAACACTGTCCATTCTGACTTAACATTTGCCCTGGAAACTGCCAGATTTCAATTAATACAAACTTCTCTATTGACTTTACTTTTTTATTCAGTGATTCTGGGAACCAAAAGAAATTCTTGCCTATGTATGCTCTGGCTTTAAGAATTTCCCCTGATATACACTGATTTAACTATTGCGTTAATGCATAAAGAGAGTAAAGAAAATGTAATCCTTGTGTTTTCTATACTGGTTAACAATACTGTATGAAGTCAGTATAAAACAGTGACATTCATATGGATTTCCGTTGAAGAGTTTAAAAATATTTTGAGTATAACTGGATCATTTCAGCTACAGTAGGTGAAAATAAAAGTAATGATGAGAAAAGGTATTTAAGCATACAAGTAACATTTTTTAAAATGTTTGATTTCAGGTTTTAATTGATTTTAAGCAACTTTATATTTAACAGAGTTAAAGAGGAAATGTATAAAGGGCTGATTTAATATACATCACTTTTTTTGTTCTAAAATATCCTTAATGGAAAACAAGTGCACGTTTTAGTGTTTAACCAGAATAAAATTTGATATAATGCTATCTGGAAGGCATACTGTACTGTAAAAGCATTTACAGATACCATGGGAATACCAGATATAACAATACTTTTAAACAGTCTACTTAATGTGCTAAAAGTATTTTTTTCTTTTTTGTCAATGAGGTTCTTCAATGTTCTTCCAAATACATAGGAATGTACGCACTTTAAAAATTGAGATTATAAGTAAAACATTTTTTAGGTGGTGTTTATAGATATTTAAGTGAATTGATCTGATTTTATTTAAAAAAAAATCTCTTCATAGCACAGTTTAGAGGGGATTCAGGAAAATGGACTATTTCAAACAATTCAGAAGAAGAACATGGACATTATATGTTTTCAATTGCTTATGTATAAAACACAAGTTCTGTTTACTTATACGGTTGCAAGTTTCTCTGTTTCAATATGAATGTCTTTTTATATCTAGTAAATATCTTTGTGATCTTAACTTTTTTCTTTAATATTCATCATTTTAAGTATATTTCTTTCAGGAGTTTTATCAAACCAGCCCAGTCCTTTAAAAAAAAAAAAAGATTAGCTTAAACTTCCAAATTGTAATTTGAGTCTAAAAGAGAGATTTCAAATGAAAACAGCAACGAGTTATGCAAAGGCAGCTGATATTGCATCATACTCCCAAATCTTCTTTAAATTAGCTCTCTGTCAAGGGGCTACATTGAAAGAAAGAGATTTTGTGTGTGTGTGTGTCAGATAAAGAAAAAAGTTGGAACAATATCAATTTACTGCAAGATCCAAAAGATCATTTGGTTTTATTCCAAGGAGCAATGCTTTTTTTTTTAAGATATAGCTGCACACATGTATTACTTTAATCATTTTTTCCTTACCCTTTGCAATACAACCCATTCTCTACTGATTGCAGTACCTCCAGAAACTAGATGAGTGGATCTTGTCTAAGATAATAAGCGATAGAAATTTAGAGCTCTTGTCTCACAGAAACTGTATCCATTGGATATATAAAAGAGTGCTTTGTTTCAGGAATACTTGAACTGATTTTACTTTGTGTGGGACATGTAGAGGAGATGGTATGAAGTGGGTATTTGGTATGCACCAAGAATTATGTCTGTATCATAAAAATATATCGAACAAATTTGAATACTGAGCATTGAGAATCATTCCTTGACATTCCATGACAGACTGCATGCAACTCTTGTAAACATTCTGTGGAGTGCAGTTAAAGAGGAAAAAAGTGAAGTTAACAGAAATGTTAAATCCTAGGATAATTCCTATTAAAACAAGAGACACAAAAATGATCTACTGCCTCTTTAGGCCTCACAAGATTTCCACATTTGCCAATGCAGCCAGCTACAAAAGACAGCCAGAACCATGAGGCCTTACATAGAGTTCAGCCAGGGTGTAAAATACAGATCAAAATGATGCATAAAGGAAAATTCTTCTGAGATTTATAGCAGCCAGCTACTACACCCCTCACATGGCTACAGTGTTGTTGCTAGTTGAATTAAATGCCAGGAACACATGTAGGATGCAACCGATCGACAAAAGAAGAAGGAAGTGCATTAATATTAGAATTGCAGAGGTGTATGCTTGTTTTGTAATGATCTGGTGATTAGATGAGTAATTTATGTCTCAATATAGTAGTATACAAGTCTTCCTAAGCAGTTAAAGTTCAGTTAATACATAAAGATTTTCTGGTGAAACTCAGAATAGAAAACATGATAATTCATTTTAATTATTTTTAAGAATGTTATTCCTCCACTCAGTGTGCATCTTCCGTAAGAGGGGAATGAAAGACTGATGCAGTTTTCTATATAATGTCATAACCTCTTTTCTCACTGGGCTTTATCTACCTACCTACCTGTATGTCCTCCAGCATTGTAATATGTGAGCATCCCACAGTGAATTAATCCTCAACACCACTGCGATGCAGGGAACGACTATCACCCTCATTTTACAAATATTGATCTCAGGCATAGAAATTAAGGGACTTCTCAGGTTACACAAGAACCCTTTCACAGATCCAGAAGCTGAAGCCAGGTCTTTTGAGTTCCAGTCTAGAGCCTTCACTACAAGACCATCCTTCCTTTCTCAAGTTCATTTGCTTTCATATGTCATCCTTGGAGGAGACTTGCACTGAGCAGCTTTCCATGGACACAGGAAGTTATGGTTGGTTGTACTTTGATCTTTGTGATGATCTATGGTATATCTCAGTCAGAAGTCCAGACTGAAAGGTCATAACTTCAAGAATCTTCCCAGCAGTACACAAAGCACTGATGAGGAGATCACATTTCTCAATCCTTCCTAGCCCTTTTTAAAATGTTTGGTCTTGTCTACACAGTGCCTTAGCCCGTACAAGGGGAGGGTAAATTTTAGTCCCCACTAGCGTGTCACACACTAACTGGACCAGGTGGATCATGCTGGCACACACTATAAGGTTCTCTACTGCATGTTAATATAATACTGTTTGAAACAGGACTACATTATTGCATGCTAGGGAGCCTTTTGTCCATGCCAGCAGGGTCTACACAGGCCAGTTAGTACACGACACACTAGTGCAGACTTAAATCTACACCCCTCTGGTGTGGACTAAGCACCATGTAGACAAACCCTTAAAAAACATTGGTGCTTCTGCTTCTGCAAATATCCTAGGTCTTCAAGGACACTTCATCCATTTAAAGCCTGAGTAATAAGAATCTATGCAAGAGAAGTGCAAGCGAGGTAGGGTGATGAACTCCAACTTCAACTCTAAGCCAGGGCAAAAATCCAACCCAGCAGCCCCTACTCCAGTCTACGGACTAGACTAGCAAACTGCAGCCCCTTGCGCCACTTGCAGGCATGATCAATGACACTGGCGGATTTGCGTATATTCAGAACCTATGGTCCATTCTTCATTGAAACCATTCATGAGTGCATATGCGGAGCTCTCATAGTTACCCTTTCTACAGTGGGTATATGGAGCACCCGCCTGCTCCTCCGCCCCCAGTTTATAGACACAGCATGAGGTACAAATGATAGAAAAGGCCAGCAGAAGGCTCCCTGAATCATAGGTGATTTTTAACCAGTCTTTCAAAGATAGCAGGGAACTTTCAAAGAGAGTTAGGCCCTTAACTGCCATTTGTGTGAGGCCCTGGCCTATTGGGGAAAGGGCAGAGGTGGCAAAAAAGGGACATTTGCCTCTCCAGTCTTCAAGGGGTCCCAACTGTCAGAAAGACTAAAATATATGCAATATGTGCAGTGTTGTTGTAGCTGTGTTGATCCCAGGGTATTAGTGACACAAGGTGGGTGAGGTAATATCTTTTATTGGACCAGCTTCTGCACTCGCTGTCCCAGACCGGAAGAAGAGCTCTGTGTAAGCTCTATAGCTTGTCACTTCCACCAACAGGAGATGGTCCAATAAAAGATGTTCCTTTTCCCACCTTGTCTCTACAATAAGTACAGTTATCCTTTATATAAAACCACTGCAAAAATACTCACACAGAAGCAAAATTTTACTTTTAAAAACTCTTAAAATCCAAGATTTTCCCCAGGCTCTACCTAGCCTATGGACTCCTGAAAAGTTGTTTGTTTTTTAAATAGTGACATCCAGGGCCCCCAAAATTCCCACTTGCACCCTTATAATGGTATCGTAGAACCGGCCCTGATTTGTGTCTTTGAAAATCTCACACAGAGATCTCTGCCTTCCATGCTGCAGAGTTAACCATTTACCCTTCCATCTTTCAGACTAAATTCAACCTGTGATCACTGTAATCCCTGCTTATCACAAGCAGCATATAGTCCACATCCTGTAATTCAGGGTGGTCAACCTGTGGCTCCGGAGCCACATGCGGCTCTTCAGAAGTTAATATGCGCTCCTTGTATAGGCACCGACTCCGGGGCTGGAGCTACAGGTGCCAACTTTCCAATGTGCTGGGGGATGCTCACTGCTCAACCCCTGGCTCTGCCACAGGCCCTGCTCCCACTCCACCCCTTCCAACCCCCTCCCCTGAGCCTGCCATGCCCTCGCTCCTCCTCCATAGAGCCTCCTGCATGCCACAAAACAGCTGATCGGGAGGTGTGGGGAGGGAGGAGGCACTGATCAGTGGGGCAGCCGGTGGGTGGGAGGTGCTGGGAGTCGGGGGTTGGAGCTGATGGGGGGCTGCTGACATATTACTGTGGCTCTTTGGCAATGTACATTGGGAAATTCTGGCTCCTTCTCAGGCTCAGGTTGGCCATCCCTGCTGTAATTGTTTCGTAAGGCACTGAAATTGTCCTCATTCAGACATGCTGTATCAGGATTTTGGTTTTAAGAGGGTTTGAATAAATATTGTAATATCACTTCATCAGAGCAGATGGGGAAATAGAATGGTAAAATGGAAAATGCCACAAAACAACAATACCTTTTACATAGATCTATGGCTGAAAAGCACTCAGATCATTTAAAAAGGGTGGATAAGCATGAAAATGGAGGCCTGGAGAGCATGTGATTTGTCCAAGGTCACCCAACTAATCAGTGACAGAATTCAGAATAGACCAAATTCTTGACATCATAAAAAAACCCTTTTAAAACAAAAGCTTTGATTCTGACATGTCATTACATGACTCAAGCAGCCAGGGCCCAAGACATTTGCCTATTAAGCCTATGCCTTAATCGATCCCTAGTGATACCCACTAGTAGAGACTGCCAAGGGGAGGCTGTGGCGAAGTCTTTCTTGCAACTTTAGATCTCAGGGCTTGTGATCCCAGATTGGCATGTAGGTCTTTGATGGTTTGAGAGTTTTTAATGGTATAAGACCTATCTTCATGACCTTTAGGTGATTGACTCTGGGCACATTTTGGCATAAGAAGTGTTAGCACCAACTCTGGCTATATTTGGTGGCTTTCTTAAAGCTTCAGGAGTCATGTTATTACAGAAGACTCTCAGCTTTCATTTTAAAAACAAGTTTCTAGCCTGCATAGTGGAAGAGAAAAGCTAGAAAATATGAACTCTAAAGATTCAAAAACTATAAGGCAAATAAATAAACTTAAAATTGATTATTTTTTGAATTGTCATGATTTTTAAATCAATCTCATGATTTCTTGGGGTCTAATCCATTATTTCTGAACACTTAGGGCTGGCAATACTGTGTAAGAAAAACTATACATTCCCCACCAATTGTTTAAATAAATAATTAATAAACAAGTAAAGTTGAAACCATCATATCAAACTTCAGTAGTGCGTTAAATAGGGGTTTTTTTGTGGAGACGGGGGCGGGGAGGGAGAAGGCAACTAGTTTTAAAACAACAAACACTGGAGGAGAAGAATACAAAATGCAAGGACTCTTTAAGAAGACTCAAGAAAATTCATTTTCCATGTACTCTTTCGCCAGCAAATTACAGAATGTATCATTCCCTGTTCTGTTTCTGCCTGGTTCACTTCTTGATCACACAACAGCAGTATGGTAAGTAGCTTTCTAACAGGGGAATGTAGGATGAAATCAATACATTAGAGGGCTTAAAAACAACCCTTTAAAAAAATAAACTTCTATTTTATTGGTAATGGTGATTTCTTCTTACATTTATGCAATCACAATTCAAATAAGCCTGTACTACCATTTCTTCTAGTAAGTTACAAGGGATGAAAGCTGCCAAAAAACAAACATAGAAATGAATAAAAATAGAAACCAAAACCCAGAATCCCTAATTGAAAAATAACTCAATTGTCATTTAGTGGCACTTCAGCTTCAGCGAAATAACCGTTCAAATTTGTCAGTTAATGCATGTTCCTCACTTTTGTTTTTACAATAGTTGAAATTAAATTAGTCAAATTAAACATTATATCTCTCCAAAAGCAACACGCTGAAAATTAGAGAAGCCTAAATTGCAAAACATATAACAAAACAAAACAAAAAAAATCAGCTTGTTCTGCTCAGCGTACACACTAATGTCATAAATATGGCTATGGGGTACTTATAATTGGCTAATTAGCTGAAATTTAAAAGAAATGCTGTTGCAGAAACACAGAAAAGCATAACATTCTCCTAAAAAGTGAATGCTCACTCTGCATGGGAATTTTGCCTGAGCGACGACTGCAAGTTTGTGCCCTCGATGTATTTTTTAATCTCTTACCTCATATAAAAACAAATAAGAAACTTTGTGTGATAGCTGATGTAAGCTATTAACTTGGATGAAACCAAAATTGCAATGAAAGAGGAAAAAAATAATACAGCCCCAGGCTTTGGCTTTTTTCTGCAGAGTTCTGTTCCCAGTTTACTGAAACTTCAGCTCCCAGGCTATAACAACTGTATCAGGAATTTCTTAGCACTAACCCCCTTACCATCCCACCCCAGTACTTTCACAGAAGCTCTGAATGCTCTGATTGAAAACACCGATAAAGACCCCACACAATCTCTCTCTTCAATATAGCACTACAAAATATATACCCAAATCCTACCAAATAACTCAAACAGGGTTTGCTCCAGCTTAGGCCACATCTACATAGGGTTTTAAACTGAGTTTTAATCAGTTGTTTTACACACAGTTTAATGCTTAAGGAATTAAAATCTAAGCAAAAAAAAGTACCCTATTCACAAAAGTGTTTGTGATTATTTTTTTGAAACATGACAGGATTTTGATCGCAGTGTGAACAGTACCTTTGTGTTGCTATAACTACTTCAATATAGCCAGCACGGTATGAGAGATTGAACACAGAGCATAAGGAGGTCTTGAATTCTGATCCCAGCTCCACTACTGATTCACTGCATGGCCCTGGGCGAGTCACTTCACTTCTTTGCTTCAGTTTCCTTCCCTGTAAAATGGGGATGATAATATTTACTAGAGCTGGCTGGAGAAAGCTAATTCCATTCCATGACAACTTCCAAGGTTTAAAACTTTGTTTCTGTTCTATATTGGGGTGCAGACAAAAGCCTTCAAACATTTTAGCAAAATAGAATTGTGTCAAGTGCTGGTTTTGGATCAAAAAGGTCAGGTTTTGGGTTCAGGTCTAAGAGAGAGAGACAGACAGACAGAGAAAGAGAGAGTGTTTAAAGCCAGAAGGGAACACTAGATCATAGAGTCTGACCTCTAGTATATCACAAGCCAGCAATATCACCCTGAACCCACACATTAAACCCAACAACCTGTCTCTTTCTCTCTTCTCAGTCAAAGTAACCAGAGATTCCACCCGAGACCTTGGAAACCTTCCAACTGAAAACTTTATTGAAATTAATTAATTTCCACAAATCCTCTCAGCTTCAAAACAGCCTTTTTCAACAAAAACACATTTTGTCAAAAATATTCCAACTCGTTTTAAAGTTTACCTACATCACAGAGGGGTGGAGAGTCAGTTTTTGTGCCATGCAGCACCTTGAATAGGGAAACACTATTTAAGTGTGGTTAGTAGTACAGATCATATTGACAGAGGGCACCCCACTGCAGCTCCACTCCCCCCCAGTTTGAATGAGATATTCATGACACAACATGCAATTCTGGTACATAGGTTGAGTGGCCATCCAAAAACACAATAAGCATTATATAGACAATACCCTGACGTTAGAAATCATACTTATTAGTCACAACATTTTCACTCTCTCCTTTATATGAAGATCTGCAGAGGTTCGGAGGCAACCGAAGCTACATCAATATAATCCAAAAGAGATGAACATTCCCTATTGTGAATTTTATAGTTAACAAAATTTAACCAGCATCCTCTCATAAATCAACACCATTCTGCAACAAACAAATTATTTTTGGTCTTTTGCAAAAACTGACTTCAAACTAGGGAAGGAAGAATGGGAACATGTCAACAAAGAGTTGGGGAGAAGGGTCAATATGATATGCAATGAGTCCATTTTCAGTCCTAGTTTGTTTCTTCTACGTTATGATCCTTGTCTAGAGCAGTGGTTCCCAAACTTGTTCCGCTGCTTGTGCAGGGAAAGCCCCTGGCGGGCCGGGCCGGTTTGTGTACCTGCCGCATCCGCAGGTTTGGCCGATCGCAGCTCCAGACCAATGGGAGCTGCTGGATTGTGTTAAATTACTAGAATGCTGATGTCTAGCCCAAGAATGCATATGATTTATGATAAAAAAATGACTGAGGTTTTCCAGATAGAAAATGGAAGCTTCAGCTCCTTTTTTCACAAAATTATTTCTAAAATAGTGTCCCTTCTGTTAGCATGGATGGCTGGACTGAAATATGGGGAGAAAACAGCAGTTGGCTCTTTTGAAGTCTATATAGTTTATAGTGCATGTAGCAAGCAGATTTCCATCACAATCCCTCTGACCAACAATGGTGCTTACTCCATGGGAGTTTTTATGGGCTTTTCCCACAAGAATGAAGTAGACTTCTTCCAAGGAGATAGGATCTTCTTTTTACATCAAGATTCATATCTTTTGGCACAAGGTTGTCTGTAAGAAAAAGCAGACCTTGCACTTACATTTCTGGATTGTATTTGGTTCCTTAAGTATTCTAGCCAATGGTCTCCAGCAATACTGTTCTTTACTAACTTTGTAGTCAGCCCTCATTGTCCAGGCACATAGCTTTCAGTTAATTTGATCTTGTGCTTTTTCCATAATGTTTTTTCCATCCTAGCTTCCAGCTTACTAAGTTTAGCAGAGATTTCCTCCATTTTATTTTTCCACAGAGGAGATGGCAGCAGAGAATATCTTGCTCCAGCATTGCTTGGACAGGAATAGCCACTCAATGAACATAAAGAGATGCAGCTGACCATGTGGCTCTGTGAGAAGTCTGTGGTTCCTGATGATCATTTTTCATTATAGTTTTTAGATTTTACTGATCCTCAGATACACTCCTACCAAGCCCGAGTTTGAGGTGCAATCCATCATGCTAACCCTACACAGAACTGGTGTGATGACCACCATCTTGGGAACATATCAGGATTTGAACCAGGGACCTCCAGAGCTAAAAAGCATGAGTTACAGCAGGTTGAACTAAAGATCCAAAGTGCTGTCTAGCTCCTGCTGTAAATGCCTCCTATCCTCTGCAGATCAGCCCAGAGGGGGACCCATGACACACACCAGTGGATTATATCTACAGACCTCCCCAAACAAATATATTTCCAGCTAGCTGACCACCGTCCTTTTTCCCCAACAAATGTCCCCTATTCTTCCCATCGTTTTGTGATTTTCAGGAGGTCCAATGGCAACTGCTTTCTCTGCTCTATATTGGGTTGAGTGGTTGGGTCTTTGTAGAGGACTCTGCTAATTCCATCTCTTCAGAGGTCATCTGCAGCATTCCCATTCCCAAAGGTCTTTGGGAGGCAGTAAGCGTCAATAGCACAACAGGAGTGGGGAAAAACATTCATTGTTGTGACCACCCAACTGAGCTGAGGGCAAAGGTGCTCTGTATCCCTAGCAGGGCCGGCTCCAGGCACCAGCCCAGCAAGCAGGTGCTTGGGGCGGCCAAGGGGAAAGGGCAGCACGTCCGGCTCTTCGGCGGCAATTCGGCGGTGGGTCCCTCGGTCCCTCTCGGAGGGAAGGACCTGCCACCGAATTGCCACCGAAGAAGAAAGCAGCGCAGTGGAGCTGCCGCCGATCGCGGCTTTTTTTTTTTTTTTCCGCCACTTGGGGCGGCAAAAACCCTGGAGCCGGCCCTGATCCCTAGTGCAATAGGAACCATTTTGTTTGGCCCTGCCACTTTTGCACTGCCCACTTACGCTCCTCAGAAGCTTCCTATGAATTGGTCAGCAGCTCATCTTATGGGGACCCCAGTGAGCCTGCTTGTGGGACCAACCATTGATGTGTCCTTCAACCCTAGGAACAACATGGGGTTACAAGGAACTAGCTACAGGGACCCATAAGGCTTTTAGGACTTCCTGGCTAGGGTACTACAACTCATGCTAGCTGGGTTGAATGTAATTGCCGCACAAAGGCTTCAACTGATGCAGCTCACAGCAGCCTGTATCACTAAGAACAAGATAAATACACAGTATCAATACAGTGTTTCACAGATTTCTCTGGTTCCCCCTCCATTTCAGCACTGAATTCAATAACTTGGTCCTACTCTCAGTGTTGCCAACTTTCATGATGTTGTCCTGAGTCTCATGATAATTGGTATTTTCCTTAAAGCTCCAGCTCCTGAAGGCATATGGTTAAGTGAGAAGATAAGCTTTTTTTTTTAAGTACGTTTCTTGCCCTCATGTTTCTGGAGAAAAACTCGATGATGTAACCCTAAAGACTCACAGCCAGATGGCAAATAAAAAGAATCCAAAATGCATAGATGCTGGAACTAGGGGTGCGAGAGCTGCTGCTGCACCCCCTGGCTTGAAGTGATTTCCATTATATACAAGGTTTACAGTTGGGTTCAATGGCTCTCAGCACCCCCACCATAAAAATTGTTCCAGCACCCCATCAAAATATATTATTTTTAAGCCTCTTGTGATTTTGGGGGGATCTGACTCATGAGTTTTGAATGCTGGAAGTTTGCAATACTGGAATCTAAAAGTTTCATTTTAATGATTTAGGGCTTTGGTTGTTTCAGAGACTCCCTCATCACCCATGACTTTCCGAGACATTTGCCCTCCATAGGAACAACAATAGAGCTCTAGAGATCCAACACAAGAGACTTTAAGGTGCAAGCCACAGTGGTAACCCAGTTATGCATTTTCTTGCCAGAGGAGATCAAACTGAATCCAACCATGACTTAGACCAAAATGTAAAACACACCTTCTCAAGCAACCTTTTCCTCAGTAGTATCTGCTATTTAAAATAATTCTACACCCTTATTGGAGTCTCAAAAATCAGAGAAAAATGTCTCCTTAGACTTTTTGTGCTTTCTTCTTAATTATTGTGCAGAACCTACATCCTCATGAAGAAAGATGCTTTAGCAATGTCATAGAAAGGTTAGACAGACAACCTCACAGGTGGATCCTATGGCAAGGGACAACATACACTCTCCATTTGAAAAGAATTCCACCAGTCTGAACATTGTTTTAAGGGGGTTGCACCTAGTAGGAAAAGGGAGTGTGTTACACCTACAGAGTAAAGTGGCAGTTGTGGAGCTATACAGGCAGCTAACATAATAGCTGGGCACTGGGGGTGTTAATCACTCTCATGCTACAAAGCTGACAATGTTTGACCTAGATGAGGCTGCTAGAAGGTTGCTCAAATAACTGAGGCACAACAGCTGCTTGTAACCTCTTAGAAGTGCATATACCTAGTCCAGGAGGATTTCCAGTTCTTCAGGTACTTTACTTCTACAATACTCCCCAGCATAATCCCACTTGGAATGCTTGCACACCATAGCTGAATGCCTCAATCCAAGTGCAGTAATCATCTGAACTCAAAAGCAGTGTGTTCTGGATGTATGTCTCGAACAGCCTCAAAGAATCATTATTTCATTTCCTTAAATTCAGACTATAAGCAGTCAAGTGTCAAACTCTTATATAATAAAGTCCAGGGGTCCCTCTGCAGTCTCCCATTTCACCATCAGGGGGGTCCTTTCAATCTCTCACTTGAGTTCAGTGCCAAGGAGGGGGGTCAACTGTTTCCTAAAAAATTTGGTTCCGTCATCACCCATGGCCTCTTGCACACACAAAAGGAGGAGAAGGGAGAGTGAGAGACGGGGGGGAGGGGGCGAGGGGGAAAGAACAAAAGAAAAAGGGAAGAAATAGGAAAGCAGGGAGAATAGGATCACTCAGCAGGTTTCATAGGAAGGAGTTTCATAGGAGGGAGCACTTGCTGTTGCTGACAGAAAAACTGAACAAGTTAAGAGTCCTTTTTTAAGCTCAGGGAGGGAAAAAGAGAAGAGGAAGCTGTTGAAAAACTGGCAGTTATGGATTCATTCTGCTTCCTACTCCACAGCAACTGCAAAATCTTTATGGTGCAAAAACATGGGGTCAGAGCTCTGGATACTTGATATAAGAGTCCTAGAACTTCATCATCTGGCTTGTAAGAGGCTGGAACCTTTTCCAGATCTTCTCTGAGAACCCTAACGCAGTCCCTCATAGCATAAAGACAGAAATGCAGATAGCAACATTTTCAAGTGAAAAATTATCATTCACTCATATGTGGTATTTAGTATAACACTAGGCATCAGGCATTTTTTTATGCTATCAGTTGTAGTACAAATTACAACAGTAATTCCATTTAACATGAACTAAGATATATTATTAGATGTAACCATAAAGAGATAGTACAAGTATTGTCTGTGCACCTACATTAAAAAAATCATTAGCTGTCGGCATACATCTTTTAAAATGTGCCTTGATTATATAAACAATGCTTACAGCTGTTCTGGGATTAAATAAAATGGACCATTTGGCCATATCTGCTGTTGAAAGATTTAAACAAGATAGTAAAAAAAGAGTAATGTTTAATAGAAGGTATACGAAATTTAGCAAGAGACAAACAGTTTTATCTGCTTTGCAGTGTGAATGAGAGGCCCTAACACTGAAAAAGCAATGGGGACATTAATAACCACAAGTGGGCAGGATTTTGGTTTTATGCCTAAACTGAAAGATAGCACAGTAGGATTTTGATTTTGTGAAGGTCTTTGCAGGACACTGGAAACCTCAGCGCAATCAGGGGTTCTTACTTCTGAGGGAATATGCAGTAATCTACACAGACCAGTAGACACAAGGATATTTCAGACTACATTTTTTTTTGTAAATGGGGGTTTGAAAAATCCAAGTTTTATTGTCTTTAGAAGCTCCGGGGCTCCCCCTCCAGTGGCGGCTGGAGCAGCCACTATCTCCCCACCCCTGCAGTGGGCTCCCCGGGGCTTCCCCCCAGCAGCTAGTTCAGCGGGGCCCTGGGGCTGCTCCCCCTCCCAGATTAAATCAGGGGTATTTATGGTATAAGTCATGGACAGGTCATGGGCCGTGATTTTTTGTTTCTTGCCTGTGATCTGTCCATGACTTTTACTAAAAATGTCCATGATTAAATCAGAGCCTTAATTATTACTCAGTTCTGTGTGTATGGTTTATTGACATTTACCAATAAAATATAATCCTTTCAAGCCTAGCCATGATTCACCAGAATTTCCCCTCTTGGAAAGGAGATGTGATACATCATGAGAACCCCTGGTTGTGGTGGATCATGGGAGATGTAGTCCAGCTGGGAGCCGGTTTCCAGAGGAGAATGGGGACATCTGAGGCAAGCAAGCTATAAATCTCAGGAGGCACCATGGCAGCATTTTCAAGTTGAAATATTTCAGTTTTGGGCCATTCTGATTTTTGATGCACAATTAAAGTTTTCCGTGGAAACCAGATAGTTTTTTGTGAAAACATTCATTTTGTCAAAACCCAATATTCCATCAGAAACCTCTTTGACGGAAAGGTTTCAATCAGCCCTACTTAGTAGCCATTTCTCTTCCTCCCCCTAAAAAATGCTCACAGGGCACAGGAGAGGACTAAAACCCTGGAAGAGGCTAGTCTAGAACAAGAGACATCATATTCATTCTCCTTCACTACAGCCAATTGAGAAGTAGAGGTGGAAGTCCTCTGAGCTGACTGGAAAGCATAGGGTAAATTTGGTAAAACAACTCACATAAATACCTTTTGTTTGTCCAAACAAGAGTATGTGATTATCTCTCAAAGTCTAGGTTACAAACATTTTCCTGAGGAGTGCAGTACATTAGGCAGCTATGTTAAACATTGAATAATCAGGTTAGGAGGTGGATGAGGTTTTGTGAAACCTCTAGGCATCAGTTTCACAAAACTGCATTTAGACAACTCAGTTTCTGCCATCAAAAAATTCCTGTGGCATAAGATAGTAATTTGGCCCATTAACCACTCCATAAAGTTAGGTGTGTTGTCACGTGAGACACTCTGAGTGAAATCCTAGCCCTACTGAGGTTGCCTCCTGCCTCCAATCTGCCAGTCTCTATCACCTACTCATTACATTTTAAAAATAAGAACCTTTGTGTTCTCCCATGCTACTCCTCATGCTTGGGAACAGCTCCTTGTAAACATCTGTAAAACTCTCTCATTATCCACATTCCAATTTCTCCTTAAAACTTTCCTTTGCTGTGACGCATACAAAAAAAAAAAAATACGCTGGTGCACTGATGCCACTGCCTTTCATGCTGAGCAACATGGTCTCATTGTTTCCTTGTTCTTCTCCACCTGTGTGCAGTGGCGGGTTAGCCACTGGCCAATGGGGCCTGTGCCCAGGGGTCCCAGCCAATTGGGAAAAATGGGCACCTCTGTGCCCCGCCCCCACTCCCCAGCAGGGGGGAACTGCAGGTGGAAGGAGTGGGGAGGGGCCCCCACTTGCTCTGGCCCAGGGCCCCACAAACCCCTAATCTGCCTCTGTCTGTCTGTATCCATCTGTTGTCTCTTGTCTTACAGTTAGTCTGTAAGCTCTTTAGGGCTGAGGCTGTATTTTTGTTCTGTGTTTGTACATCACCTACACAGTGGGGTCCTGGTCCATACTTAGGGATCCTAGATGCTATGGTAATACAAATAATAATAATTGAAGTCGACGGGGTTCTGTCATTGACTTCAATGGAGAGAGGAATTCAGCCTCTCTCTGCCAGTTTTTGCAGGTTTCCATTTAATGCTCCAGTTGTTGATGGCAGTTGATTCCTCAAACTTCCCTGCCCCACTGAAATTTTGCATTGTAGAGGTTAAAGAAACGTAAATCTCCACAAAAAGGAGATGCAAGAGACAGTTTTGCTTCAATTTTGTCTGGTTTCTTGGGCCTCCCTACTGTGGTGGCCTGTATTTATATTTTTCTGGATACTGTAAAACTGCAAAACCTCATTGGAGAACTACAGTAATAACAAAATAATGTGGCAACCGAGATAGAGATATTAGCAACAATTTCTCCTGCCCTGGTACGTGCAGAATTAAGCCCTTAGAGTTGCAAATGGGACAAGATTTCAGAATGGCAAAGCACCAAAATACTTCTTTCCTGTTTTACAAATTGTTTGCTTATGTGGGTACAAGTTGTTATGCTTGGAGTCCTTTAACTGTGGTGTTAAACTACCTTCAGCTGTTCATCAAAGCCCATGCTAGGCTGCATTCCATATTGGTAAGAAAGAAATATGAAAATTTCAGCTATTTTAAGCATCAATTCTGAAAGGGATCTGCCTCATAGAATCCCATTAAAATCAGGGGGTCTCAGGGCAGAAAGGGATCAGATTGTAAGACCAAAGTTTTAATTTGTAAAATATAAGTCTTACTAGAGATAGGAAGGATCTCTGCAATACTTTTCTTGCATGCTATTTTCAATAAATAAATATTAACCCACAGTATTTCATATTTATTATAAAGTACTAAAAAGCTGTCCTAGCATAAGGCAAGATAACAAAAGCTTTTGTAGGTCTCTGCTCCTCCTACGGACCAACAAAACCCTTGGAATGGGATATACATTTCTGCTATCACACACATAATGAAAATCATAATTATTTATCAGGTTCTTTAATTTGCTTTAGTGAGATCTGAAACTCAGAGTATCTATAGCTGTGCTGAAATAGCACCCATGTCAATACTTTGTATGCTGTCAGTCAAAGGTGAGAACAGAGAGATGTTCCCACAAGCCACATGGTCCTTACTGTGTAAAATGATCTGACATCTGCACCTCGAAAGAGAAGAGAGGAGAGAATTAATTTACAAAATCTAACAGCAAGCTATTAGGCTCCCATCCTAAAAACTAAGGTCTTGTCTATACTATAGAGCCTTTGCCAGTACAACTATGCTGGCAAAGCCCCCTAGTGGAGACGCACCACCTGCCAGCAAAAGGAGTTGTTCTACTGGTATAGCTACACCACCTTCTTAGAACACATTAGGTATGCCGACAAAAGCACTTTGTTGGCAAAGTTGTGTCTATACTGGAGTTTTTGCCGGCATAGCTATGTGTGTAATTTTTTCCCATACACCTAGCCAACAAAACCATGCCAGCAAAACTCTGTAGTCTAGGCCAAGGCGGTATGTGCTTAATTTTAAGAATGTGAATAATCTCAGTGACTTCAGTGGGATTGCTCCTGGGCTTAAAGTTAAGCACATGCATATTTGCCAGATGTTTACATATTTTACAATTTGTTCATGTGGATTTATTTGTGGTGGGTATTATGACTTGCTAGGATTGTATCAAGGGAACTCAGATCTCCACTAGAGTTCTGGAGTAGGAAATAGGGAAGGGGTGTATGTGAATTTCTGTTTTGCTTGCTAACAAGTCTTTGTTTGTCCTTTTGTTTTAAAGAGGTAACCTGTGCAATCTTGAGCCATGCAGCTCTTAGACTATGGCAGGAAGCAAGTGGGTGAAACAGTTGTTTTGAGAAACCTTATAATTATGAAAAGTTTGGAGTGTTTCAATTAAACTCTACTTATATTTTACATTTCCTGAGACGCTAAATGTATATGGTAGTAAGTAACCTAAACACCATGTAGCTTGATTAAAAAGTATGCAGCTTTGGTTTCCACATTGATTGGGTGTTTGTTCCATGAAATAATTAGTGAGAGCTGGAACAAGGTTACTTATTTTGGTTATCATAAGCACAGTTCAGCACTCCTTGTTACTGAATTAAGACATGCCTAAAGCCTGAAGTTTACATATGGAGGGGAAGTGGCTCCTGACCTTAGGCACTTCAGGAACACTGGGAGCTGTAGTTTAGTAAGCAGGTGGATGTTTTGTTTGGGTACAATTATCTGTAATTGGCTGAATTGAAGTTTGTGATTTTAAGGGCTTCTAAACATTATTTAAAGGGGTTATAAGTTGTCTCTTTCTGTGTACACTACATGCGAGTAAATGGGGTAATTATAATAAAGAGGTGTTTTTTCATGAACTTTTTTGATGGGTTACTAAAGGTAAAAGCCTCCTCTTAGAAAGAAGGCTGGGTTAACAGCCAAAAGTGTTTTCCTCCCCCAGCAGTGATCAACAAGAAACCTGGTTCTAGTATGGAGTCCTGAGCTGTAAGTTTTATGCCAGCATCAGCTACACCTAATGCAGAACTCCTTAGCTAGGTACTGGTAGTGCCTATACTTTGTAGTTTCATAGTCTTTTCTGTTCATAACCATGCAAAACCAATAATACACAGAGGGCAGGTCTACATTAGAACTGCTACATCGGTGCAGCTGTACCGATACAGCTGCCCTGCTGTAGCGCGGCTGGTGAAGACACGCTATGCCGACTGGAGAGTGCTCTCCCATCGGCATAATTGCTCCACCTGTGTGAGAGGCGGAAGCTATGTCGCCAGGAGAGTGTCTCCCACCGACACAGTGCTGGTGTGGACAGCATTTAGGTCGCAGTAACTTGCATCACTGAGGGGGGTGTCTTTTTCCCTGAGTGACATAAATTGCATTGACTCAAGCAGTAATGTAGACCTGCCCAGAGCGAGCCATGTCCAATAAAAATTGTTGTACATTGGAAAAGAAAATCAGAATCTCTGTTTGGTGCCCAGTATTGCCAGTGTGACAAATAATGGCACTTGGCAGAAAGCTATAACCACAAGAACAACAACTTTCAAACCTTTATAGTATAAAATGTAAATCAGAGAAGCCTGTCGCAGTGCAGAGAGTTGGACCTATGTTTCCCAGGTGCCAAGCTAGTGCTCTGACCACTGGACCTGCCTTTCTCCCTAAACCTCATGACTTCCCTTTGAGGAAGTGGGGTATAGAATGTGTATTTATTTCATTGAGTCTGCATACAAAGGTTATGAAAGAATCATTTTCCTCTTAAAAGAAAAAACTAACATCCAAAGGGTTGATGGGGAGGAAGCTAGTCCAGAAATGTGCATAGTCTTTCTGTTCTCACCACCCAAGAAGTAACAACATATTTCCTGACACAGCCCATAGTCAGCATGAGTATCAACATGGGCTCCATTTTAAAAAGGTTGCTTGGATCTAATAAACATGAAAGTGACAATTTACTTTATGCCAGCAATACTGTGCATTACATATCCTCCTAAATGTTGACATTGCATGAAATTCAGAAAAACATAATAAATGGAGAAGTTCTCTGTGAACTGTTATGAAATGTGAGAATAACAGTTGTGAAGTGTTACATTTCTGTTGTGCGGTGGTTAAGTGAATGCTTATAAAATAAAACCTCATGATAACTGACCACATGAGCAGATGCCTGTGTGTATTAGCTTGTAATTTTCAGAAGCTGTTCTGCCTGAAAGTGCTGATGAATTATTCCTCTTTCAGATTACCATATTAGTAATTTAGCACTATCTTCATTAAATTGCTTTCATAACTTCCTCCCTCATTTCCTCATAGTAGCTCATGCTCTCAAAGCTGTGAAATATAGTGCTTTTAATATTTTTGCAGTTAGTATAACTTTATGGTCTTAGCTGTGTACCTGTGTAACATTCAGGGCTGGATATAGGCATAGGCCCTATTGGCCTGTGACTGAGGGCCCACCTCCTGGAGTCCTGTGATTAAATCAAAATCTCAACTTTCATTTAAATAAAAAAGAGTAAGCTTCCAAGCCTCATAGTTGAGACGAAAACTTTGAAAACATGATCCAAGGGCAACCAATGAAGTAATGTCCACCATAGTCTGCAGACAGTCTGAAATAATAGAGCTGAGAGTGATTAACTATCCTATTCATCTCAGCAGGATTGTTCTAGGGGTGACCTCACTAATATCATCCTAGCAGAGGACTGTGTGTGAGACAGAAAGAGAAGAATACACTGGACCCTATCCATTCACCAAAGCAGATACATTCTGGCTGCTGAATCAACAGTAGGGGACACCCTATTGACAACCCTGATTCTCCAGGATGAGAGGATCTCTGCTACTCCCATTTCCATTGACAGCCAATGGGATGTAGGCTCCTAAGCAGCCACATGGGACTTAAACTTCCAAGTCACCTAGACACTTTTGAAATATTTACTCCATATTTAAAACACTTTACTGTAGGGCTTAGTTTAGACAGAAAGCACTGAGCATCTTCTAAATTGGGGTAGATTCTGATATAATTACTAACATTATTTGCAATGTGCCAATACTGCATTCAGTGCTGTACCAGAGATAAAATACACACAGACACATCCTGCCTCCATGAGTTTACAATTTATGAATCTGATGTAACTCCCACTGAAGTCATAGGGAGTCTTTCCATTGATTGCAATGGGAGTTTGTGCAGGCCCTAAGCAAGGATGTCCATAATACCCTCATGAGCAGTTTTCATGCATTAGTGCATGCAGCAGAGAATCCAAGGCAACAATTTCTCTCTAAGTAACTTAAAATATCAGTACAGTCTATAGCCCCTATCTTTCGTTTGATCACTGCAAGAATGAAGCCGATTTTTGACAATAGCAATAAAAATAGAAAAGGAAGCCCAGAATGGATTGGGATAGGCCAGATTTTATATAGGAACCATTCTATCGTCACAGCCTTTGCTTGTAAGGAAAGGTGTTGTAAGGCCAACACACTACTCAAAGACACTGAAATATGACATTGGTGTATGTGCTTTTTAAAATATATGCATGAAAGAGAGCCACTTAAATGATTCCCTTTCGTAATAAAAATAGTTTAGAGCTCAGGGAAAAAAAGTATTCGTAACTAGTTTTATAGCTAATTGTTAAGTGTCCAGCTGTTTATCTTTATTGCCTTTTGTTTTGGATCTAGTTAGCTGAGCGTCTGTTATACAAAGCAAAAGGGTGGGAAGGACAGAATTAAACCAAATATGGGATTTTAAAAAAATCTATTGTCAAAGGCCACTGTTAATTTCTCTCTCTCTCTTTTTTTTAAATCTGTATCTATTGCCTCTCTATTTACTTTGCACAGAACCAGGAAATTCCCCAAATATTCAATAGTAGGAGATTTTGGATTCACTGTGCACTTTTTCATTGTACATGTTAAGAACAAATATTTTTTAAAAGGTCAGGCAATTTGAGTTTTACATTCAGCTTCATGAGGCAGTTATGTCTGAGTTAAAAGGAAGTTAATAGTAATGTTATATTTGATGTGTCTCCAAGCAAAGCTTTCACAGCTTTGATAGCTGACACACAGATGGTCATTTGTAGGTAGATGAATATATTTTCTCCTAAATACACTAGTTATTTTGCCAAATTTTTCACTCTGTCTTCTGTAGAATCTAAACAAATAAAATAAATCCCATTAATGACAATAAGCCTTTATTTTATATAAATGTTTGAGCATCTCTATTCTCCAACAGACATGGGCACCTTAGTAGTACACTTTATATTATGTCTCATGCCACATGTAAATAAGAGCGACAACATTTCCTCAATGGGACACTGCTCCAGTGATCACCTGGCTTCTTATCACTTGCCTTTGGTTCTACAGTTGCCCCACCCATGTCTGGCACTGCAGTTATTTTGAGTGCTTGCCCATCAATCAAATAGGTGGCAGGGCTCTGGAGAAGTTGCCCACTAAAAAATTATTCTTTTGAATGATGCAGCCCACGTAACTACCATTTATTTCAGTGAAATAACATGGCTTTTCAGAAGATCCACTTGGAGGAATCTGTCAGTTATTTAGTTTCCTGAAAGAATTGTAAAATAAAAGTCCAAGCATTGGTTCGAGAGAACTTTTTATCAGGATGAAAATTCGTATTGGAATGAACATGCATTTGTCTTAACTACTTCTACTGATTTTCTTTCCCATGCACTGACCTTTCTGATTTTTTAAATAAATCTAATAGTGGAGCTATCCAAAGATTTCCTTGGAATCTTGCAGGCCAACGGCAGAAGAGGGATACATTTTCAAGTGTTCTGAGCCAGTTAATCCCAAGGATATTTCCTATGGCAGACCTAGCAAGTATGGGAGCTTCTATGGTATTATTTTATGCTCAAAGATGTCAAAAGACTGGAAGGATAGCTGACAAAAAAATATGTCCCCAAAGCTCGAGAATGATGCAGCTTGTCATTTCTCTTTACTCAGCATGGTGAAAAACCAGGAAACAGTCTATTGTTAATTGCCGTTGCTGATATGCAGATCGTGTAGATCTGGAGAGAATTTACAGTCTGTTGAGTCCCCCAGCTAATGTCCACCTAAATATTGCCTAAAAATGCACTGCTATTTGGCCAGTAATAGAACAAAACTTGACTTGCAAGATCTAAAAATCTCTCATTTTCCGCACAGCTCTAACTTCAGGGGAATTTCACTTCACTTCATTTTAAACATTGATATGTGTATAGTCATTATAATCCAATTTTTTGCACTTATATCTTCAAGTATCTCAAACTGCTTTACAAATGAGGTTTAGGATTATTACTGTTAACTTCAGGTGAGGAAACAGAGGCACAGAGAGGGCATGTTACTGGCCAAAAATGCCAGAGTGAGTCAGGGAGAGTTAGGAATACAACAAAGATGCCAACTGCTCTAACCACTGGATGTTGCTGTCTCCAAGTCCTTCCAACACAGTGGAAAAAATACAAAGGATTTTTTTTTAAGTTCAGTTGACTTATTATTGAAATGTAATTTTTCAGAGCTAATGTGGATGGACTGCATGATTTCTATTGCCAGCAGGGTAAAACATGTCAACAAACTTGCAGCAAAACGATAAGAGATTAATAATGGCTAGTGAATAGAGGCTTAATCTATTTTTTCTGATTTTTTTCACATAACCTTAAGAAACAACCCTGCAATGATATGCAGCCTTCATTTTTGGGTTCCTGCTCTATGAAATAGTGCAGTGGACCTAGATGCATTAAATAATTCCTAAAAGCATATCACAGATCATAAAGCTTTTGAATCGGCAAGTCTTTATAATTTGCAAGTACAGGAAGAAAATGAATCACTGAATATAGTTGATATTGGAGATTTCTTAGATTTTCATTTTGATGAGAAATGACATGGGCTAGGTGCAGCATAAACTCTGTTCGACTGTCACATGATGCAGTCATACCACTTAAATAGGCTTGGAAGGATTTTTCATAATTGTGGGAAATTATTGGGGAGTGGAGTTATTTAATGAGAGTGGATGTTGAGTTCAAAAAGTTAAAGTTTTATAACCATTAAAACACAAATTGCCAACATCACATGTCAAAATATACAAAGTAAATATTCTTAAATCAAACTCTAATAAATTCTGAAACAGCATTTTTCTTTCTGTGCCTATCTGTAAATTTTGATTATTATCCATGGAAATATTTTCCCATCAATTTGTGTGTGTACAGTTTATTGACATTTACCAATAAAAATCTAATCCTTCCAAGCCTATATATAACTGAGAAGGTAGGAAAAGTTTTGGCAGAAATATCATTGAAATCTGCTTATGTTCAAAGACTACTAAGGAAATAAACACCCCACAGCAATCCTAAATATATCTAAATTATATGTCACTCTTGAATGTACTTACAAAATCTCTTGAAAACCCAACCAAGTTCCAATTAGTTCTTTATTATTTAGTTTGCAAAGCAAAGTTTTTAATCTAATTGCACATGAGCAAGAGTTGAAAAAAATATTTCTGATGTAGGAAAAAACTAGCCCATGATTTGATTTGTAGAGAAAAATGTGGCTAATGAATAAATTAGATTTAAATCTTTATGGCTATAATTCCATAAGGAAGGGACAAAGCTGTTGAAAGCAGAGATGTTGTATTGTCCATTATTATGAAATTGATTATGTTACAAGATAATTACATAGAAACTGATGTAAATGGTAACCCAACAGCATTCACAATTGTAAAAATCCATTTGCTAACGGCTTTGCATACAATTCTTTCAAAAAAAGTTTAGACACAATATGAAGAGTCTAACACTGGGGTTAGACAAATCTGTTGTCTATTGTGGATAATTTAGTAATTCCAATACTTTGTACAATGAGAAATTGTTCAAAACTCAAATGATAGCTGCCTAGAAAAAATAATAAAATTACAATTTAGTTCTCAGAACATAGTCATCAAAGGACACCAGGCAAGGGACATTTCTTTGCTGATATTCAAGTGCAGTGATTGCTAGCTACACTTGGTGCTAACTTGAAATGAATACTGTCAGCTCTCTAATATGAATAAATTATTTTCAGTACTGAGGTAAAATAATTGGGGCCAGTTCCCACCCCTTCCGCTCCCCTTTGACTTCTTCTGCACCACTCCAATCTGAGCTAGTGGGAACTATGCTTGCATATGCTAGGGTATAATTTGGTCATTGGTGTAGTGTTGGTGACGCTATAATGAAAGAACCCAATTTGGTCCACTGGGACCTAATAAAACCCCTATGAGATCAGTGAGAGACTTTTCATTGACTTTAATCAGAGTTGGATTGGGCCATTGTTACATTTTCCTATTCATTATCATTAGATGATAACGCCAATGTAATTATTCCTACTTAGGCAGGCTTATGCAAAGGTTCAGGTTCAGTTTTCCATGACATTGAATATCCTCTATAGCATGGATCAGCAACCTTTGGCACGCAGCTCCCCAGGGTAAGCACCCTGGTGGGCCGGGCCAGGCCAGTTTGTTTACCTGCTGCCTCCGCAGGTTCGGCCGATTGCGGCTCCCACTGGCTGTGGTTCGCCGCTCCAGGCCAATGGGGGCTGAGGGAAGCAGTGCGGGCCGAGGGATGTACTGGCCGCCCTTCCTGCAGCCCCCATTGGCCTGGAGCGGCGAACCACAGCCAGTGGGAGCCGCAATCGGCCGAACCTGCGGAGGCAGCAGGTAAACAAACCGGCCCGGCCTGCCAGGGTGCTTACCCTGGTGAGCCGCGTGCCAAAGGTTGCCGATCCCTGCTTTATAGTCTATTACACAAGGTTATCCTAGAAGAGTACCACACATTTTACAGTTAGCAATCAATTGCATCATCCCTCACCCATTCCATTCAAATTAATCTTTAAGGCCAGTACTCTGTTCTTTAAATCTCTCCTCAGGATCTACTTCTACTGTGTTGCCTACAATAAATTACAAACTGATCATGGCTAGGCAACTGGCCAGAAGGGATTAATAATATTCATACCTCTAGTTTATTTATTTGAAAAGAAAATGTTTTTATTTACTTAATCCTACTAGTAATCACATCCCCCGAATATGTAACCATATGTTCCATGAGACAACTCTTAAATTCAGAGTGGTAAAATCCTGGCCTCCCAGAGTCAATGGGAGTTTTGCCATAATTTTAACAGGATCAGGATTTCATCCAACAATTTGTTTAAATTGTTCACTTAGCATGTGGCTTAATTAAAAAGGAAGTACTGAAACTCTCCAAATATGACCAATAGGAATGAGAAAGTAGATAATTCTACAAAAACTGACCTTTTAAGTGCCATTATCCAATTAAAAACATATAGTTTAAAATAACCAAATTTCAGCCATAATTTAAGGTTCCATGTATAAATGGTCTATAAAAGGTTAAAAAGTATGAACGGATGGTGTAAGGATATTACAGGCATGAGTAGCCTCTGTTATAAATGGTTATAAGCACATGAGCAGATGGTATTATAGATGGTCATATACCCTGGTTATAAGCAATCTATTGATCTGCTGGAGTCTATAACATTTGATTACCCATTTACTAAAACATCTATTAAATCGTGCATTAACAGAGGACAAAGAAAGTTGGCCCATGAGATTGTGGGATACTTTTGGTGGACTCCCAGAGCACAAGTTGAATGGCACTGAGTCTACACTGAAAAACAACAAGGCTTGAACCCTGGGTCCCAGCTTGACTCAAGCTTCATACCCACTAAGTCCTGGGACCCTGCAATTTGTGTATAGATAGAAGAGGGTTAGGCTTGAACCTTAGTTCAAACTCTGGGCTTATATTGCGGTGTACACATACCCTATGTTGACTGGCATAAAGTCCCCTAAAGCATTCTGGGGGTTTATGATCCAGAATAAAATGTGCAGAGGGGGTTTTGAAATCTCTGGCCACCCACTCAAAGAACCCCTCAAAATATCAACTGCTTACAGTAATAATTAAAAACAAAGAATTACCCCATGCAGGAATTAATTTAAGTAATCTACACAGCAAGGTACTTAGGCATTATTATCAGAGAAAATTCTCCAGTCTTTACTTTGTATTTCTGATCTCCATTCTGAATAAGCAAAAATCACTCCACTCTGAGATGGATGCTGTGGACCCTGAGCATGCTCAGTAAGAACTTAGGATTTCTTTAAAAAAAAAAAAAAAATTAAGAAGTGCCCTGGCAGAAAGCCCAGAATTTCCAAGATGGCACCTTGGCAAAAAGCCAAGTTTGCATAGGGCATAGGCGCCGACTCCAGGGCTGGAGTACCCACAGAAAAAATTAGTGGGGGCTTAGCACCCACCGGCAGCCAAATTCCTTCCTCCACCCCAGTGCCTCCTGCCTGCTGGCAGCCCTGCAGATTAACTCCTGCCCCTCCCCCCACCGCCTCCCTCCCACTGCAATCAGATGTTTCCTGGCAGGCAGGAGGCACTGGGAGGAGCAGGGACAGGGCTTATTCAGGGGAGGGGGTGGAACTAGACCGGAAGAGACGGGGAAGAGGTGGGGCGGGAGCAGGTAGAGGCGGGGTAGGGACTTGGGAGAAGGGGTGGGTGGGGATGGGACCGGGGGTAGAGCAGGGGGTGGAGCACCCACCGGGCCTGGAGGAAGTTGGTGCCTATGGTGTAGGGGTCTCAGAGTCCAAACTTGAAGTAAGGAACGACAATGAGCATGTGCAAGAAAGGGAGGGGTGACAGAGAGGTCATTCAGTTAAGCCTCTCACTGGTCAGAACCCAGTCATACCAGTCACAACTTGTTTTAAAGGTCAAACCTGACAATCAGAATTCGGAGGTAATGGTCAAGACTGAGCATGTGCGAGTGAGGTAGATGTAGCCAAGAATAAGAAACTATATAAACGCTGATATACAATGTAGCATAAAAGGCCGGCTGCCTGTAACATTTTTGGAAGTTCGGAGGCTGCGTCTGAAGAGGCAAGACCCGTGCAGGAGGAGCCGAAGCGCCAACAAGAAAAGCCAAAGACAAACTGCTGCAAAGAGAGAGAGAAGAAAGCTGGAGTGGAACAAACTGGCTGACCAGGAGCGGAACAGCACCAGCAGTGCTTTGATTTTTAAAAGAAGGCAGCAACGTGTTTATAGAGTAAGCTTAATATTCTTTTAATTATAGTTTTAGTATTAGTTTAGGATAGTTTTTATAATATTTAATGTGTGTGATTGAGATGTGTGTGTTTTAACTGTATTTTATCTATGTAAACTTTAAAGCAATTTAAGATCTGCTGTGGGCAATTTGTTGCAAATTGGCCACTTGCAACAAATTGCTTCACCTAGTATCATTTGAACTATATGGTATTATGGTTCAAGTGCTCTTTAACTTGCAATAAGGGATTTATGTCTCAGGGATTTTGTGCTTTATTTAGGATTTTTAGGATACACTGTATATGGGATTACTAGATACTTTAATAAAAAGATACTTTGTTTTGGAAAGATTACTGCCTGTCTCAATTACTTTATTGGAAGGTTATATCTGTGTCTTTTGAGTGTTTCCTTAGAAACCCTGGGAACTTTTACCTCAGGAAGAACAGATTAAGGGGGCAATAGGAAAGTTAGTATAGCAGCACCCCCAAACTCATTTTTCAGGATAACAGCATGTGGTACTAAAGTTGTCCTACTTCAGAAAGATACTTAAGCATACACCTAATTTTAAGCATATGAATAGTTCTACTGATTTCATGTGATTTCTATGGGACTACTAGGCTTGCCAACTTTGTAATATTTAAAAACCGGTCACTCCAGCAGGAATGCCAGAACTTCCCCTGCCCCACCATTTCCCCCCCAGGCCCCGCCCCCCCCCCCCGCCCCCTCCCCCCCCCCCCCCTTCCCCCCTGCTCTCCCCCCCCCCCCCCCCCCCCCCCCCCCCCCCCCCCCCATCCCACCGCTGCCGCCTGGGTTGGGATGGACTCACCTGCGCAGCTGGGGCTGGGAGCTGCAGCCACCCCATGCAGGTAGGAGGCGGTCCTGGCTGAGTAGGGGCTGGCATGAGTGATGACCCAGCACCTCCCCGGCTCTCCAGCCCGCAGTAGCCAGACTTTGGGTCTCCAGTCAGTAGATCTGACTGGACACTGTCAGCTCCCCTTTTCTAACAGACTTTCAAACCAGACACCTGGCAACCTTAGGGACCAACTCATGTGCTTAAAGTTAGGTGCATGCTTAACAAGGCATTTTTGGTGCATGCTGAATCAGGGCCCTGTAACAATTAGAAAATTGAAACTACCCAGAAAAAGTTTGTGAAAAAACAGAAATGGTTTTAACTCTTTGTTTCAAGAGAAAAAAATTCAGCACATGAAACTGTCAGTCACTAATATCCAGCCACTCAATTTTCCTGTGGAAAAAAAACCACACACACAAATGGCTTTCATTATTTAACTGCAGCTTTAAGAACTTTAATCAACTTAAACTGTTTAGTCTTTTTCCCTGAGGAAAATCATAAGTCAAAGTCAAATTTAAACCAGTTTAAACTGCAGCTCCTGTCAGCACCTTTGTTTATATTAATATTATAGACATGAAATGCACTAAAATAAGAATAATGGTATACTGTCTTAAGAGTACATTGTTAACTTAGGCCTCATACAAAAACTGGGGAAGACAGGCTGAAGATTGTAAATGATTTTTATGTATTTCTTATATTTATGTGAGGGGATTTCTTCTACCTGTTTAGCAGTTGCTCTGAGTTCCTAAATATCTTTTTATCAAGCTGTTTCTTCAGGGTATTCTCTGCCTATCAAGGGCCAGATTTTCAGTAGGACTCAGCAAATGGGTGCACCACTGGGCATTGAGCATTTTTGAAAACTGGACCCCAAGCTCTTTCAGAAACCTGTCCCTAAATATCTAGAGCCAAGATTTCTCAGTTCTAGTCAGTGAACCTCAGACCCCTGTGACTTATTTCACCAACCGAAGAATGTCCGTAGGAAGAAATTTAACCAACTTGTAAAACAAATCAGCTAACAACAGGGGAACAGAGATGCTAGAAAAAGTCTTAGAACTGGTGGATAAGTGACCTTGGACAAACCCCAATATAGAATTTCATTAATCTTTCTGAATAGAAGCAAACCAGTCAAGTGACCAAAATCTTACCTTGAGAATAAAATTCAGGTTTGTTTCCACACTGAGCTTTGAAATTAATGTTTGTTAAGCACTTTAAGATTAAAAAAAATCCACTGTCGGGATTATTTTCCTGAGGTCTGGAGAGATCAAGGGATTAGTAAAGCAACATATAGTGAAGCATATTACCTCCTGAGTCAGTGGTTCAAATGATGCCCAAAACACTAAGTGATTAATATGTGATGGCCTATGTGAAATAAGTCTGTAACCTTTGTGCAATTTCTGATGGACAGATGTCCATAATATGGTGCTGGTTGCTTAGCACTTGCCACTTGCTGAAAATCAGGCCTTCTTAAGGTATCTCAAGTTAGGCATCCAAAATCACTAGTCACTTTTGAAATTTAGGTTAGTACTTCATAAGTGAATGGATCTGTTTCTGCATTCCTGATCCTGATGCATTCAAAACTCCCACCTACTTGTATGAAAGATTTTTGGCAGCAACAGTAGTGCAGTGTTAAGACCAGTGTTAGATTTGTAAAGAGCTACAGAAGAAAAATGCAATATAAGTGTATATTATTTCAGCATATTTCCTGGCATTTAAGGCTCTAGGTGCTACTGCAATATAAGTATAATAATAGTTATAGTTTAGTAATAATAAGCATATCCACACATTTTCAAAGATGGGACTACAACCTCACCTAGTGTAAATTGGCATAGCCCCTCTGAAATCACCTTGAAGTCACTGAGAGTTTTGCCCTTGGTTTCCCTGGTATCGGGATTATAAATTTACAACTATTACACCTGTGTCAACTGAGGACTTTTTACAGATGTGGTTTTGGAAACAGTCTTGCATTCTAGCATTAATCTTGATTTTCTTCTTTGGTTGTCCTCTGCATTCTTTACTGAGATTCTTCTTGATTCACAAATTATAAAAAAGCCTTAAAAGAACTGAAAATATTTGAAAACTAGGTGAGATTGCACATCCTTTTAGGTAGTTTGCTGATGAGAACCATTACCGCAACAGAGGTAGTTTCCTTCTACTTTTTATCAGTTTGTTTTTGGTCTTAGGACATTATTTCCTCAGTAGAAAGGTATAACAAGAAGGGTAAAACATCAGAATTAATGAGATAAAGTTCATTATTGTTGGATAGTCAATTTGTGGAAGCAAGATGCAATTAATTGCTCTATTTCATTTCGGATTAGTCTAATAGTTTTCATGATGAGTTTACTTATAACTGATGACTGTCTTAACTTGAATGGGGTTCAAGTTTTGTATTTTTTAAACAGAGGGTAAAACAAATTATGCTGTGGGTATCCTAGTATGAAGGGCCTCTGCGATGGAGTTGATAATGTCCAGGAACAATGTTCATAGGAAAACACTTTTCACAAAGACTACTTTCTGGTTTTTTAATTTTGTTTTTAAAGACTGCATTGGAGCGGGTACTCTGAAGCTGAATTTAGCATACTGGTATCCTGTTTTGCTTTGGCAGTCTGAATGTGGGTATTGCAAACACACAGTCTGGATGCTCCAAATGCTTACACTTATAGGCCAGTGACTGGTCTCCTCCACTATTGAATTCAATGGGAATTTTGCCAGCATCTAGAGTGGAAACAGGATCAGGACAATATAGCATGTTTCATCTGTGGATCTAAAAACACCTTATCAATAGATCTGGATAGAAAACTGTTTTCCTATTCTCTGAGAATTTTGAGATTTCAAAAATATTTTGCTTTATGAATCATTTTGTTTTGATGACTTCAAAATGTTTAATTTTGGCTTTAACTTTTAAAAAAAAATCAGCTTTTTTTAAAACTACAAATTAACTTAAAATTTTGAAACAAACAGTAATGTTTCAACAATTTGACAACTTTTTCCCCAAAAAAGTTTTCAGAAGGGAAGTTTGTCAAAAGCAACCCTTTCCCACAAACCATTTTAATGAATTGGTATCCAACAAAACAGATAATAAAAATTTCATAACTATTCCTACTTAATATTATTTAAATAAGATTCACACCACTCTTGAGAGATGGTAAGTATTCTATGCACTTAACAGATAGGTAAACTGAAGTACGGAGTGGTTATCTGTCTTTGGTCGTGAACACTGAAATTAATCCAGACAAATCTCATGCAAAGATATTTTTAAGTCCAAGAACCTCTCACAGAAACTGAAAATAAAAAGTAGTGCTTTCTCTGGATAATGTTCAAGCCTCATTTCTGAAACTTGTGATAACTTTGTAACAAACACACAGTGCACAAAGCTTAGTGAAACTCCCATTTTACTTTTGACACACTGGTTTCCAACAAATCCTTCTCTTAAAATGAAACTAGCAGGGTGTGAAACCATGATATGACCTCAAACTGATGGGTAAGTCTGAATAACACATGTAATCCAAAACCAGCAATTCTTACAGAACTGTAGTTTTGATCTGAAATCAATACATCCATTTCCTAATTATTTTAACCCTGATAACAAATGAGTTATTACTGTTGCAATAAATACATTTTCATTTAGATTCTCTGGATAACCCTCAAAGGCTTAGTGAGCTTCTTAAAATACAAATAAGGTGTTACTAAATGTACATACAATACTAATGAGCTACAATACAGAAAATACAGTACAAATAATAAAGTGGATTTATTGCCATTAGCTCAGGGCCAGTAACAAAACATCCATTAAATCAATCACTATTCAGATTTTCTTAATTGAGCATAACAATGATGCTCTAAACGATCTCATTTTATTTTGTCATGTGCTTTTTTTTATTATTATTAATATTTTTTTAAAGCTCACTGTGTTCTACTCAATGGAATTTGTCCTTCTGTGGTAGACTATTTAGGAAGTAGGCTTTGCCTCCCTGCTCATGCCGTCTTTCAAATCCTCAACAGCACACTCTCTATGGAACTCCCATCTCTTCACAAAGCTCAGCTAACTATAATCAGTATGACTGGACCTTCTTCCACAGTCTTCCAAAAGTAATTATTGTACATACTAAATTCCCTTCTCACTGCTACCCAGATCGCATTCTTTAATCAATTACTCTTCAGATGTAATAAATTACCCTTCCCAAATTCCTTCTCACTTTCCTCTTTCTCGTCCTCATTTTCCTACATCTGTCAATGTCTATGACCTTTACTTTGGATTCGTAGGCAGAGTCGCAGCCAGTATAAGTCACTGGAGTATATAATGGATTTACATCAACTGAGAATCTAGTCATCAGTGTCAAGATACTATTGCACCACTTACATGGAGGGATCCCAGTGAATCATCATACTAACTACTTTGCAGGGCACAGGAAGAGAATGATCAGATAGAGGTCTATATATTGACTGTGTGACAGTGTTACAATGTCTTGTAGGCCATTTGATAAGATTACAAAAATTACAGCAATTCAATGAGGAATGTAAAAGACACACAATATCTAGCAAGCTACTTCATTACTTAATTTTTTTACAAATGAATTGAAATTGGAGTAGGTAATTTTATTCTATTACAAAAAAAACCCTGCATAAGCGCTACCAATACAAATGCCAAGTTTCCGACACTCTGTAGGATTGGTTATAGAATTGTTCTCAGCTATACTTTGCTCTCATTTGCCTTCAAAAATAGTAAGATAAAGCTATATCTGAACAGTTAAGCTTTCTGGAAAAGACAAGAAGGCGAGCCCATGCCTCGTCAGTGGGATCTAAATTCCAAAGTTGAAGCTTGTGTCCCTTTTTTCTTTGTTATCAGTCACTGGTGCATCCCTATTTAGATTCACATGGGACTGTAGTTCAGTTTTCATGTTGTGAATCTGACCTGCCCCAGCTGCAATTCACTTATCTACATTCAATTTTTTACAGTGTAATCTTCAGCACTTGCATTTTAATTGCTTGGAAACGCAGAGTTGTTTTGGTTCAGTCAAACCACAGAGGCGACATTTATCACAACCGTTACATTGCGAACTGGTTCAGTTCTCACCAAAAGGAACTGTTATTCCCATCAGTGACATTGTGTTCTGAAAACAAGGCTACTGATTTGGCTAAAGTAAACAAAACAGCCTTTCTCACTCCAAGATAGCTACTAGACTCTCATCTCAACTGCAGAATAGAAGGGAGATGCCAAAGGACCAAGGATATTACAGCTCCTGGAGGACCATGTTACTGATATAGGGCCCAGTTCATAGTGAGTGAAAGAAAGTTGCTTCATTTAGTTCTGTCCTTCTCATGGATAAAAAAGAACCTTAAGGCCTCTTTATAAGAAAACAATATGATCCATATTTATGTTGGGGCTACTGTAAAATGTAAATATGGCTTAATAACACTATTCCTGCTCCAAAATGTATCATGTATAATCACCAGAGGGGAGGTGGGGCAGAGAGAGAGTTATTGTTTAGGCTACAGGTGGTTGAATCACATGGGGATGGGGGGACAGAATCAAAAATTTCTTTTAAGAGCCTAAAGTTAGGTTCCTAAATCCATGATTAAGTAACCACCTGATTTTCAGTGTTGAGCACCAGCAAGTGGACACTTTTGAAACTCAGGAAGTTGCCTAAATACCAGCCTACCTTTAGGCTTCTATTTTTGAAAATCTTGGCTTGGTATCATAAATGGTCTTTGCTGGTGGTCTCAGCAGAGAAATCAAGGACTGAATGGACATGGGATGGGAATTTCAATACGTCAGCACTGGCCTAACTTTGTTCTCATTAAAGCCAGTGGCAAAACTCCCATTGAGATCAATGGGAATCAGTCAGGCCAGCATTTCTGAAAATCCAACCCATGGAGACAACTACTTTTCTTCCTAATCAGGGTTGTTACACATTGGTGGAATGCCATAAGGACACTTACACTGTCACTATGTGTGCTGTACCCCCATTCTATTGCTAAACAGGAGACTCTAATGACTAGGACTTAGATCCTGCAACTTCTTCCTGCATGGGCAGACCCTGGCTCCAGTACACAGCTCTGTTAAAGTTAGTTAGCAGGGACAGAGAATGCTAATTTTTCCAGGTTTCAGAGTAGCAGCTGTGTTAGTCTGTATCTGCAAAAAGAACATAAGTACTGTGGCACCTTAGAGACTAACAGATTTATTTGAGCATAAGCTTTCGCGGGCTACAGTCCACTTCATCAGATGCATAGAATGGAACATATAGTAAAAAATATATATACAACCAGAGAACATGAAAAGGTGGAAGTAGCCATACCAACTGTAAGAGGCTAATTAATTAAGATGAGCTATTATCAGCAGGAGGAAAAAAAACTTTTGTAGTGATAATCAAGATGGCCCATTTTAGACAGTTGACAAGAAGGTATATTTTGCTTACTATATGTTCCATTCTATGCATCTGATGAAGTGGGCTGTAGGTGCCACAAGTACTCCTGTTCTTTTTGCTAATTTTTCCAGATCCTGCAAACTGAGGCCCACATTTTTTAAAAGAAGATTTGACAAGGTAGATGCAGAAGCAACACAATATTATCCTGCAAAACTCCATGTTACCTAACAGACTCAGAAAAATGTTTATCTTGATTTAATTATAGCTAAATTGTTTGTTTTTGAAGCTTCCTAAGGTAGAGCCAGCTTCTTACATTGTTACTCACTTCGAGTGTACCTGGTTTGCTTTGATGTCACTGACACCACTTGTGGATTAAGGTGGTGCTTCATGAGAGTATGGGTATCAGAATTTGGCCCATTAACATTAGCTGAGGTCCAGTCTTTTGAAGATGCTAATGCTTTCAACCCTTCTAAAAATTCTTACTTTACAGATTTTTATGCAGAATATCCTTAGCTACTGAATTTAATAGAGTTGTGAAAAACGTTACTGAAAAGTAGAAAGCCAATTCCATTAGAAAAATTTTACAATATCTCTCACTATGATTCAGTTTCTTGGCATCCAGATACTTGTAGTCTATTTAGATTTTGTAATAATTTTCATGTTTCCCCCCACTTCTTCTGTTGTATTAACTGTAATGTGCCAGCAAATTCTTCATGTGGTTTAAAAAATAATATAAATAAATATATATATATATATATATAAATACTTGTATAAAAAAGCTTGGATCTCAGAATAACTCCATGACCAAAAGCTGATGGTGATTATGTCACTGTGATAGCTCCATTTCATTATACTGAAAATATGGGATTAAATGCAGCATTTACAAGGTGCTGCCCAAAACTGGGCTAGAAACTTCCTGAGAACAAGTTTCCTCCTCAGAATGCTATTATATCCTCATTCTGGTCCAACTGGAAACACATGTCCCACTGGTCTCTTTTGTGCTTTAAGTTGGCATTTCTGAATTTTGAGCCTGAACTCAAAACTGCAAAATCAAATCAGAGGGAAAGTAGCTAGGGAAGTGGCAATAGGAGAATGTTAGCCAATCTTTCTAACATCACAAAGTGGTTTGGTTCAGTTTCAGTTATTTGGGCAGGTGTGGGGGAATTCATATTTTATGCAGGCCAGTTTGTTAAACTCTACAGCATCCACTATGCTCATGGGAGGAGGTGGGCGGGAGAAAGAGAGAGACAGAGATAGAGAGTAAATAGTGATCCATTGATAATTTGCACTATATTCAAAAAGCTAGGTACTGTATGTACCTGTTTAATAAGGATTCAGTGGCACATACAGCTTGTTTTCTGTCAGCTTACTGACCAGAGTTCCATACCACAGAACAGATGTTCTGAACTGAGACCGGATTTCAGTTACCTGAGCTAGTTCTCTTATCTTGCCTAATTCTGCATAAACTTGAACTGACAAATTCTATGTGTTTTCCCCTATTTTTGATATGTCACTACATATGTTGTTTCCCAAAGGTGGGTGAAGCTTCAAACAGTCTCTGAGCCTGGAAGAACAGAGATGTTGCCCCATGCCTGAACTAAGTTCAGCAGTGCTTAAGTCCTATGGAAAGAAATCAAGCAGACCAGAGTTTCGGGTATCTGGTCCCAGAGCTGTAATCATTATGTATTAGTTCTGATTAGACCAACGTATTAGAATGGAGCAGGGCTACGCAACATGACTGCTAAGATGTCCAATCACATTTGTCAAATGTTATGTTGCATTCACATCAGGAACACCATACCAAGCTCATGTTTCTGATTCTGGAAAAGACCTTGGAGAAATCTGTCATCTACCTACATTCGGTCAGGAAATAAATATTGTTTTATATAGTTGTGCTTTCAAAAGCAACCAGACTTTTGTTTTTAATGTGAAGGAGTTTTTATTTAAGATGGATTTTTCTCTGCCTATGGTTTCTTTTGGCTCAATTGTTTTGGTTCTCATTTAAAAAAAATTATTAATTGCCAGGACACTGTCTCCTTCAAGAGAGGAAGGATGATCTTGTGGTTAAGGCACAAGACTATAACTCAAAAGATTGAGATCTGCATTCTGGTTCTTGTCTTTGTTTTGGACAAGCCTTTTAACCTTTCTGTGCTTTCATTTATCCCTCTCATAGGGACATTGAGAGACTTAATTCACCAATTGATATAAAGCACCTTGAGAGTATTAGTTGCAAAGCACTTCAGTGCTGGCAAAATTATTATTCAGAGAAGGTGCCACTTTTGTCCGGCTATCCTGAAAGAAGGACAAGAGACACTTGTATGTCTACATGTTTTTTAGTACTGCAAAATATTCCTACAAAACATAAAAATATTCTTTTTAAAAATATGTGCTTGGGTTGTGTTCTTCCAGCTTCTGAATCAATGATTACACATGCATACTCCTTGATCTAGAGGATTTTTCTAGGAATCTAGTTTTCTGAATGAGTTTACCATGAAATGTTGAACAAGGTTTCTTAACATTCCCAGAGCAAAAGAAGAGCTCTGACAGTATCTACACTTATTTGACATTTCTCTTCACTTCAAACTGTACATCATGCTAAACACTTGTTCCATTGGACTGCTTTTTCCTGGTAAACACAGAGCACTTCTACTTGGTATGTCAGTACACCCTGAACAAACATTTTTGAGTTATAAAATATCCAAATGTTTTGATTGATTAAATGAAAAATTGGGATATTGCAGTTGCCTTTAAAAAGGGTCCTGAGGCAGTAAGATATTACATGATAAAAACAGGACTGTCATTACGTTTCATAAAGGGCTACTCAAGTACAGATAGTTCATGTCCAGTAATAGACATACTATACCTTATAAATGTTATCAACTTTGTTGATGTGTATTTTAAAAATCAGTTTCTCACCTAGAAGTTATATTTTGAAATGTCACTTTTCGAGAGGTCCATCGAAAGGGACCCTGATGATGTATTAATATGCATTCCCTCTGAGGCTTTCAGCCAGATAGATACTAAAGCAACTTACAAAAAGGACTATTCAAACTACAGTATGGACCACATTCACCGTTGTATGACTCTAGATTTACGCTAGTGTAAATCCACTGAAATCAACATTTACACTAAGTAAAACTGGATTAACAGTAAGAGAGTCAATTTCCTTATATATTCCCAGACAAGAACTACATTAAAATGTAGATAAGGTTGAGACTACTAGCACATATCAGTAATTTAGGTTAAAATACTGTCATGAGCTAGGTGAAACCATGTTATGGGTTGAGTTAAAACCTTGTTAAAACTAATGTGTGAATGACCCCTTCCCTTAAGATAGCTGTAAGGAACACTTAAGGGGGCCACACCTACAATAAAGTCCAACAGAATCTGCCCAGAAACTAGCACCATGTGGGCACAGGGTTCCACTGAGTATTGTGATCAGGGAGTGTGTGTGTGTATGAGGGTATGTCTACACTGGCAAAGTTACAGTGCCGCTCAGAGAGAGCTGAAGGGAAACCGCTGTTGTGTGTTCACACTGACAGCTGCCTGCGCAATAGCATGTTCACATTTGCAGCACTTGCAGTAGTATTCGGAGTGGTGCACTCTGGGCAGCTATCCCACAAAGCATCTCTTCCTCTTCTGCTGCTAAGAATTTTGGGAAGGCAGAGGGGGTTGCGGGGCATCCTGGGTCCTGTTCCAATGCCCCGTGAACCATTGCTTCGCATCCCAGCAATCCCTGTGCTTCCGTCCACATTTGGCACCATCTTTCAACGGTTTATGTAGTGCATGCTCTGGTCTCTTCGGTCTTCAGGAATGCATCCCAAACTATTGACCAATATGCTGCTTGCTCTGACTAACACGTCACCAGTGGCAGTGGAATTATTCCTTAAACTACAAAGGGAAGAGGAGATGTCCTATCTCCTAGAACTGGAAGGGACCTTGAAAGGTCATCGAGTCCAGCCCCCTGCCTTCACTAGCAGGACCAAGTACTGATTTTGCCCCAGATCCTTAGTGGCCCCCTCAAGTATTGAACTCACAACCCTGGGTTTAGCAGGCCAATGCTCATGATCTTGCCACGCGTACTAGCTATGACACGAGATTGCTTGTGGCATTCACAGCGGTGCTGACCACAGTGGAACGCTGCTTTTGGGCTCGGGAAACAAGCACTGAGTCATGGGATCACATCGTCATGCACATCTGGGATGACAAGCAGTGGCTGCAGAACTTTCGGATGAGGAAAGCCACATTCATGGGACTGTGTGATGAGCTCACCCCAGCCCTGTGGCGCAAGGACACAAGAATGAGAGCTGCCCTGCCATTGGAGAAGCACGTGGAAATTGCACTTTGGAAGCTGGCTATTCCAGACTGCTACCGATTGGTTGCTAACCAGTTCAGAGTGAGAAAGTCGACCTTTGGGCTCGTGCTGACGGAAGTGTGCAGGGCCATTAATCGCATTCTGCTCTGAAAGACTGTGACTCTGGGCAACGTGCGTGACATTGTGGATGGCTTTGCACAAATGGGCTTCCCTAACTGCGTAGGGGAAGTCGAAATGCCCATTGTGATCCTGGAGACCCCGCCTACTCCTTAATGCCGTGACTTATGAAGCCAGACACAAGGAACCTTGAAAACAGCAAGGAGCAGTTCAACAACAGGCTGAGCAAATGCAGAATAACTGTTGTGTGTGCTTTTGGCTGTTTAAAGGCCTGCTGGTGATGCCTATATGGGAAGCTGGACCTGGATGATGACAATATTCCTATGCTTATAGCTGCATGCTGTATGCTCCATAATATTTGTGAAGGGAAGGGTGAAAGCTTCACTCAAGGCCAGACCGCTGAGGCTCAGCGCCTGGAGACTGAATTTGAATAGCCAGAGACCAGGGGTATTAGAGGGGCGCAGCACGGGGCCATAAGGATCAGGGATGCCTTGAGGCAGCAATTTGAAGCTGAAAGCCACTAATATTTGTTACTGTGCTTGGGAGCGTAGTGCTTGTAATGCTAGGAGATGATTGTGATTGGTGCGGACGATGTAATATGAAGGTTTAAGATAATTGTCTGTTGCTTTGCAGGACTCTGTTTGCTTTCAATTAATAGAATAAAGATTGCTTTCAAACCCACACAATTCTTTTATTAAAAAACAACTGGAGGAGAGAGTCAAACCAAAAAAACCACATCACCTCTGAGGGAGACGGGGAGAGGGAAAGTTCCAGGAGGAGGTGGGGTCCCGGGACTGCTAAAGATTTGTATATGTCCAGGGATCATATCCAACCTTCTCATTTGGAGTACAGTGCAGGGGGTACTGTACTTCAGCAAGGCCAAACTGCAGAGGGATGGGTGTTGAGTGCAGTGGGTAGTGGGAGTCCGCAGTGCTGGACTGTGAGGAGGGAGGAGTGGAATGCTGCAGGTACAGCCTGGAGCCAGGAGGTTGATAAGAGTGTGTTGGTGGTGTCTGGGGGGTGCATGGGAAAGAGTTTTGTGACAGCAGCTGCAGGGAGGGCGGGCACAGAGCTACTCAGTTTGCAGTGCTAGTATCACCTGAAGCGTGTTTGCTTGGCACTCCATAACATTTAAGAGCCGCTCCGTGGCTTCATTCTGGCATGCTGCATTCTCCTTTCGGTCCTTCTTCTCGCTGTCCCAAAACTCCTTCGATTCTTGTTTTTTGGCCGTGGAGTGCATCACAATGTCACGCAGAAAGTCCTCCTTAGTTCTTCATGGCCACTTTCTAATTCTGCACAGCAGTTTAGCCAGCAATAACAAAGAGGGAGGCTGGGCTCCCAAGGTCATCTCTGTGAAGCCAAAACGCAACATTTTACAGAAGCAGTGTTGTTTGCAACACACTGAACACTGATTCAGTGATTTAAAACACAGCCAGTATTCACATACCTGTCACTAACTGGCTTACCCCAGGCAAGCACACATGGGCCACAAGACCCCCAAAATGGTGAGTAACCACAGGGGCAGGGTAAATCAGTGTTCCTGGACCCTACTGTACACTGGGCATGTGGCTCTTGGGGACAGCCAGCACTGTAGGGGGGGGGGGCCTTATAATCATTCCTGTCCCCATATTTTCCACAGGCTGTGATCATTATGGAAGATATCTCACTGCTGAGCACGAGCAGGGAATCAAGGGAGGGTCTTCTCCAAGACTGCAGCTTCCGCCATGGCCCTTATGTGGCTCGCCTGTGTGCAGCAATGGTCCCCCATCCACACCCCATGACGACACAGTGGTGCAGGAAAGTTACCGTTAATGGGGCAAGAAACAAAGCAGCTCTGCCAAAGAACCAGTGGCAGCGGATTTCCCAGTATCTCCATGAGAGTTTCCTGGAGATCTCTAAGGCAGATTCCACGTAGTGAGGGAGTCAAACAACAGCCTGTTCCGCCACTAGACTAGGCATGTGGTGGTACATGCATCATATAGACACAAGCCTGCTTTCTGCAACCCTCCTGCCCCCAACAACTCGCTTCAGCGATTCCCAAAATCAAATCTACTTACCAGGGACCTCTTCTCCTGTTTGCGCTTCACCAAGATCCGACATCTGTGACTGGCTACCCACCTCAGGGGTAAAAAAGAGCTCCTGCTGCATGCATCTCTGACCTCCAAGTCATCTTCTGCCTCTGGGTCGCACTCCCTCTCCACATCCTTGTCCAAGATTTCCTCCTCCTGGCTCAGTCCACTCTCGACTGGCACACAAGCCACTGAAGTATCCACAGTGGCCTTCACAGTGCAGGTGGAGTCGCCACCAAGTATCGCGTCCAGCTCTTTGTAGAAGTGGCAGCTTGTGGGCACAGCACCGGAGTAGTAGTTTGCCTCCCGCGCCTTGTGATAGGCATTCCGCAGCTCCTTCACTTTGACCCAGCACTGCAGTGTGTCCCAGTCATGGCCCCTTTCTGTCATGCATCATAATTCCTATGGCTGGAGTGCAGCTGGGACTGGATAGCCTGCGCCCTCCAAATGCTGATGAGGTCCAGCAGCTCGACATTGCTCCAAGCCGGGGATCACTTGGTGTGTGGAGCAGGCATAGCCACCTGGAAAGATGCACTGAGACCACTGCATACATCACCAAGCAAACAGGAAGGGGACTTTCAAAATTCCAAAGGAATTTACGGGGTGGGGATGACAGTTGGTCACCTAAAGGCAGGGCAGTAGAGGCAGGGCAGTAGAGTTCAAAACGATGACCAGAGACGCAAGAACAGGCATTGTGGACACCTCCCTGAGGCCAATCACAGCACTGTAATTGACCAGGGTGTCTACGCTGTACCCCCGGCGCAGAAAGCTGTATGCCTCTCGGGGTGTTTTTTTTACAGCACTGCAACTGCACAGT
Source organism: Terrapene triunguis (assembly GCF_002925995.2). Classification (NCBI taxonomy): domain Eukaryota; kingdom Metazoa; phylum Chordata; order Testudines; family Emydidae; genus Terrapene; species Terrapene triunguis. Next base: position 8,820,174 of record NW_020664439.1, read on the forward strand.
TTCTGCGCACTAAGTGGCTTGGCAGTGTGTACACCTTGGGCGTTACAATACAGAAAGCTGATTTACTGCACAGAAACTTGCCAGTGTAGACAGTGCCAAACAGACACTAAAGCTGGAAACTGGGAGAGATCAAGAGGCAGGAAGAGAACCAAGCAGCCACCTGTAAGCACAATGTGATTCATAGATTCATAGATTCTAGGACTGGAAGAGACCTCGAGAGGTCATCGAGTCCAGTCCCCTGCCCGCATGGCAGGAC
>NW_020664439.1:8820829-8834371 GCF_002925995.2 Terrapene triunguis
ACAGATGGAATACAAGCTGTCAGGAACAGTATCCCTGATGATGACACAGCACAACTTGTTGCTGAGCTCTGTGACTTTATCCTCATGCACAATTATTTCAAATTTGGTGACAATATATACCTCCAGACCAGTGGCACCGCTATGGGCACCCGCATGGCCCCACAATATGCCAACATTTTTATGGCTGACCTGGAACAATGCTTCCTCAGCTCTCGTCCACTCACGCCCCTTCTCTACCTACGCTACATTGATGACATCTTCATCATCTGGACCCATGGGAAGGAGACCCTGGAAGAATTCCACCATGATTTCAACAGCTTCCACCCCACCATCAACCTCAGCCTGGACCAATCTACACGAGAGGTCCACTTCCTAGACACCACAGTACAAATAAGCGATGGCCACGATAACACCACCCTATACCGAAAACCCACCGACCGCTATGCCTACCTTCATGCCTCCAGCTTCCACCCCGGACACACCACACGATCCATCGTCTACAGCCAAGCGCTGAGGTACAACCGCATCTGCTCCAACCCCTCAGACAGAGACCAACACCTACAAGATCTTCACCAAGCATTCTCAAAACTACGATACCCACACAAGGAAATAGAGAAACAAATCAACAGAGCGAGACGTGTACCCAGAAGCCTCCTGCTAAAAGACAGGCCCAAAAAAGAAACCAACAGAACTCCACTGGCCATCACCTACAGTCCTCAGCTTAAACCTCTCCAACGCATCATCAGTGATCTACAACCCATCCTGGACAATGATCCCTCACTTTCACAGACCTTGGGAGGCAGGCCAGTCCTCGTCCACAGACAACCCGCCAACCTTAAGCATATTCTCACCAGCAACCACGCACCGCACCATAACAACTAACTCAGGAACCAACCCATGCAACAAACCTCGATGCCAACTCTGCCCACATATCTACACCAGCAACACCATCACAGGACTTAACCAGATCAGCTACAACATCACCAGCTCATTCACCTGCACGTCCACCAATGTTATATATGCCATCATGTGCCAGCAATGCCCCTCTGCTATGTACATTGGCCAAACTGGACAGTCACTACGCAAGAGGATAAATGGACACAAGTCAGATATCAGGAATGGCAATATACAAAAACCTGTAGGAGAACACTTCAACCTCCCTGGCCACACAATAGCAGATGTAAAGGTAGCCATCTTATAGCAAAAAAACTTCAGGACCAGACTCCAAAGAGAAACTGCTGAGCTCCAGTTCATTTGCAAATTTGACAACCATCAGATCAGGATTAAACAAAGACTGTGAATGGCTATCCAACTACAGAAGCAGTTTCTCCTCCCTTGGTGTTCACACCTCAGCTGCTAGTAGAGCACCTCACCCTCCCTGATTGAACTAACCTCGTTATCTCCATACTGATTTATACCTGCCTCTGGAAATTTCCATTACTTGCATCTGAAGAAGTGAGGTTCTTACCCACGAAAGCTTATGCTCCCAATACTTCTGTTAGTCTTAAAGGTGCCACAGGACCCTCTGTTGCTCTTTACACTGAAGAGAGATGTGAACTATTGACCTGGCCCTGTCTAATGATAATCATAACAATTAAATACGATTGTTAATAGCTTAATTAAAACCTAATCTCTTCAAATATAGTTTATGTACCAGATTTTCAATAAATTTTAGAAAGTTTAAAGACTGTTATTCTATTGGAGCAAAAAAGCTTTGACATCAAGTGATAATTTATTAAAGGGTCCATTTTTATTAGTTTCAGTTAAAATTAATTAACAGATTTACTTGTATAGTTTCAGAAAATTCATCATATGCTCAAAAGAGTAAAGGGCTTTACCACTACTGAACTGCAGACATTTCTGGTGTAAAATACTTCAGCAATTTTATCCATTATTACTTTGAAATAAGTAAGTGTCAGGGTGAGAAAATGGCCAGTCATTGCTATTTTAATTATTTTTAAATTTGTCAATTTTGAAAACCTTCATCAGACCCGCTCCTTTTCTTCCTCTTTGCAAGTAAAAGCCCACCCAGGTATTCTCCTATACTAATAGCTGTAGCTTCCTAAGGAGAAATGAAGGACTTCTGTGTCAGCATCCCACAGATCTAAGGCCTGACTCCTGCAGCAAGCACTGTTCAGGCAGATCCCCGCATCCACATGGAGCTCCAATGAACTCAATGGGGCTCTACATGGGCACAGAGTACCCTCATACGGGGCTCACTGCAGACTTGGGACCTAAGATATACAACGAAGGGGAAAGTACCTGCTCCTTTCTCCTCCCCGCCAAATAATCTGAAGCAGCGAGGGAAATTGGGTTGCTATTTGCAATCAATGAGACAGAAAGCCAGCTGGGAGCACCTAACCATCCCAAATTCACATTAAAATAATTTTTAAAGAGCCCTAAAATTGTCATTTACTCACCTGCTATTAAAAAAGTGCAGCCACAGTTTAACCGTTTAGAACAGGAAACAAAGAATATTATATCCAGCTGAAACTACAGGGGGAACTTATATTAGCAGGATATAATTAGCTAAGTTGGAATTTGGCCAGGACACTAGGGTTAACATCCTTATGCTTATAAAAAGTGTCATGGGATCTTTAATGACCACATGTGGTCAGGACCTTAGTTCTCCCTCTCACAAAAAACACAAGTGTTAAATCATTATTTTCTTTGTTATTCTCTCTCATTTTGTCATTAGCCATCAAACCCTCTTCTGGTATCATAAGTTCACTTTATATATACCTTTGTCACTTGTAACAAGAAATTCCACTGTAATATTAGTTACTAACTTTTTTTTAATTGTAAAGTACTACTGGATCATCTTGGAAATTAAATCCTGGCCACAGGCTATATAGCCTATTATAGATCTTAGTAGCTTGAATCTTATTCAGTCCATGGCTATGGAAATCAACTAGTGTCTATAGTCACAAAATAAGATCGATTGCTTTTCTCTCTGTTTTTAGTCCTAATTACTACTGTCAAAAGCTACGTACATGGGAATTTCAAAGTTTGATAAATTGTATATAGACAAACATACTTTCAATTTCAAGGAATCTGCAATGGAATGTTACAGGGAGTAAACGCTAGACATAAACTCACTCTTCCCAGTTATCTGTAACTAGCCAATTCTCAGTATCTTTGGTTCTCCAATTGGCTTCTTTGCATCCACAGAGATAGCTGTTTAATTGCTTTAGCTGATTAGCCTTCACAGCTGCATCTGTAGTGAGGAGGCTCCTTTTAAAATTAACTCATCTATCAATCAGCAGAGTAATTTGCTAAGGTGAAAACGCAACTGCTCAACTATATACTTATCAACACTGAAACAGCAGAGAGCTTCTCTGGGAAAATTTCTTTTTATATTTGCTGGAATAATTATAGCCTTTCCCCAAACACTTATAACATCAGTATAATTACTAGCTGACAGGGCATAAAAATATTTTAACAGTATTTTGTACTTTCTTTTTCTTGCCTTCTCCCCACATACCATCCTACATTCCACCACAATCACCAAAGAAAACCTTCTTATTTTAATATGTAATGAAAGTCTGTCACACATCAAAGGTACTTTGGGCTTATGTCAGATATGAAACTTAGTGATAGCTAATTTTCTAACCACAAAGTAGTCTCCAGTCCAGTCTCAAGTAATGCCACCATCTGGTCTGTTACCCAGGCAAACCTCTCTCCTCACAGAACATTGTCTATTCAGTGCCAGAAGCTCAGTAACCATTCTTTTTGCCAGCCACATTTATATGTGGCCACATTCAAATGTGGAGACATGAGAACCCCTGCAAAATACCAAGCAGCAAATGTTAGTAGGTTCTACCAGGTGGCCAGTTTGAAAACTCTCATCCTGCTGAGCTGAGCTGTCCATTGCCAGCCCACTGCTGATTGACAAGCTGCTCATCCTATCAGAGAACAGCTACCCTGCCCTGCCCTACTTCCGAAATTTTCCCAAACTTGAGCAGCAAGGTGGATAGGAGAAGGGTAAGGGAGGCAGCCTCCTCTAATACAGCTGTGTTTTTAATGAAAGGGACAGAGGCCCAGATCCTCAACGGAATTTAAGCACCTAACTCTCAAATCACTGGGAGCTAAACACATAAATACCTCTGAAGATCTAGGCTGGAGCGCCTAGCCTGTGCAGGACCAACAGCTGCATCCACCTATTGCAGTGGGGAAACAGCCACTAATAGAGATACAAGTTGAGAGACAGACTAGAGAGTCTGTTGAGGAAAGAGCTTTTCTCCACATCCACATTTTTTTTCATAGCTCCCCAGCTCTGGCTGCTGAATGCCAGATTCTGTCATTAGCTTGGTGAGTGAGACATGTAGATTTTTTGACATAACTGACACTCTTTTCCACCCAAAATCCATCATGTACCAGGTGACTTTCTTTGAGGAAGCATCTATTTTGTGATTTCCAGAGTGGGCACTATTAAATCTTATATTGGGTTCCTGGTTTTGTTCCCTATTTATTATAGTTTATTGTCCCTGTCTTTGGCACTCACCCTCCTTTTTCTTTATTGAAGGTGTTTAGAGAGGAATAACTCTGATTTTTGATTTACAAAACCACACTTCAGCGTGATGGTCACTTGGTGAGTTCAGAAACACAAGGTATGCCAGGATCTTTTATTTTCTATTCCCAGAGCATGGAGAGCAAGGGTCTAAGTGGGAGCTTGAGCAAAAACTTTATTTAGTTTAGGAACCTCTAAAGTGTGACTAAAAGAAAATATTCTGGTGTCCCTACAACCTGGCCTCTAATACTGTCTGGAACACCCAACATTAGGGCACACACATAATAGGCTGAAGAAATGGTTACATAAGACCAAATGGGACAGGTAGAAAGTAGGAGGACAAACATGTTGGAGTGTGCAGGGATGTCACTACTACCCATTATTTTGTTCACTGACCTTGCCATTTTGCTTGAGCAAAGCTTTTAAGATACAAATACAGCTCACCCCTGTTGGATCTCAGTTAAAGATCTTGTTGCCTGTATTATTATATTTCTAGTGATCTGCTGGAGGCTTGAAAAAATATCAAAACAGACCAGGACCAGTTGGTGAAAGTTGCCATTATATTTTCTTCATGATAAATCAGAGTTGGAGCAATTCCAGCGACAAAAGAGATTAGGCTGGGCCTAATGCATCCTACCATTATGAGCAGTTTTGTATTCAGTTGGGTATCCAAAATGTTGCAGAGGGCTAAGTAGAGGCAGAGCACTTAACAACAGTTCAGTGTAGTACACTTTCCCACAGGGGGGCTGAATCAGCTCCTTAGGAAATGCCTGCAAACCAGAAAATAAATTGTTTCACATTTCCACCAATCTACCTTTTCCAAGTGTTGCAGAAATATGAACATTCTGTCCAGAGTAAAACAGAGATACACGGGTCAGAGCTCTCAATCTGGCAGTCAAGCTGTCAGCTTTCTTCAGCATAGTACAGCTGGAAACAGCTGCCAGTGGTGTTTATTAGGTCTAGCTTGAATTGGCTTGGCTTTCCAACTGCAGAAGAAATTGATCAGGATTCAGATATTGTCACATAAAATGACAAAAATTCCAGCCTGTCTGCGATGCTTTGAAGACCTTGTACACTTGTGTCACAGGGATATAATTTATTATTTCTGAGCATATGGGACAATTCTGCAATCTGCACAATAAAGGAAATGGCTTGTGTGGCAATTCCTCCTCCTTCCTCCAAGCCAAGGAAGATGATTAAGGTGGACTGCTGCTGCCTTTTTATAATTCGGTGAAAATCAAAGTATTCCATATACAACTCTACCCCAATATAACGCTGTCCTCGGGAGACAAAAAATCTTACCGCGTTATAGGTGAAACCACGTTATATTGAACTTGCTTTGATCCGCTGGAGCGCGCAGCCCCGCCCCTCCGGAGTGCTGCTTTACCGCGTTATATCCGAATTCATGTTATATCGGGGTAGAGGTGTATATACCACAGAATAATAATGCACTTCTGCTTTGTCTCTTCTTAGAAGTCAGAATATACAATGCAATTTTGTAGACTATTATGCTAGCGTGTGGTAAACAGAAACTTCAATCTCCATGTGATCACAAAACCAGGATCAAGTTCTCTTTCATGATGAGTGAGACTGCATCATATCTATGTACGTTTGCTGTAACTATGTAAATAGGTTAGGGATAAAAGAAGTTCTATACTGGATCAAACAAGTGGTTCAGCTAACCTGGTATCTTGATGGCCAGTACCGGAAGCTTCAGAAGAAGAATCCTCATGATAGGCAAGTAGGAACAAACTTTCCCTATGCTTTCATGATTGCAAATCTTGTTATTGGGATTAGAAACTATTGTCTTTCCACAGCAGTGGCTTCTCTGTGAGTGTTCCACATTGGAATTTAGGGAAAAGTTTTTGTTTTCTTGTTGTTGTTAAGTACTTGCCAGAGTACTTTTAGATGCTAAAGTGCTTACACTTACTATCAGCCCTGTTAAAAAGAAAATAGGGCATATGAAAAGATTAATGAAAGATTAACACATTCACTAATGTGTACATCAACAGTTATGCAGTGGGCCATTTTAGTGCCTCAGATTCCTAGTTTAGCCTCTGACATCAGTAATTTACAGCAATAAAATGGGAATACACTACCCTGATATGAGGTGGATTTCAGCTTCATATTAGGGATGTCAAGAAGTATGACCAGAACAAGAGAAAAATGTTAGCTAACACAACCTACTTTAGTTTAAGACAGGTAGAGATTAGCTTCAGGCTATTAATTCACTTGAAATAAATCAATAGCTGATGCTGTGACATACAAAGGTAAGTCCCAGGCTGTTTTATTTACCTCTCTAAATCCTACCTGCCCTGGTACAAACCTTTTGTGCCCTACTATTTTCCTATTGAAGTTAATGGGAGTTTTGTCATTGACTTCAATGCAAACAAGTTAAGACCTTGTGCCCATGCAGAGCTTATTCTAGGACGAGAGCCTTAGTTGTACAGTGATTTTGTAAAATATTTTGGGGCAAAGTTTGTAGAGAGTAAAGTAACAGGAAGAGAAGAAATTAACGGGATCTAATCAGGCGCAATCCAGTAACAAGAGGCAGAATATTTTAGAGGTTACTATTGCAAGTTTATATGCAATATGCTAGTAAATATTACTGCTATAATTCAATGTACTTCAGTATTCCCTCCATACTCATTTAGGGCTATTTCCCAGGAGCTAATTGAGAGGAAAGGGGAAACCTTGACAACAGCTGTGAGCTGGCAAAACAAAAATAAATCCAAAATATGCAATGTGTGATGTAATCCACATGATCAGACAGCATGTCGGGCTCATTTTGGGCTTTCCTGTGTTACTGATACAGTACATTTTATAATCAGGGTTTGAACTAAATCATTTTAAAAGAAAAGAGAAGAGAACATTAGATGAAAATCCTGCTCCTGTTGCCTATAGCTTTTTCTAGATTTTTATCAGGCTGGAAGAATTTGTTAGGTTTTTAACTGTTTTATGGATCTGATTTGCATTCATTTTATCCTCCAGTCCATTTTAAAAAGGGAGTTTTAAGCTTTTCTGTATCTATAATCCAGAGTCTCTTTTCTGTATGCAGTACAACTACGCTTCCTGTATGGGCACTGACCCATAACTGTGAACAGATGTGCTTCTTCGGTACAGACGGAGGTTACAGATGTTCTTCTGCCAGAAAAACTGCTGTTATTTCAGTGCAGCAAGAGGAACTTAGAGCACCTTGACCCATCCAAGGAACACCTTACCCTTTGCTTTACTGTGCTGCCAGGTTTTTCTTCTTTTCACATAATGTCGTTGATGAAGCTTTAATGTGTGGGAGACAAGGCTATTGCTGTTTATCAAGCCCTTTGAAATGTCCAAAAGCTTGCCAGAACTGGGAAGCACAAGTTTTATTGAACTGACTCTGCAGTGAACTCTCTACACTAGGGGTGCTTCCATTGCCCCTCCTCCCTTCCCCGCCCCCCATAGGCTTTATTACAAAGTGGCAGTTGCCTCAGTTGACACACCACTCTAGCTGCTCTTCTGATTGGGGGGTTACTGCACAGAGAATTTTTTGGTTTGAGGAGGGAGACTTTTTTTCAAACACAGCTTCTTCATAATTTTGAGCTACTCACTGCATTGCTCCTTTGTATCTGATGTCGTTTCTACATCACACTGAGGAGATGCATGTGATACAGGCATGAAAAATAGGACAGGGGAAATAGTCCAGCAGCAGACAAACCTGCATTGACAACTGACACTCCCACTCCTTAGTAGTTTCTCTCACTCAGAAGAGAGGCTCCTGGCCATGTGCAGGAGACCCTTTAATTGTCACTGCTATTGGAGGTTGGTTTCTAATTTCATGCTAACATCCGTCACTAGATTTAGCCCAAAGAATCTATCAAGAGACATTTTTATGAAGAGTTGTCTCAGCAACCAGCCAGCCACCTTGCTAGAGCCAACAAACTCTGCCAATGAAAAACATCCAATGGAAGGAAACTAAAAAAAGTTTGTGCTTCAGCGGCACCTGGTCAAGCAATATATAGAAATTGTTTACTTTACAGATAATAAAAGAAGTTCGATTTATTCTTGTTATATTTCATATAAGAGATAAAGGAACTTTTTCTTTCTTTAGTATTACAAGAGATAAAAATAACTTTAGCCAGTGCAGAATTTCTACAAGCAACCTGTTGTTTTTTTGTTAAGTTGTATTAGCTTTCTACGTAAAGGCAGATTGTATGCTAGATTAATTATATTTTATTTACTTCCATTCTTCACTCCTGACCCCTCTTTCCACCTTTTTTCATTCAATTACTAGGATAATGTTCTCATGGTATAATTATAAATCTGCAGACCTACACAATATTCTAGGAGGAATTCACTTTATTTTCCTTACCTTACATTACAGCACACACAAGTAATACATAGATATGGTTTAATGACAATTCCCTATAAAACACTCCATTGACATGACTGTTATTTCATTTTGTGTGTCAAATAGCCAACTCAATACTCTTCAAACTCTACTAAGGCCTTTCAGAGTCCTAACCACAAGTTCTGGCATACAAACAAGTTCACGGATTAGCAAACATTGGTGGCTGGTAAAATATCAGTCTTTGCAACAGAACACCAGAGCTGCCCATTCTCAAACCCTGCCTCCTTTCATGCAGCAGAAACATCAGTCCCACTAGCTCAGGCCCTCAGAAAGCTACAGAGGAGAGGACAAGGCGTGTCCCATTGCAAATTATCTCTCTTTGAACATAGAGAAACTTGTACTGACAATACAGTGAACTGTTCATATTGCAAATGAACTCTCCAGAGTAGACCCAAACTTTAAAAGTGCATCAGACCACATATTCTTCTACAATCGGATGAGAATGGCTGGGCTTATATATGCTTCATCGGGTTTGGCTGTACTTCTGACTGGGTATAATATCTTCCCCTCTAAGGTCCCAGCCCCGCAACTGGACACAGACTGACTCTTAAACCTGCACAGAACTCCACTGATTACATTATCATCTTCCTTCTTTACAATAACTTATGATATAAATGAATATTGTTTTGTATGTGTTTACTTAGTATTGTACAAATAAAAGAAAAATCACAACCAACTTTGTCTATGCTTAGCAAAGTGCACATGGGTAAATGTTCACTGTATTCCTGTCCCTAAGCCTCAAATGGCATCTTACTCAAGTATCATTTTGGAAATTATTTTTTGTAAAAAGAAAGAGTTTTGTGAGTCTCTGCCAAATCAGCTAGGAAGGAAAATAAAAAGATGACAAAACTCAACATTTTTAATGATGTGTTGAAAGAAAATGATGTTATGTGGTTCTCCAGTTGCACCCAGCTGTTAAACAGAGATACTTCTAATTCTTCAATCTGTACACAGTATCCCCAAACTAAATGCTGTCTAACAGCCTGTGGATCTGTGGGTTTTTGTTAATTGTGTCTGAACTAAGATCATCTAATTATAAAACAGATATTCTTCAGAAGGAAATCAGACTTATAAAAATCAGCATGAAAAGAACCTAATGGTTTATTGGAGTGACAATATTAAGTACAATTGCTCAAAGTACACGGAGCCATTTAAATCAATGTCCCTAAATGTGGAGTAATATTCCCTGTGAGTAAGGATGACAGAGTCTAGTCCATACTGTTTTACATGTTCCTTCACTTGTTTTAATTTCAACTTTTTCAAGCAAAACAATGACAGCATCTGATAATCATATTACCTTAGATTTATATAGCACCACACTCTAAAGAACAACAAACCACTCTCCAAAGATAAGTTCGTATTTTTAAGATGAGACAGATGTTAAGGGGGAGATTTTCAAAGGCCCAAAGGGAAGGTAGATACCCAGCTCTCATTGAAAGTCATTTGTGTATTTGAAAATCTCTCTCTACATGACCTGACCAAGGTCACACAAGGCCAAACTGTGATACCCTTATACTGAGCAGTACCTTACATCCTAAGTGGTCTCAAAGTCACTGGGTCTACTTGTGCAGTAAGGCACTGCTCAGTGTGAGTAAGGGATCACGTTACACAATGAGTAAGTGGTAAAATACTAGCAGACTTCATTAATACTGAGTCCTAGTCACTAAAAATATTGTCTGCAGATGCACAATAAAATCCTAGAACTTCAAACTATACTATCTCCCTTAAATAAAGCTGTGTCTTCATTCATGTCTAATACCATAGGATAATAGATAGTAAATAGATTTCTATATTCAAAATCTAGGCTAAGGTTTATATGTTACCAGATCAAAGAGAAAAGGTATTACTGTATCTTTTCCTATATAGTTTGCAATTTTGTATGCAAAAGTACAGGAATGTATCTAAACCTTTAATAATGCTCTCTAGAATGTAGGCCTAGATGGGAGGGAGTTAGGTGCCTAAATATCTTTCAAGATGGGGGTTATAACTCTTTGATTCAATAAAATGAGAGAAAGTGTGGTCAAGAGGAGGAAAGCCTAGTATCTCAGGGTCAAGGCACTTGGTGCAGACATTTGGCTCCACTGGCACTGTTACCTACGCTCTTTGGTGCATTAGACAGCAGCATCAGGAAGCCAAATATTTTCACTCATATTTATAGACCTGCCGCTGACACACCCCACCTTCTCCAGCACCACCACTGACATGCCAGCTATGCTAGGGCTTCTTAGGAGATCTGTTGAAGGCAGCCATATGGCTGTCTTACCCAGTGCCTACATTAGGGGAACACTCCACAAGCCAGCTATGACATTCTGGCCCTTTTATTTTTGCCTATATAACCTATAAACGTGGTTGGCAATCAAAGTTTGGTTATTCAGGGCGGGGAAATGTGGTGGTAGAAAGGGAGGTAGTAGAGGTTGAGAAGGGCAATGGGTGAGTGGAATGCAGATGGGGTTTTGAATGAATGAATTGCTTCTTTCCTTGCCTTTTATACTTTGCATTAATAGCTTATGTAGTCTAGGAACCTTAACTCAAAGGTAACAAAGTGTGTATTGAGAAACACGCATACATATGTACTCACACATGCACCCTTTGGACTCTGCTGTTATTTGTTTATTAAAAAAATAATTTCCTAATATTTTGATCCCTGAAGAGGACTCATCAGAAGCTGACAGACAGGATCCCTCCCTCATCAACTGTAAAATTAATCAAAACACAATTCCTTATTCAAAAGGACACTCAAATTTAAATTATATCTTTTGTGAGATTACTTTCCCTAATGCTTTGTAGCAGTCTAAATTTGATAACCACCTGGTTTAGGAACCTTCAACTTTACACTGTTTTAAGCCTGTAGTTCCATATCTGGATCTCTGCCACTTCATTTCCACATTCATCAAAGCTTTGTGTGGGGGAACAAGATACACCATCTCCTCCAACTCTTCAGTCCAGTAAAAAGCAGATGGCTAATTAAGTAGACTGTCACTTTTAAACATTTATTTTTTATCTTCTGAAGCATTAGGCCCTGATCCTGCGCAGGGATCAACCCTATGGAGCTCACTGCAGTACTGAAGCCTTCATTTTCTTTTTAATCTATGTGCAGGTGAGGATAATCTCTTTCCAACGAGGCATCAGATAGTTCTATTCACTTACCTACATGGAACATATTTAACCCCTGAGAGAATGCATACAGTATAAAAGATTTGCTATTCTAATTCTGAGAGAAAGGGTATCATCCTGCCTTCTGTCCGCATGGTGAACACTGAAGTCAGTGGGAATTCTGGGCACAAAGGGGTTGCAGGTTGGTGCCTACAGACTGCAAAAAATGTTGTACTGTAACGGGTGTATTTGGGTTTGTTATGGAGATTGCCAAGTTCAGGTACCCCACCTAAGATAATAACAATTGCTGCCATTTATGACTAAGTATGTTAATAAGCAACTTAATTGGCCACCTTCCGTAGACTTCAAGGCTAGGAGTTTAAGAACATAAGAACGGCCGTACTGGGTCAGACCAAAGGTCCATCTAGCCCAGTATCCTGTCAACCAACAGTGGCCAATGCCAGGTGCCCCAGAGGGAGTGAACCTAAGAGGTAATGATCAAGTGATCTTTCTCCTGACATCCATCTCCACCTTCTGACAAACAGAGCCTAGGGACACCATTCCTTACCCATCCTGGCTAATAGCCATGAATGGACTTAACCTCCATGAATTTATTCAGTTCTCTTTTAAACGCTGTCATAGTCCCAGCCTTCACAACCTCCTCAGGCAAGGAGTTCCACAAGTTGACTGTGCGCTGTGTGAAGAACTTCCTTTTATTTGTTTTAAACCTGCTGCCCATTAATTTCATTTGGTGGCCCCTAGTTCTTGTATTATGGGAATAAGTAACTTTTCCTTATCTACTTTCTCCACATCACTCATGATTTTATATACCTCTATTATATCCCCCATTACTCTCCTCTTTTCCAAGCTGAAAAGTCCTAGCTTCTTTAATCTCTCCTCATATGGGACCCATTCCAAACCCCTAATCATTTTAGTTGCCCTTCTCTGAATCTTTTCTAGTGCCAGTATATCTTTTTTGAGATGAGGAGACCACATCTGTATGCAGTATTCAAGATGTGGGCATACCATCGATTTATATAAGGGCAATAATATATTCTCCATCTTATTCTCTATCCCCTTTTTAATGATTCCTAACATCCTGTTTGCTTTTTTTGACCGCCTCTGCTCACTGCGGGGACATCTTCAGAGAACTATCCACGATGACTCCAAGATCTTTTTCCTGATTTGTTGTAGCTAAATTAGCCCCCATCATATCATATGTATAGTTGGGGTTATTTTTTCCAATGTCCTTTACTTTACATTTATCCACATTAAATTTCATTTGCCATTTTGTTGCCCAATCACTTAGTTTTGTGAGATCTTTTTGAAGTTCTTCTCAGTCTGCTTTGGTCCTAACTATCTTGAGCAGTTTAGTATCATCTGCAAACTTTGCCACCTCATTTTTTACCCCTTTCTCCAGATCATTTATGAATAAATTGAATAGGATTGGTTCTAGGACAGACCCTTGGGGAACACCACTAGTTACCCCTCTCCATTCTGAGAATTTACCATTTATTCCTACCCTTTGTTCCCTGTCTTTTAACCAGTT
>NW_020664439.1:8834381-8857733 GCF_002925995.2 Terrapene triunguis
ACCTTCCCTTTTATCCCATGACAACTTAATTTACGTAAGAGCCTTTGGTGAGGGACCTTGTCAAAGGCTTTCTGGAAATCTAAGTACACTATGTCCACTGGATCCCCCTTGTCCACATGTTTGTTGACCCCTTCAAAGAACTCTAATAGATTAGTAAGACACGATTTCCCTTTACAGAAACCACATTGACTTTTGCCCAACAATTTATGTTCTTCTAGGTGTCTGACAATTTTATTCTTTATTATTGTTTCAACTAATTTGCCCGGTACTGATGTTAGACTTACTGGTCTGTAATTGCTGGGATCACCTCTAGAGCCCTTTTTAAATATTGGCGTTACATTAGCTATCTTCCAGTCATTGGATACAGAAGCCGATTTAAAGGACAGGTTACAAACCCTAGTTAATAGTTCTGCAACTTCACATTTGAGTTCTTTCAGAACCCTTGGGTGAATGCCATCTGGTCCCGGTGACTTGTTAATGTTAAGTTTATTAATTAATTCCAAAACCTCCTCTAGTGACACTTCAATCTGTGACAGTTGCTCATATTTGTCACCTACAAAGGCCGGCTCAGGTTTGGGAATCTCTCTAACATCCTCAGCCGTGAAGACTGAAGCAAAGAATTCGTTTAGTTTCTCCGCAATGACTTTATCGTCTTTAAGCGCTCCTTTTGTATCTCGATCATCCAGAGGCCCCACTGTTTGTTTTGCAGGCTTCCTGCTTCTGATGTACTTAAAAAACATTTTGTTATTACCTTTTGAGTTTTTGGCTAGCCGTTTTCAAACTCCTCTTTGGCTTTTCTTATTACATTTTTACACTTAATTTGGCAGTGTTTATGCTCCTTTCTATTTACCTCACTAGGATCTGACTTCCACTTTTTAAAAGATGCCTTTTTATCTCTCGCTGCTTCTTTTACATGGTTGTTAAGCCACAGTGGCTCTTTTTTAGTTCTTTTACTGTGTTTCTTAATTTGGGGTATACATTTAAGTTGGGTCTCTATTATGGTGTCTTTAAAAAGTGTCCATGCAGCTTGCAGGGATTTCACTTTAGTCACTGTACCTTTTAATTTCTGTTTAACTAACCCCCTCATTTTTGCATAGTTCCCCTTTTTGAAATTAAATGCCACAGTGTTGGGCTGTTGAGATGATCTTCCCACCACAGGGATGTTAAATGTTATTATATTATGGTCACTATTTCCAAGCGGTCCTGTTGCCTCTCCCCTTGTGGGTTCCCATACCAGCTGCTCCAAGAAGCAGTCATTTAAAGTATTGAGAAATTTTGTCTCTGCATTTCATCCTGAGGTGACATGTTCCCAGTCAATATGGGGATAATTGAAATCCCCCACTATTATTGAGTTCTTAATTTTGATAGCCTCTCTAATTTCCCTTAGCATTTCATCATCACTATCACTATCCTGGTCAGGTGGTCGATAATAGATTCCTAATGTTATATTCTTATTAGAGCATGAAATTACTATCCATAGAGATTCTATGGAACATGTGGATTCACTTAAGATTTTTACTTCATTTGATTCTACATTTTCTTTCACATATAGTGCCACTCCCCTCCCCCCCGCATGACCTGTTCTGTCCTTCTGATATATTTTGTACACTGGAATGATTGTGTCCCATTGATTGTCCTCAGTCCACCAGGTTTCTGTGATGCCTATTATATCAATAGCCTCCTTTATCACGAGGCACTCTAGTTCACCCATCTTATTATTTAGACTTCTAGTATTTGTGTACAAGCACTTTAAAAACTTGTCACTGTTTATTTGTCTGCCCTTTTCTGATGTGTCCGATTTTTTATGTGAATGCTTCTCATCTGATCTGGCCCTTACATTATCGTCTTCCATCCTCTGCTCTTGACTATAACCTAGAGAATCTCTATCAATAGACTCTCCTCTAAGAGAAGTCTCTGTCCGATCCACATGCTCCTCTGCAGCAGTCGGCTTTCCCCCATCTCTTAGTTTAAAAACTGCTCTGCAACCTTTTTAATGTTAAGTGACAGCAGTCTGGTTCCACTTTGGTTTAGGTGGAGCCCATCTCTCCTGTATAGGCTCCCCCCATCCTAAAAGTTTCCCCAGTTTCTAATGAATCTAAACCCCTCCTCTCTACACCATCGTCTCATCCACGCATTGAGACTCTGAAACTCGCCTGCCTATCTGGCCCTGTGCGTGGAACTGGGAGCATTTCTGAGAATGCCACCATAGAGGTCCTGGATTTCAGTCTCTTCCCTAGCAGCCTAAATTTGGCCTCCAGGACGTCTCTCCTACCCTTCCCTATGTCATTGGTACCTACATGTACCATGACCACTGGCTCCTCCCCAGCACTACACATAAGTCTGTCTAGATGCCTCGAGAGATCCGCAACCTTCACACCAGGCAGGCAAGTCACCATACGGTTCTCCCGGTCATCACAAACCCAGCTATCTATGTTTCTAATGATTGAATCTCCCATTACTAACACCTGTCTTTTCCTAGTGACTGGAGTTCCCTCCCACAGAGAGGTAACCTCAGTGTGAGAGGATACCCTAACACCATCTGGAAGGAGGGTCCCAACTATGGGAAGGTTTCCCTCTGCTGCCGTTGACTGCTCTGCTTCCCTGGGCCTTTCATCCTCCTCAACAGCGCAGGGGCTGTCTGACCGGAGGTGGGACAATTCTACAGTGTCCCGGAAAGCCTCATCAACATACCTCTCTGCCTCCCTTAGCTCCTCCAGTTCCACCACCCTGGCCTCCAAAGCCCGCACGTGGTCTCTGAGAGCCAGGAGCTCCTTGCACCAAATGCACACATACAACACCTGCCCACAGGGCAGGTAATCATACATGCTGCACTCAGCGCAATAAACAGGATAGCCCCCACTCTGCTGCTGGGCTTCTGCCTGCATTGTCTCCTGCAGCTACCTAGTTAATGAAAGGGTTTTGTTTAAATCAAGAAGTTTTGAATGTAGTTTAGTTTACAGGTTTTAAAGGACAGCAAGTGAACCTTGCCCCCTTCCCACTCCACTTCCAAACTCCCTTGCAAAACTCCCTGTTAGCAGCCCCTGTTTGCAAAGCTCCCTGGTAGCTTGCACACTGCTTTATAAAGCCCTGGCCTTCTTGATAGCCCCGCCCACTGACTAAGGCTCAGCCAATTAACAGAGGCTTCTAGCTTTCAAACCTTACTTTGAAGCTCACAGCTTCCAACTGCCAGCCACAGCACACGGTCCTTCAAACAAACAAACAGACAGACAGACAGACAGACAAACACAAGCTCAGCACACAGCAAGTAACCCCCAAACACAAACACACACTACAGACAGCCACTTACCCCAAGGGTTTCAAATGTGCCTAACTGCCACTGGAGTTGGTGTTAAATTCCTTTAGGCCCCTTTGAAAAATCCCAGTCTAAATACTGTTTTGTGCCACTTTCTAAAGTCTTTTCACACGTCAGTGCAATCTTTATTTAGCTGCAGGTCTGATTGACATTACAATGACTACACTGAAAAGATGTATCTTCACTGTCCCATTCAGTTCTGGAATTTAGCAGTCAGGTTACTCTACTCTGAATGCTTCAATACCCCTCGCATTCTGAGTTGAGTGTTTTTGCATATCACTGCTGCATTCCAATGAGTAAGGTCACAGTACAAGAGATTCAAAACTATGAAAAAAATAACCCAATTTTTTTTTTATAAAAAAACATGGTTTTTAGAATAAATTGGCTTTATAAATCTAGTGGTATTCTATAGTTCTGTTTGTTTTAGCCCCAGTGGTCTCCGCTAAACAGTCAACTTTTACCAAAAGTGGTAACACCAAGTGGCTTCTGCAATACTGTACTTAGGTCCTGCTCAGCAAGATACTTAAGCACATGCACAATTTTAAGCATGTGTGTATCTCACTGACTTTCAGGGGACTATACATGCGCTTGAAGTTCCATATATTCTTAACCATCTTGCTAAATCAGAGCCTTACTGATTTGATCCTGCTCCCCTCGAAGGCAATGGCAAAACTATAGTTGACTGCAATGAGCACATGCAGCCCCTAAATTTTTACTTTAGTTATAGAGACAGATATCACTGAGTGGTGATTGCTGGCTTTTTTGAGAGAGAGTCATCCTTGTATCTATAAAATATTCTGGGTCTCATCTTCACTTCCTTAAATAGCTTTAGAACTAAATATTTCAACATTCAACCAAGGTCTATTGCAGGCAAGAAGATTGCAGATTTGGTCCCAGATTTTTGTTTTATATCTGCTTTAAGTATCACTCTTTATGTAGATAAATGGGTACTTAGCACAGCCCATTTTCCCCCGAGTTACTAGAATTTCTGTTAAGTTATTTGGGAGTAATTTAGAAAACAAAAAGGTAGAATGGAATTCCATAAGCTGCATTGCATTATAAATGCCATCAAGACAGGCTGAAAATTACTGATCCTGCTTCAGTTGGAATTTGTACAAGTAATGTTATCTAAAGAATAAACATATGATGGCAAATTGAGCAGTACAGAATGAAAGCTATGAAAGTTGAAGCTGGAGGCAAAGTACCTAAAAAATATCACATGTTCAGCCATATATCTGAATGTCTCTCTAGATATCTTATGAGCACACTACAGTCCTCTGATTTTCCTATGACAAATCACAATAAAGTATCCATAAAATGTTACTACTCAATTTTAGCTGCACAATGACATATGATGAAGAGTGCATCAGTCTTTCATGGTACAAAATGCCACATGTGCACAAGCAGATATATGTTGTATGAATCAAAGAAGCACTGTAGAAGTATATTTATTATTGTAGCATAGCTATTTATAAGCTGATTCATACCAAATTTCTCCACAGTATGTTGTTTAGATTAGCAGAAGTATGAGCAACTGTGATGTTGGCAGGGAAATCAGGCAGTAAATTTCTGTGTATCCAAACTATTCCTGGTTAATTCAAAATATCTGCTTTTATTTAGTACTACATTTGCTCAAAGCATGAACAGTATAGGTATTGAATGGTAACAGTATTTCATACAGTATCCATTGCATGTGTGTTGGACAGCACATCATAAAGTGTTTGTGATGGGGCTAACCTAACACAGAACAATATGATGTAATATGCAGTATAGTAACTGTAATGAAAGGCTATCAGAAAGAGAATATGCTGTGTAACGTCTTCCTCAGCAAACTAAGAGAGGATGGGAGGCCTTGTGGTTAAAGTACAAGCCTGGGAGACAGGAAATCTGGGATTTATTCCTGGCTCTGTTATAGATTTCCTGTATATCTTTGGGAAAGTCTCTTTGGGGTAAATTTCAGTCAGATTGCCTGCCTTTGGATGGGGGCGGGGCTGGTAATCTGTGCTCACATTTTGGCACCCGTACCTCATTGTGGGCTGACATATTCGCACTTCAACAGATGCCTACCTGATCTTTACAAGGTGCAAACATTGTGAATGCAGCTTTTGGGCCCATAATCTCTGAAGTTAGCAGAAAAAGTCTCACCAGGTATGGCTCTTGGGTGATTATTTATGAGCAGCCAAGTAAAACATTTTGAGCAATGGAAAAATGAGCAATGGAAAAAAGGTTAGAAACAATTTTGATTTAGGATTTTAATTGGCCTTGTAAAAAGAAGCATTCATTGAACTTCTGAAGTTAAAAAAATGCTAGTCCCTTTAATACCAGAACTAACTCCTCAGTTTCAAAATAACTGTTCAATCTTTTACTTTTAGATGATGGAGACTGGAATCTTATTCCAGCTTGAAGCAATTCTCCTGGTTTCAGCTCAGTGGGATTTTGGATCTGGGAGATCTCCCTCTGCTCTAAAGCACTTATAAAGAGGGACATGTGAACTGGTATATCTAGGCACAACCTCTGGCTCCTTCTTTTTGGTCTAAAGCATTTCCATAACTGAAGAATCACATCTTTTGTTTAATAAATAATTTTAAATATATTTACAGACTGGGATCAGGTTTTCAGAAGACCTTGGCTCCCATTTAGGCACTTCAGTGAAGTGTCCAGTTTCCCAGGAGTACTGATCATCACTCAACAGCTCCCGTTGATCTCACTGGGAGCTGCTGGGTATGGATGAGTACTTCTGAAAATATGGATATTTATTTAGGTGACTAAATGGGACCTGTTAAGTGCTGAGCTCTTTTGAAAATTTGAACCATAAATGACTGCTCTAAGTAATGGCAGCTGGTCCCAGCAGCAGAGTTCTCCAGAATGTCCATAAAAATATGTTCTGCACTCCCACTCTTGGCATGTTCCATCTGGCCCCTGGCCCTAACCCTAGAACGTCCCCTGCACCTGGATTTGCAAAGGGACTGCACACAGTGCCTGTACTGGAGAGATCTTCCCCAGATGGCTAGGGTGGCATAAAGGGGCCATAGCAAAGGCAACAGTCTGGGTGACATTATCTATTGAAGTGAGCTGGGAAACATATAGAAGGCCAGAGTTTATGCCATACAGGTCAATATCCCATGGAATTTGTAGTAAATATTTTGCATGATTTTTTTTAAAGAAATGGACTTTAGCAATAATGTGTTTGTTGAGTGATAATAGGGATAGTTTATCTCACCGTTGTAAGTCAAAAGAAACTTTTGCCTACTATAGAGATTTGTAGCAGTATAGCAGAGCACAATTCAAAACAGTTGCACTGGGAGGAAGGCATGTAACTCAGCTGACATGTACAGTTCACACTGCTGGGTTTCTTGTGGGTTTGGGGTGGAAATACATCCAGTGTTAATAGTGTTAATCCATGTAGGGGAGAGAAGCATGGTGGTAAGTAGGTGTGTCCCAGAAAAATTCCAACTTGGGTATTTACATTCTGCCTATCTAAGCTTCCTCCTGCAACTTCCATTGAATATGGTGGTCCCAATAGTCATGTAGTTTTGCACTGGACTACTAGACACTTGCCACAGTTTTACCCCAAAACTGTCTGCATTTTACCAGAGTGAAGTTATTTCTGCGTACTGTCAATACTGCGTAAGCTACTTTGACATCCTTCTAGATAAAATAAAATGTAAGATACTGTTATTACATTGATACTACAATGACCAGAAGACTCATCTTGGGTCAGCCTGCTACTTTCTAACAAAAATAGAAAGTGAAAATGAAAAGCACATTGATATAATTTCCCCACTACAGGTACATCAACTATAGGCAAAAGAAATTCTAGGCCTTCATACTAAGACATCGTCAGCTTAATTTGACAACAATAAGCCCTGACATGTAGCAGCAGGCACATGTGCTGGTGGACGACCCAGCCTCCCAACTGTTTTTTCCACTGCAGCCTGACCATAAAAAGATACTCAGTGTTTGTCTCCAGCAATTCTGCAGGACTTTCTTCAACAATGAAACATGAGGAAATTCTTCATAATCAAAGCTGACTTATGGGAAAATAAAATGCTCAAGGACATGACAGCCTAGCAGAAGACTAATCACTTGTCTGCCCCAAAGACTGTTCAATAGCTAACAGCCAACCTAAGACAGGGTGCTGCTGACCCCACGTCTTTACTGAAGAGATGTGACCTAAAGTGTGACATTTAGATTTGTTAGTTGACAAGGTCAAACCACCTGGAATAGGGTGCACACTGGCATAAAACAAACTTTTTTTAATCTTCTGAACGCTTTTAAACTCCCATGACTATTAACAAAAGACCATAGCCTCATTTTGATAAGCATCTGTGTTGTATCTGAAAGGTATCATGTTCAAATCCTGTTAAGGATGAAGTGCTATTGACTTTTCCCATCAATTACAAATTAATTCTGATCACTTCTTAAATGACTAAAAGAACCAATGAGAGCTGATGAAAAAACCCTTCATGTTAAAAAAACAAGTTGGAAAATTAATGATTTGATTATGCCATGATGTGGGGCCAGAGACTTGGGTACATTACAGATGCTTTGTGCCACATTTCAGCTGCACTAGCAAAGAAAATGGCCCAAAGAGGTTGACCCCACTCATCTTCTCTGCTGCCAGTATAGCACAGAAGGCAAGGCACAATTACCAAAAAGTGGGCTTACTCAGGGTGCAATTCCACACCACAGTGGTCTTGAGCTAGGTGTTTGTCCCCTTATTCGGAGCTAGGCACTATTGTCATACAAATCACATTTGTAAATCTGCACCCACATACCATCTTTGCATTGCACATTTTGTGAAGGGCATCAGCTACAGAGACCCAGATCCAGAAAAGTATTTAGAATCATAACTTCCACTGAAATCAATGTTTGCAGTGTTGTTGCAGCTGTATTGGTCCCAGGATAAGACAGATAAGGTGGGTGTGAGGTAATATCTTTTATTGGACCAATTTCTGTTACTTCAGCAATTGATCCATTAAAAGATATTCCTTCATCCATCTTGTCTCTCTCTATTGAAATAAATGGATATTAGGAGCCTAAATACCTTTGTGGAGCTGGTCCAAAGTGTCAAATTCACCACTTGCTTATGCAGGGGAAATGTCTTTGACTTGGCCCAGAGTTGAATTTTCTGCTTAATAACTAGCACTACTGTAAAGTGACATACAGTAACTTACTTTAATTAATGTGCCCTTTCCAGCTCCTTTTATCATGTGGTATATGGCAAAAGCCCTTTTTTATTATTCTATAGTTCACCTTTGACACTAGTTTTGCTATTATAAAGGGTATGAACAAGATCCTCAGCAGGTGTAAATCAGTCTGTCCCTCAACTTCAAAGAAACTATGCCAGTTTACACAAGCTGAGGATCTAGCTCTGTTTTTGTATTTAGAAAAGTGCAAACGATCTATCATTTATTCTGAAAAGAGAAGATGACAATTTTCCCATTCTTTCTAATTACTGAACTTTGACATCCCTAGATGATTCCTTCAGCATCAGGATTTGTTTATAATGCAGTCACTGTTACTTTGGTTTAGTTTATTATTCATTCATTTGAATTTTGTGTTCCAAGTAAGTTTCACTGAACATTCACTGTAAGACCTTCAACTATGACCACCCACATCCTGAAATTCTCTCTCACATAATCTGAGGTCCTTCCTTTTGTTGGGACAGAGTAAATAAGTAATAAATTCAAAATATTTTACAAAAACAGACCACATACATTTTTTCCAGCCAAGTGTATTAATCCTACAGAATGTCTTATGGTATTCTGAAAGTTTGTGGGCTTTTTTGTACTGTATATATATATATATGGACCTATTGTTGAGAACTTTAGTTCAATCCACGTAGAGGAAATCCAGCTGCCACAGCTCAGGATGTCCTGTTGCTATGAAGGATGTTGGCCACTGGTTGGTCATTCTGTCATTGAAAATATAGCTATTTATGAGAGACGTTTTTGTCATTTTACCACTACTAAAGAACAGCAATTTCTAAAAATTCAATTTGTGAGGGGCTTTCTTTTAATAAATTAAGAATTATTGAAGGAGACTGTGGGGAAATACAGACCTTGAGGATCTCAGTAGGAGAGCACCCTGCCCTGATTTTGACATTGTGTAGGGGGAAAATAAAACAAAAACAATTAGCTCTGTAAATAGCAAAGGGATGTCTTCAGGTCACCAGTTGTGATCCCAGAAGCCAACTACTGTTCCCAGGGGATCTTTACGGACTGGGTTGCCTTCCAATCCAGATCCTAGCCCAGTCCTGTGTGTTCCTAGTAGCAGAATTCCTGTAGAGTGGGTGGGTTGGAGTTCTTACCTCCCCAGCCTGGCCGGGCTGAGGGGAAGCAGCTGTGCTTCTGACTAATCTACTCAGTCAGAACAGGTGGACCTCATTACCCTGATAACCCATCAAGGAATATAAACGGCTGGTCTCCTGTCAGAGGGGAGAAACAGAAGGTCCTTTGGGGGGAGAGGCTCCTGATAAACAGCTGGCTTGTGATGGCAATGTGGCCATAGCTTGGGGTTTAAGGTCTCCTTAAAACCTGTCTTTTGCTTGTATTAAAAGGTTGGTTGCTACAGAAAGGATGAATACAGTTCAGTAATTAATCTGGACATTGTTTGTTAAATGACTCAAAATGAAGTCAAATAAATACAACCCCTAAAAAGGGAAGATTCTCTTTCATGAGCAAATACTGCAGGGACTGTCTCTTCAGTGCTGCTATCCAAGGCCTTCTACAGATATTCAATATTAACTCGAGTTGATTTAGATCTTTACTAATCTTCCTGTAGGAGGGGGATCTATTGCACAGAGGTCTTTTACGAACCATATTCTTGGAAATAACAGCCCAGTTCCTCAGGTTTAGCCTTGTCTTGCCTGCAGACATCATAGGGTGATGTAATCTGTCACACATGAGCACAGATGTGATGGGTGCCCCAAATAAGTGGCAGGGCTGCAGGCAGCAGTACCCTCTCCTGCCATGCCTCTCAAGTTGGTTGTATCTTCAGAATAGAAAAACTGCGAAATTGTTCATGTGTGTCACAGGGGAGAGAATTTGGGTGGGGGATAAAGAAGGATGGGGAAGTAGAAAGAGTGTCCTCTCCTACCCCTTCTTTGCAGAGTGAAAAACTAGAACATGCCAAAACAAAGGGTAGGGTAGGACAGAGTTGTCTTTGTCCTTCTGTGACCTCTTTACTGTTCTCACCTATTCCCATCCTCTCCCCCAGGGGCGGCTCTAGGCACCAGCAAAGCAAACACGTGCTTGGGGCAGCCCATTTGCAGGGGCGGCAGGGATCCAGCATGGGAGCTGAGAACCAACAGGGGGCCCTGGGAGCTGTAGTTCCTTGGTTAGCTCCCTGCCTATAGAGCCAGCCCTGGAGCAGGGAAAGAACTACATTTCCCAGCATTCCCTTGGCCACTACCAACAGGAAAGAGGGGGAGGGAGTGAGGTAGCTGAGACCTCATGCTGCAGTGAATGGAGAGCTGCACTGTGAGTAGGGATACCATATTTTAACATTCAAAAAATAGGACACTCCACGGGGAGGGAGGGTAGCCCCACCCTGCCCCCATCCACTCCCTCCGACTGCCCCCCACAGAAACCCCAACCCATCCAACCTCTCCTGCTCCCTGTCCCCTGATCACCCTCTCCTGGGACCCCTGCCCCTAACTGCCCCCCAGGATCCCACCCCCTATCTAAGCCTCCCTTCTCCTTGTCCCCAACTGCTTCCTCCTGAGACCTCCCCCAGCTTCCCCCCCAGGACCCCACCCCCTACCTGTCCCCTGACAAACTCCCGGGACTCCCATGCCTATCCAACCGCTGCCTGTCCCCTGACTGCCCCCCCAACCCCTGACTCATCTAACCCCCACTTCTCCCTGCCCCTGACTGCCCCCCCGAACCTCCGCCCCATCCAACCCTCCTGCCACCTTACCGTGCCACTCAGACCAGCGTGTCTGGCTCCACGCAGCGCCAGACACACTGCTGCATACATGCTGCCGTGCTCCCCCGCAGAGCCACAGCCCTCTCCCCCCCGCCCCCAGCACCTGCCTTCCAGATTTGAACACCTCAAAATTCAGGAGTGCTCAAGCTCAGTTTGGGCAGCTGTTACTTCATTTCTCCCAAATCAAATATACTGATCCACTGTAACTTGCTGTAGAAAAAGTAGGATAAAATTGAGCAAGAAATGCTTCCCAGTGGTTATTAGGACTGGAATTGCTATTTTCAACAGCCATTGCCTTTTTTGTTTGTTTGTTTAAAAGGAAGACAGTGATATTGCATTGGCAAATTCCCCATAGAAAGAAAGAGAGGAACACAAGAATAATAAAGGCACCTCAACTTTCCTTCATTTATGTAGGACAGTCTTATAATATGCATCCAGATATCCTCCAATCACATAAGCTGAAAATTGTTCCACTTTACTGCAGTTCTGTAACCATATGGGAACCAATCCTGTCTGTGTTCTGTGCACATCTAAAATTCTTGCTGAATGACCTGCCGTGGGAGCGAGTTACCAGTGACCCAGGGCTGCAGCGGAAGGAGGGTGCAGGTCGGGGGGGAGAGAGCACAGGGCTGGGGCGGCAGGAGGTGTGTGTGTGGGGCAATGGTGCAGGGGAATGAGGGAGCCCAGAGCTGGGGTAGCAGGGGGTGTGGGTGGGGGGGGAAGAGCCCAGGGCTGGGGCAGCAGGGGGGTCCGGCGAGGAGCCCAGGGCTGGGACGGGGGGCAGCCAAAATTTTTTTTGCTTGGGGCGGCAAAAAACCTAGAGCCGGCCCTGCTCTCCCCTACTGTCATCCTGCTATTTCTCTCTCTCTCTCATTCTCACACACACACACACACAGAAAGAGAGAGAGTCCCCTAAAGCTTGTATTTCCCAGTCTGTATTTCCTCCCTCTATTGGCTGAGGCAGATCTGAGGGCCAGAAGTCTTGTGGCAGCTAAATGTACAGTAAATCCTCATTTAACATTGTCCCACTTAACGTTGTTTCAATGTTACCTCCCTGCTCAATTAGGGAACATGCTCGTTTAAAGTTGTGCAATGCTCCCTTATAACGTCGTTTAGCTGCCTGCTTGTAAGATTCTGTGGAAGAGCAGCAACTTTACAAGGGAGCATTGCACAAGTTCTGCTTCTCCGCCTCCTCCCCCTCCCTCCCAGTGCTTCCCCCACAGTTGTTTGGCGGCATTTAGGATTTTCTGGGATGGAGGGGGAGGAGAGGGGAAGTGCTGCGTCTCCGCTCCTCCCCCTTCCTCCCAGAAAGTCCGAAGTGCTGGGAGGGAGGAGGAGGAGCAAGGAAGCCCTCCCAGAAAGGCGCTTAGGACTTGGGGCGGGGGGCGATGTGGCGTGCTCTGTAGAGGAGGTGGAGTGGGGGGTGGGAAGAGGTAGGCCTGTAGTGGAGTGGGGACAGGAAGAGGTGGGCCTGGAGCATTCCCGGCAAAATCCGAGCCTGTTCTTCTCCGGGGAAGCTGCCGCTGCTGCTGCAAAAGTGCTTCCTAGCGTCCTTGCCTGCAGCGGGCTGTGCCTGTGTGGGGTAAGCCAGGGGCACTTCCCAACCACAGTACTGTATAGTATAATGCCTTTTGTCTGCCCCAAAAAATTTCCTTGGAACCTAACCCTCCGCATTTACATTAAATCTTATGGGACAATTGGATTCGTTTAACATTGTTTCACTTAAAGTTGCATTTTTCAGGAACATAACTACAACGTTAAGTGAGGAGTTACTATACTATAGCCTGAAGATCATCCACCCCATATGTGCAGCTCTGACACAATGCATACAATATCATACAGAGGTACACATCCAAAGACATACATAAAGTGCTCTTACATAAATGATTTCCATCTATACCTCTTTAAAGCAGGACAATCTTAGCCAGAAGTCAAATAAAATATAGCAAGATTTGCTGGAGAAACAGGAAACATATTAAAGTTAGCCCATTTGAAAAAAAATGGTGAAAGTTCTGCACAAAAAAGACATTTTATTTTTTGTGCAAAGTTATAATAGAAATTTCAAATAAAAAAAAGTGTTAACCACCTCTGTAAGCTTGTCAAAACCAGCCAAACTACTTCTGAAAAACTTTCATCAAAATTTTAATAAGTCCTAATTAAAATGAATAAAGCAACATGTAGAAGAAGTGACACACGCATGGCGGGGTGGGAAGATCCATAAGCAAGATGGAGACATACAGAAGTAAAATATAGATGGGGAAAGGGTTCCGGGGGCAGCAGAAGGGTATATGTGAGTGAGAGAGAGGTCCCCCAATGCACTAAACCTACCTAATTAGGGCCTGATTCTGGATCCAGCCCTTGAGCAACTTTTATGTACTCTGTATACAAATGAAGTGATTCTGAATACTCTGCTTTCTGTTTTAAGCTATCCAAAATAAAATGCTAATTAAATAGGAGTAATTGCACTCAGTTCTATACAACAGATTTCACCACAGAATAATGTTTTTTTCCAAACAACTTTTGTTTAAAATATTAACATTTTCCCCCTCTTCAAAGTCTTGCATTATGTTAAAGGTCATTTGAAGGGAGATGGGAGGTTGGCATACTGGCCACATTATTTCTTCCTGTTCTACAGTAAGGAACATTCTGATGATATCAGGAACTGAAAATTCCCCT
The DNA here is from genome assembly GCF_002925995.2 of Terrapene triunguis. Lineage (NCBI taxonomy): Eukaryota > Metazoa > Chordata > Testudines > Emydidae > Terrapene > Terrapene triunguis. Next base: position 8,848,303 of record NW_020664439.1, read on the forward strand.
TTTCTGTAGATTTGTCAACTTGATAGGCTTACAGTAGATGAAAGGAGAGCAAATGATGTACTCACTAATCTAACAAAGAAATGTTCCCCATTAATCACACTGCAGGAAAAACGTGTCTGCAATGCATTCGTACTTTTCAGAGTGCAGAAACAGAACATTTCAATGTTTTAATTGTTTTCATAATAAAGACACAATATTACAAATATTTTGGAGGATGAAGATTCTTTCGCGTATGAATGTTCTGCTACTGTAGTTTTTGTGAGACAAAGCCGGACAGTGCCATCTAGTGTTCCTTTGGTGATAAAGGGAATTGTATTTGTGTTGAGGATTTAGCTTTAAGATTGTAGCAATGGATGTTCCAAATTACTTGGGTAGCAATGAATGCTGACCAGATTTGAATTTTCAGGTATATAGCACTATCAGTTACTACAATCCCAGCTGTTAACAATAAGACCACGTACTATCAGGAACTGGTATTCTCATTTGAGAAACATGGGAGAAAATACCAGGTTTTATTCTTTACAAGAGTAACTGAATGTGAACTAAGCATCATTTAACTATAATCCTACCAACAGCACAACTGGCATAAGCTGAACAAAACAGCTGTATCTGCAGCACACAGTGCAGTACGTATGATTAGGTATTCTGAAAGAAGTCAGTATTTAGAAGAGGTTGTGTAGTGAAATGTGAATGTGTAGTGAAAAATATCAGACAACTTATTAGAAAGTTTCCTGGCTTTCTGGCCATTGCTAATCTCTACACTTTCAGTTGCAAGTGATCCTTTCTTATTCATAGCAAAGAAGTGTACAACACAAGTATATATGACTGTTTTAGGGCCCAATCCTGCAAACCCTTACAGTGCTCACTATAGTTCAAATGATCGCAGAATATGGAGAACTTGAGTCCCACGAAATTAAGGCTATAGGAATGCAATAAGAAAGAGGCAATAAGTTGTTGTGTGGATCGTTTGCCTTCCAATAAAAATCTATGGAAGCTACATTTTTCTTCTGTGAGAGAAACAGGTTATTGGTCAGAGCATAAAACAGGAATTGAAGAACTGCTACTCCTGGGGGGATTCTGCATGACTGCGTGCCCACAGAAAATTGCAGGGAAGCAAAGGGAAGCCACACGGGGCAGGATGACCATGGGTGCAGTTTTTTGAAGGGGATAGCCCCCCTCCAAACAGAGGTGAGGCATGGGTGGGGGGCAGATGGGGTCATGTGTAACTGCCCCCACCCCTCATTTCTGCAAGTGCAGAGCTGCCCAGCTGAAGGAAGCTGTCTGGGCTCCTCTGACTCTGCAGCTGAATGCTGCCTCCTGGGTCCTAGTGCCAGTTGTCCTCCCCTTCTGTGTGCTGGAAGCCTTCCTTTTTTCTGTGCAACTTTGGAGACCAGCTGTCCCGATTTTATAGGGACAATCCTGATTTTTTGGCTTTTTTCTTATATAGGTACCTTTGCCCCTCACCCCCGTCCCGATTTTTCACACTTGCTATCTGGTCACCCTATGTGCAACAGTGAGTGCCCGCAGTGGGGATGGGTAAGGGGGGATAGGGAAATGAGGGAAGGGGGAGAAGAGGTGTGGGAAAGAAAGGAGGGTGGAATAGGGCAGAGGAGGCGAATGTGAGAGTGAGGGGAGGGGGATGGAGAAGAAAAGAGGATAGGGGAATTGCAGGGGGAAGCGGGAGCCCGGCATGCGGCATCCCCTCAGCAGCAGCTGGGGCTCCCCGGTTAAGCAGGCCCATCGAACCCTCATCCTGACAAGCCCTACCCCCCTATACATGGACCCCTCTGACGAGCCCCACCTACACCCAACTGATCCCCAACCAACTGCACCTGGACCCCCACCCCCTCAAGCCCCACTCCCCCAGCACCCAGATCCTCCCCACTAAGCCACACATACCAAGCCAGACACCCCTGCCAAGCCCCATCTCCCCACACCCAGACCCCCTGTCCCCGCTGAGCCCTAATCACTTACACCTGGATCCCGCAGAGTCCCATTGTCCCTGCAGCCAGAACCCCTCAATGAGCCTCTGTGCATCCAGATCTCCCACTGAGCTGCCCGCACCAGATTGCCCCACACAGAAACCTCACACCCCACACCTAGATCCCCCCACACTAAGCCCCTCCACACTTGGATCCTGCTGGGCTGAGCCTGCCCACCCACACCTGGTGCACCTGGCACAGAGGGGCAGGACCCCCGGGTGTTTCTGGGGCAGGCCCGGCCCTTGCACTGTGTTAGGGTCAGGTACAGCCTCACTGCCGAGTGGGGAAGTGGGGGCTTTAGGGTGATCTCCCACCTCTGTGCAGGTGGCCTGTACTCCCCAATGCCATGCTGCAGCCACATTTATTTATTGACAAATAAAATTTGCAGAATTTTAAAATATTGTGCACATAATTTTTATTTTTTTTGGCACAGAAGTCCCTCAGGAGTAAACTGCTGAGCAATACCAATACTAAGTAATGGGGGGCAGTGGAGGGAGGGAAGTGAAAAACTGGTTTTGATAAGATAGTCACTTTAGACCAGATTCTCATCTGTGATGTTCCCTTTGTGCTGCTCCAAAGGGGATGGAATCTGGCTTTCTCCCTCTTGCTGGGGATCAAAGTTTTTACATCTTTAAGTCTTTGTAGGATCAGGGCCTGAGTTTATAGATGGTATTATCATGCTTTTACTGCAAATTGAGAGAGGAAATTTTGAGTTCTATTTAATGGCTGTCATGGGAACATACTGTTCCAGTTGTAGAAAAAGATGCCTAAACCAGACAGCATGTGAAACATTAAAACTGTATCCAGGCAGAGTCCAGCACTTCCAACTTTGAAATTTAACTTTAGGTCTACCAGCTACAGCATATGAAATATCTCAGGTTCAGCACATCTCCAGAATTATGCTTGCCTTAGGGGTGCCTTCAATCCCCTAAATAAATATATCCCACACTTGGACTCCGCATCTTGTACATTTGTCTCTGACAAGTGGGGGCAGCCAGCATGGAGTGTGTGAGGCAAACCTGGGCCTGCAATTTTTACATTCCTGTGAGTGATATTTCTTCTGGAGTACTGGCAGGGGCTTTGTTTGTTTGGATTTTTTATTATACTTTCTTTTAGAAACTCACTGCCACATCTCCCCAACTGCTCCAGCTGTGTTATTTATTTTATTTAAATATGTAGAATGTCTGTACTGAGCACTAGGCATTTACGCTAGTCCAAGTTTAAAAACAGACATGTTAATGATCATATTGTGCGTATAGCAGAATGTTTAAGCAATAGAAAAAAAATCACAGATCTGCTGGATGAGACAACAGATTAACTAACAGGTGGACTAGTTTGATTACAGATGTCTAGCTACACACTTGCTTTCACAGAATTAAAGCCACGTATGATTCTAATATCTTGACTTGCTGGGTTGGAGTAAAATAAGAGCAGTGAACATAACCAGGGACTGTTATTGTAAGATGAAGACTGAAACAAGTAGCTGACTATTCATTTAATTTTGGGAGTAAAGGCAGCCTTTAGTTCTGAGTAGTAGTCTCAAAAATACATTCTGCTTAAAAGAAATATGGAAGCAAATTATACAGTCACTCTTTAAAACAAAAAAACACAAAGTTGGCTGAGAATTTAAACTGATGCTGTATCTTCTGCTTCTATGTGTTAAAAATATCTGACTGCATGAGCTGTTTCTTTCATTTGAGCATGGAGGGAAGACAGTGTAGATTTATTTGTTGTTTGTACTGGAGAGCACAGCTGGTTTAACTTCGCTGGCAGCACCCAGAATCCTGACTTCATAAAGACATTTTCAATTTGGATTGTATTAAGTTTTGGATCATACCAAGACACTAGCACTGGGATTTTTATTTTAAATCCCATTTCTAATGTTTAATTAAAGGAGATACTCAAAATTGGGGGGGAAAACAGTATCCTTTAGCCTCATCATGGAGGCTATTTAAGTATACATTAACAGTCACAACATACATGCCTATTATAGCCCTGAACAAAAACAAAAACAAAAAACAAAACAAAAAAACGAAAGGCTCCAGAAGGCAAGGGAAAAAATTAACTGTGGTTAAATGGCAAAAAACGGAAGTTCATTTGAGCCAAAGAAGGTAGGAAGGGAGAGGGGGGAAAAGGAACAGAATTCCAGACCAATGGAAGCCAATATAAAATAGAAATTAGGAAGGCTAAGAGGGAATGTGAAAAGCAATTAATCAAAGACATTGGAAAAATGCATCAAGGATATTAGAACCAAGAAGTCTGTGAAAGAATCACTGTTTGATGGAGCATCAGAAGGCAAAGGGAGCAATTGAGAAGGATAGTGCAAAGAAATTACCAAGGAGGATATTGGAGAGGTACTTGCTCTTTTCAAGTGAAAAAAAGGAAGTACGGTCAGAGACAGTGGTGGGGTTGGTAAACTAAGCAGCCACAAATCACCAGGAGCTGAGGGTATTCCTCTGAGTTCTGAAGGAATTGAAGAATGAAGTGATTGAGCTTGCTAACAAGATTACACAACCTCTTATAAAAATCAGCTATTAAAATCAGAGAACTACAGGATAACAAATATTGCACCTAACAAAGAGGTGGTAGAGTGATTCTGGGAATTCCTGACTAATAAGTTATAGTCTAATATTGGGTGAACTGGTTGAAACAAGTATAAAGCATCTAGATGAACTGGGACAAACCAGCTTCTTTAAAATAAAATCGTACCTCTCCAGTCTACCAGAGTACTTTGAGAGTGTCAACAAAATAATAGCTAAAGGAGAACAAGTAGATACAATTGATTTGGGTTTTCACAAGACCTTTGGCAGAATCCTTCACAAGAGGCTCATGGTGTGAGAGGGTAAGGTCATAAAATGGGCTATGAGAGAAGACAAAAAGTAGGGTTAAATAGCTAATATATATATATTTTAGTAAAGTTACTCTGAGACTGAGCTCCAGCTTATTTTGAATGATATAGAATCATAGGACTGGAAGGGACCTTGAGAGGTCATCTAGCCAAATCCCATGCCTCCTAGCAGGACTAAGTATTATCTACACCAGTGGTTCTTAACCTTTACTACAGCCTGAACCCCTTTGGTTCTCAAAAATATATTCTTGCACCCCTTATCAAAAATCATTGAAGTAGGTCAGTTCTTTAAACTTAGATATATCATAACTATAGAATGAAAGAGATAGAATTATATATTTATTTTAATTTTGCAGTTAAAATTTAATGCAGTAATAGTTAAAAATGTATAATGTTAATAAAGACATAGGTTTGATGAAACAAAGTAGTTGTACTTATGTGCCTGTGCTTAATTTGTGTTTTCGATGATTTACCTTCTAAAAAAATCTGGCATGTCTCGCACCCCCAGAAAGGGCATCTCACACCTCCAGGGGGTGCGTGTACCCCAGGTTAAGAACCACTGATCTAGACCATCCCTGACAGGTCTTTGTCTAACCTGCTCTTTAAAATCGCCAATGGCAGAGATTCCACAACCTCCCTAGACAATTTATTCCAGCGCTTAACCACCCCGACAGTTAGGAAGTTTTTCCTAATGTCAAACCTAAAACGCCCTTTGCATTTGTCCTTACTGAATTTCATCCTCATTTACCACTATTTGTTCTTAATATAAGTTTTACATACAATTCATGTAAGACCCAAAAAGAATGAATAACCTTTATTTGAACACTATAGATCTAATCCAAAATTCACTGAAGATAACAAAAAGACTTCCAGTGGCTTCAGCGGGCTTTGGAACAGCCCTAACAGAATGACAAAGCAAGCAATATGAACTTGAGTGGGATTCATTTATCTAGTACAGGAGTGGGCAAACTACGGCCCGGGGGCCACATCCGGCCCTTCAGACATTTTAATCCAGCCCTTGAGCTCCCGCCGAGGAGCGGAGTCCAGGGCTTGCCCCGCTCCGTGCGTGCCGTGGCTCCGCGCAGCTCCTGGAAGCAACAGCATGTCCCGCCTCCGGCTCCTATGTGTAGGGGCAGCCAGGGGGCTCTGCACACTGCCTCCGCCCCAAGCGCTGCCCCCGCAGCTCCCGTTGGCTGGGAACCATGGCCAATGGGAGCTGCAGGGCCGGCGCCTGTGGACAGGGCACCGCGCAGAGATGTCTGGCCGGAGAGGGGACATGCCGTTGCTTCCGGGAGCTGCTTGAGGTAATCGCCGCCCGGAGCTTGCACCCTGTACCCCCTCCCCTAGCCCTGATCCCCCTCCTGTCCTCTGAGCCCCTCAGTCCCAGCCCAGAGCACCCTCCTGCACCCCCAACCCCAGCCCCACCCCAGAGCGCGCACCCCCAGCTGGAGCACTCACCTCACCCACCACCCCAACCCCCTGCCCCAGTCCGGAGCCCCCTCCCACACCCTGAACTCCTAATTTCTGGCCCCACCCCAAAGCCCTCACCCTCTCCCGCACCCCAACTCCCAATTTCGTGAGCATTCATGGCCTACCATACAATTTCCATACCCAGATGTGGCCCTCGGGCCAAAAGGTTTGCCCACCCCTGTTCTAGAACAAACATTTTACATTATTTCAGTTGTTGGAGTCAATATTTGTATACAAATTTATAGTTATTAATGTGAGATAATGGAAGCTTTGTGAGGGACAAAGGCAAATTTGGGGTCATTAATGTCAGTAGTTAATAAATTTACATTAACATCCATTAATGAACTTTAATTCTCAATAGATCTTTGAAAACTCAATCATGCCCTCTTGTGGCCCAGAAATATAACACAAGTACACAGTGCTTCATTTTAGTCTAAATTAATAATATAAGAGCCAAACATGTTTTTATCGAAGAGTGCATACATTTTTTCTTAATGTGTTTTGCTTTTCTTTCAGATTTGCAGTGTAAATTACAAACAAGTCATATAATTTAGGCACAAGTAAAATACTAAGGCATATTTTCTCTTCTATGTTTACCAATAATCCTTGTCAAAGAGCAGCAGATAAGGAAAATTTAGAAAACCATTTTGTGTATTTCACCCTTTTTCATCACTAACAGTGTATACACAGATTATAGGAGACAGATGAGAGAGACCTGTTAGATCACTGATGCCATCCACCTGTTTATACAGGACAGAGAGATGCACTTGAGATCAGGGTCATTTAATTTCTTCAGACATCTCCATAACCCCTGCAGTCTACCACTGGCAAATAATCTCTAGTCTGGCATGAGTGAAGCAGTAGTGAAATGGCTGTTTGTCTCGCTGTTGAGACAGTCACAGTTCAGTTTGGCAATTTAAACAGATAATTCCGCATTTGCCTTGATCTCTGTTTCAGGTTACATCTGAGCAGGCTCTGGGTGCAGATAGCATTCCTGTCCTTCTGTATCCAGGCTGTCAAGTTCCAAAATTCAGAAGCTGGACCATGGAGTAGCATCAGTACCAGTAAAGTCTCCAGGATGCAAAATGGCCACTGTGACCCTACAAAACAGAAGATTATGGTTTTTTTTGGCTAAAAAAAAAAAAAAGTCTATAATCCTCAGTGGAACTGGAGATAAAAATTGCCTTTGACACAGTCATCTGCTGCTGTGTGACTGTGGGACAGCTGCCTAGAATGTTTCAAAGGGCAATGCTAAAAGATGGTTAGGCAGAGTGAGAGGTGGATTTTGGGCAAATCAACAATCATTTTTCCTTAAACTGAAGTGACAGATATATAGTAATTTATTTAGTACTATTGTCCACTTTCAAATACTGCTCCTGTTACTGAGCAAGTAAAACAAAATTCAGCAATCAACCCTGTACCATAGATGGAATCCGTAAGGGGGGGGGGGGGGGAAGCAGGCAATTAAATGTACTATTTTACCACTGAACTATATTATTTCCTTCAAGACATTTTTCACAAGCTTATTAACCTTTGTAAATGCCATCTCTGGCCTGGTCTACACTATGAGTTTAATTCGAATTTAGCAGCCTTAAATCGAATTAACCCTGCACCCGTCCACACAACGAAGCCATTTCTTTCGAAATAAAGGGCTCTTAAAATCGATTTCTGTACTCCTCCCCGACGAGCGGAGTAGCGCCAAAATCGATATTGCCATTTCGAATTAGGGTTAGTGTGGCCGCAATTCAATGGTATTGACCTCCGGGAGCTATCCCACAGTGCACCATTGTGACCGCTCTGGACAGCAATCTGAATTCGGATGCACTGGCCAAGTAGACAGGAAAAGCCCCACGAACATTTGAATTTTATTTCCTGTTTGCCCAGCGTGGAGAGCACAGGTGACCACAGAGACCTCATCAGCACAGGTAACCATGCAGGCCGATAATCGAAAAAGAGCACCAGCATGGACCGTACGGGAGGTACTGGATCTGATCGCTATATGGGGAGAGGATTCCGTGCTAGCAGAACTTCGTTCAAAAAGATGAAATGCCAAAACTTTTGAAAAAATCTCCAAGGGCATGATGGAGAGAGGCCACAATAGGGACTCAGATCAGTGCCGCGTGAAAGTCAAGGAGCTCAGACAAGCCTATCAAAAAACAAAGGAGGCAAACGGTCACTCCGGGTCAGAGCCGCAGACATGCCGCTTCTACGCCGAGCTGCATGCAATTCTAGGGGGGCCGCCACCACTATCCCACCTCTGACCGTGGATTCCGAGGCGGGGGTAATCTCATCAGCCACACCTGAGGATTCTGTGGACGGGGAAGAGGAGGACGAGCTTGCGGAGAGCACACAGCACTCCGTTCTCCCAAGGCAGTATCCAAGACCATGACCCCATGGAAGGGACCTCAGGTGAGTTTACCTTTTAAAATATAAAACTTGTTTTAAAAGCAAGCGTTTTTTAATGATTACTTTGCCCTGAAGACTTGGGATGCATTCGCTGCCAGTACAGCTACTGGAAAAGTCTGTTAACGTGTCTGGGGATGGAGCGGAAATCCTCCAGGGACATCTCCATGAAGCTCTCCTGGAGGTACTCCAAAAGCCTTTGCAGAAGGTTTCTGGTCAGTGCAGCCTTATTCCGTCCTCCATGGTAGGACACTTGACCACGCCATGCTAGTAGCAAGAAATCTGGTATCATTGCATGACAAAGCCTGGCAGCGTATGGTCCCGGTGTTTGCTGGCATTCAAGCAACATCCGTTCTTTATCTCGCTGTGTAATCCTCAGGAGAGTGATATCGCTCATGGTAACCTGGTTGAAATATGGGAATTTAATTAAGGGGACAGAGGTGGCCGTTCCTACTGGGCTGTTTGCCTGTGGCTGAAAAGAAATCCTTCCCTGCAGTTAGCCAAGTGCAGGGGGGGCGGGAATTGGCCCTGAGCTTTTCACGTTTGGCTAGCAGGGATCTTCCCTGATACCAGCCACGCGGTGCGGAGAGGGGTAAAGTGATCATCCCAGAGAATTCATGGCGGGGGGGAGGGTGTTAGTTTGGTTCCTGCAGGGATCTTCCCTGATACCAGCCACGCGGTGGGGGGAGGGATAAAGCGATCATCCCAGAGAATTGGATGGGGGGGGG
>NW_020664439.1:8857743-8864609 GCF_002925995.2 Terrapene triunguis
TGTAGGAATGTGTTGCTCCCAAATCACAGCCCACGAGAATGGCAAACTGTTCCCTTGGCAACGAGGCAGGAGTGACCTTGTCCTAGCGTCTGTATTTGGGAAACTTATTGGCAACCTGACATCACCCTTGGAGCTGGTGTTCACGTGCTCAAGAGATGGGTTTGTAATCTCATGTGCATGTATACTGCCTGCCTTCTGTTTGTGCAAGAATGTAACCACTAAGAAGAGTTGTAAACAAAGTAAGGAGAAGAATAAAAACCCCAGGAAAAGTTTTCCTGGGAGGCTTTTTGCTTGAGGCTTTTGAAGCTCTCTAGCTACCAGAAACCTGGTGTTCTATTTCCTTTCCTGTGTCGTCGCCACAGGGGTTAGTTTGTTTTCTGCTGCTGAAGGTTAACAGGAAAACCGCAGCACTCAACGGGCTTTGCTTGGTATGTGGGAAAGGAGGGCGCAGAAGCCGAAAGACAATGGCTTACCATGGCCGCATGCAAGCCGAATTCTGTTGCCCGGACCTGCGTCTGTGATCTCTAGCAGCAAAGCCACAGGCACTCAGTATTAAGAGGCAAAATGCGACCTTGCACAGAAATCACATGTGCTATGTAATGTGAATAGTGTTGTTCGTGAAAGAGTATAAGCATTGTTCTGTAAAATGTATCTTTTTAAAAAATTCTCTCCTTTTTTCCCTCCCTCCAGCAGCTGCAAATTTTTCAAGCCTCCCTCCTCCTGTCCCGAAGGCTATCTCAGATAAGGCGTCGGAAAAAGAGGACGCGAGACGAGATGTTCACGGAAATCATGGAATCCACCCGCAGTGAAAGAGCTCATCTGAATGAGTGGAAGGACACTGTTTCAAAGTATAGGAAAGATGCCAGTGAACGTGAGGACAGGAGGGACCAACGTGAGGACAGGAGGGACCAACGTGAGGAGAGGAGAGACGCTCGAAATGAGAGGTGGCGGCAGGAAGATCAGAGGAGGCAGGATGCAATGCTGGGGCTGCTGCGTGAGCAAACAGACATGCTCCGGTGTCTGGTGGAGCTTCAGGAACGGCAGCAGGATCACAGACTGGCGCTACAGCCCCTGTATAACCCTCCTCCCCCCTCACCATGTTCCATAGCCTCCTCACCCAGACGTGTAAGAACGCAGGAGTGGGGGAGGCTCCGTGCACCCTCCCATTCCACCCCAGTGGACAGCCCAAGCAAAAGGCTGTCATTTTTTTAACCTTTTTTTAGTGGCCTTTTCCTTCCCGCCGATCCTCCTCCCAAACCCCACCCGGATTCTCTCCCTCTTTTTATAATCAATTAATAAAGAATAAATGATTTTTAAACGATAGTGACTTTATTTCCTTTGAAAGCAAGCTGTGATCGAAGGGGGAGGGTGGGTTCCTTACAGAGAATAAGTCAATAAAGGGGGCGGGTTTTCATCAAGGAGAAACAAACAGAAATTTCACACCGTAGCCTGGCCAGTCATGAAACTGGTTTTCAAAGCTTCTCTGATGCGCAGCGCTTCCTGGTGTGCTCTTCTAATCGCCCTGGTGTCTGGCTGCGTGTAATCAGCTGCCAGGCGATTTGCCTCAGCCTCCCACCCCGCCATAAAGGCCTCCCCCTTACTTTCACAGAGATTGTGGAGCACACAGCAAGCAGCAATAACAATGGGGATATTGGTTTGGCTGAGGTCTGACCGAGTCAGTAACGATCGCCAGCAACCTTTTAAACGTCCAAATGCACATTCTACCACCATTCGGCACTTGCTCAGCCTGTAGTTGAACAGCTCCTGACTCCTGTCCAGGCTGCCTGTGTATGGCTTCATGAGCCATGGCATTAAGGGGTAGGCTGGGTCCCCAAGGATAACTATTGGCATTTCAACATCCCCAACGGTTATTTTCTGGTCCGGGAAGTAAGTCCCTTGCTGCAGCTGTTTAAACAGAGTAGTGTTCCTGAAGACGCGAGCATCATGAACCCTTCCCGGCCAGCCCACGTTGATGTTGGTGAAACGTCCCTTGTGATCCACCAGTGCTTGCAGCACCATTGAAAAGTACCCCTTGCGGTTTATGTACTGGATACCCTGGTGCTCCGGTGCCAAGATAGGGATATAGGTTCCATCTATCGCCCCACCACAGTTAGGGAATCCCATTGCAGCAAAGCCATCCACTATGACCTGCACGTTTCCCAGAGTCACTACCTTTCGTAGCAGCACCTCAGTGATTGCTTTGGCTACTTGCATCACAGTAGCCCCCACAGTAGATTTGCCCACTCCAAATTGATTCCTGACTGACCGGTAGCTGTCTGGCGTTGCAAGCTTCCACAGGGCTATCGCCACTCGCTTCTCAACTGTGAGAGCTGCTCTCATCTTGGTATTCTGGCGCTTCAGGGCAGGGGAAAGCAAGTCACAAAGTTCCATGAAAGTGCCCTTACGCATGCGAAAGTTTCGCAGCCACTGGGAATCGTCCTACACCTGCAACACGATGCGGTCCCACCAGTCTGTGCTTGTTTCCCGGGCCCAGAATCAGCTTTCCACGGATAGAGCCTGCCCCATTAACAACGTGATCTCCAAAGCACTGGGGCCCGCGGTTTGAGAGAATTCTGTGTCCATGTCCATTTCCTCATCACTCTTGTCGCTGCGCTGCCGTCGCCGCCTCCTCCTCACCTCGTTTTTCTGGTCCTGGTTCAGCATAAACTGCACGAGAATGTGCGAGGTGTTTACAATGTTCATGACTGCTGTGTTGAGCTGAGCGGGCTCCATGCTTGCCGTGTTATGGAGTCTGCAGTGTTCACCCAGGAAAAAAGGCGCGAAACGGTTGTCTGCTGTTGCTTTCATGGAGGGAGGGGTGAGGCTGTACCCAGAACCACCTGCGACAATGTTTTTTGCCCCATCAGGCACTGGGATCTCAACCCAGAATTCCAATGGGTGGGGGAGACTGTGGGAACTATGGGATAGCTATGGGATAACTACCCACAGTGCAATGCTCCGGAAATCGACGCTAGCCCCGGTACATGGACGCACACCGCCGAATTAATGTGCTTAGTGTGGCCGCATACATTCGACTTTATACAATCTGTTTCCAAAATTCGAATTCTGTAAATTCGGATTAATCCCGTAGTGTAGACATACCCTCCCTCACACTTCAGTACTCTCTCTCCTTAGTAAGAAAAAACTTCTCATCAGACTAATGCATGCAGATCTGATGGAAACAACTTCCAACCTAGTCCAATGTGTCCCTCGGAAAAATGTTCCACACAACTGCCAGATTCTCTCTTATCAGGAACAAGCAAAACAAATTAATTTTTCAAAAGTCATGCCATCAAACGCGGACACACAGCACACTTACATGGGGCCCAGTCTGTTTCCTCTTAAAGAGCAGCTGGAAATACAGCTATAAAGCATTACATTTTGCATTTTCCAGTGTTTATGCCAGAGAAGAATCCTTCCTTTCCTGGAATTATTTCTCTTGGTGATTTTAGTGTTCACAAAAGATGTCAAATTGAAGCCTTGTAGATTGAAGGCCTCCATTTATCTATCTACCAAGCTGGGACACTAAAGAGAGCAGCAAGGCAGATTTTTTTGCCCACACACTTCCTCCATGAGACTCCAACCAACCCAGGAGAAACAATTCAGTCTCCATGGACATTTAATCCATTTCCCCTCCTGAAACTGCCAACAAAAAGGGCAATTAACATGAACTGTGGAGGTAATTTTGTGTTGTTGACACTTCAAGAGAATCCAAACTTTGACCACCAATGTGTTTCACATGGCACACCAAGCAGCCATCAGCTGGTTACAACTTTTTGTCAGCAACTGTCCTGAGCAGAATTCAGAACACCAACAGACCACAAAACAGTCCATGTCCCATTACCAATTGTTAGACTATTCAGTATCCCATCCTGGTGAAATACCTTAAGTGTGTAACTATAAACCAACACTGGCTACTACACGCACTCTCTCAGAATCATTGCCTTACTCTGCCTCTGAACTAAACAAAAATCCAATCCACCAACCTGGTATAATCACTTATAAAAAAACCATAAGGTATAGTAACTAGCTATACCTCCATCTATAGTATTTGGTATTGTCTTTCTCCGACTGGCCAAAAGACTAATCCTCACAGCAGCTGTTACTACTCCAGTACAGAATGAATGTGAATTTAACTTCTCATGGATCTAGTCTAATAAATTCTGTTGTTGTTTCAAGCACTTCTGTGAATTAAAATGAATGTTGGGTTGCCATCCAAATGCATGAACAGGTCTGAAGTGGCTTTTAAGCATGTAGCCAAATAACTTCCCAATTCCCTTATAGGGTATAGCTCTCACTCCAGAGATCTTCCTAGCAAAAGTTGAAAGACAACCTCTTTTCCATTTCCTCAAAACTATTTTTTAATTTTCTTAGCATCATTCAAATAAATTAAATACAATAATTACATTATAACAACAGTAAGAACCAAGTTTTCCACTGTTACACTCTCCTAACCCCAGTGATTTCACTTGATTTGTACCAGTGTAACTGAAGAGAACGTGTCCTTTTGGGTCTGTCTTGCAATGAAAAAAAAGCCATGATAGACAAGGCTAAGGCTGAAACTCAAACATATTGTGTCCGAGTATTGAACAGCGCTGTGTAAACCAACTTGAATAAAATAAGAACATTCCAATACAATCACAACCCGTTATTACAACCAAAATATATTTTAAGATGTTGCTTAACTTCAGCCTAACTACAATCAAGACATGCTTTAATGTTTCTAAAAAATTTTCTCCCAAAATTTTAATTCCCATTTTTCAGGAGGCATGCAACAGAATTTAGGCAGAATTAACAAAACACTTAAGCATATGCTAATTTTAAGCCACTTGGAAGTTAATGGAAATTAAGCATATACTTAATTTTAATCATGTCCTTGAGTATTTTGCTGGATTGTGGCTTTAATCTGCGACTGAAAGAAAGAGAGAGGAGGAATTATGAAGGCTGGCTGTGGCATTTGGGGGCATGCAGTTTCTCTATTTCCATCTTTACTCTGGCTGAGTGTGCAGTGATTATCAGCAGAGAACAGGAGTGCAAACCCATGTACCTTAGGAAAAAGCTTGTGCAGTGCTTTAAGATCTACAGATGAAGAACACTATGTAAGAGCAGTTAGTAATGTTATAATAGTTTAGCTAATAGGGAGTTCTCTTTAGTTCAGGTGGTAGAGGCCTATGATTTTGGAGCAGATGGTATTTCTATTATAGTGTGAATTGAGTATACTAAGGGTATGTCTACACTACAGGATTATTCCGATTTTACAGAAACCGGTTTTTGAAAACAGATTGTATAAAGTCGAATGTATACGGCCACACTAAGCACATTAATTCAGCGGTGTGCGTCTATGTACCGGGGCTAGTGTCGATTTCTGGAGCGTTGCACTGTGGGTAGCTATCCCATAGCTATCCCATAGTTCCCGCAGTCTCCTCTGCCCATTGGAATTCTGGGTTGAGATCCCAATGCCTGATGGGGCCAAAAACATTGTCGCGGGTGGTTCTGGGTACATGCTCCCCTCCCTCCTGGAAAGCAACAGCAGACAACCATTTCGCGCCTTTTTCCTGGGTGAACAGTACAGACGCCATACCGCGGCAAGCATGGAGCCCGTTCAGCTCAAGACAGCAGTCATGAACATTGTAAACACCTCGCACGTTATCATGCAGTTTATGCTGAACCAGGACCTGCAAAACCAGGCAAGGAGGAGTAGGCTACGGCAGCGCGGCGACGAGAGTGATGAGGACATGGACATGGAATTCTATCAAACCGCGGGCCCCGGCGCTTTGGAGATCATGCTGTTAATGGGGCAGGTTCATGCCGTGGAACGCGGATTCTGGGCCCGGGAAACAAGCACAGACTGGTGGGACCGCATAGTGTTGCAGGTGTGGGACGATTCCCAGTGGCTGCGAAACTTTCGCATGCGTAAGGGCACTTTCATGGAACTTTGTGACTTGCTTTCCCCTGCCCTGAAGCGCCAGAATACCAAGATGAGAGCAGCCCTCATAGTTGAGAAGCGAGTGGTGATAGCCCTGTGGAAGCTTGCAACGCCAGACAGCTACCGGTCAGTCAGGAATCAATTTGGAGTGGGCAAATCTACTGTGGGGGCTGCTTTGATGCAAGTAGCCAAAGCAATCACTGAGGTGCTGCTACCAAAGGTAGTGACTCTGGGAAACGTGCAGGTCATAGTGGATGGCTTTGCTGCAATGGGATTCCCTAGCTGTGATGGGGCGATAGATGGAACCCATCTCCCTATCTTGGCACCGGAGCACCAGGGCAGCCAGTACGTAAATCGCAAGGGGTACTTTTCAATGGTGCTGCAAGCACTGGTGGATCACAAGGGACGTTTCACCAACATCAATGTGGGATGGCTGGGAAGGGTTCATGACGCTCGCGTCTTCAGGAATGCTACTCTGTTTAAATGACTGCAGCAAGGGACTTACTTCCCAGACCAGAAAATAATAGTTGGGGATGTTGAAATGCCTATATTTATCCTTGGGGACCCAGCCTACCCATTAATGCCATGGCTCATGAAGCCATACACAGGCAGCCTGGACAGTAGTCAGGACCAGTTCAACTACAGGCTGAGCAAGTGCAGAATGGTGGTAGAATGTGCATTTGGACGTTTAAAAGGTTGCTGGCGATCGTTACTGACTCGGTCAGATCTCAGCCAAACCAATATCCCCATTGTTATTGCTGCTTGCTGTGTGCTCCACAATCTCTGTGAAAGTAAGGGGGAGGCCTTTATGGCGGGGTGGGAGGCTGAGGC
The DNA here is from genome assembly GCF_002925995.2 of Terrapene triunguis. NCBI lineage: Eukaryota > Metazoa > Chordata > Testudines > Emydidae > Terrapene > Terrapene triunguis. The sequence goes on from NW_020664439.1 coordinate 8,864,501, forward strand.
AAATCGCCTGGCAGCTGATTACACGCAGCCAGACACCAGGGCGATTAGAAGAGCACACCAGGAAGCGCTGCGCATCAGAGAAGCTTTGAAAACCAGTTTCATGACTGGC
>NW_020664439.1:8864619-8870527 GCF_002925995.2 Terrapene triunguis
GTTTTATATTTTAAAAGGTAAACTCACCTGAGGTCCCTTCCATGGGGTCATGGTCTTGGATACTGCCTTGGGAGGGTTGGGAGGGTACTTCACTCAGGCTGAGAAAAAGATCCTGGCTGTTGGGGAGAATGGAGTACTGTGTGCTCTCCGCAAGCTCGTCCTCCTCCTCCTCCTCTTCCCCATCCGCAGAATCCTCAGGTGTGGCTGAGATTACCCCCACTTCGGAATCCACGGTCAGAGGTGGGGTAGTGGTGGCGGCCCCCCCTAGAATTGCATGCAGCTCAGCGTAGAAGCGGCATGTCTGTGGCTCTGACCCGGAGCGACCGTTTGCCTCCTTTGTTTTCTGATAGGCTTGTCTGAGCTCCTTGACTTTCACGCGGCACTGATCTGAGTCCCTATTGTGGCGTCTCTCCATCATGTCCTTGGAGATTTTTTCAAATGTTTTGGCATTTTGTCTTTTGGAACATAGTTCTGCTAGCACTGAATCCTCTCCCCATATAGCGATCAGATCCAGTACTTCCCGTATGGTCCATGCTGGTGCTCTTTTTCGATTATCGGCCTGCATGGTTACCTGTGCTGATGAGCTCTACATGGTCACCTGTGCTCTGCAGGCTGGGCAAACAGGAAATGTAATTCAAAAGTTCGCGGGGCTTTTCCTATCTACTTGGCCAGTGCATCCGAGTTCAGACTGCTGTCCAGAGAGGTCACAATGGTGCACTGTGGGATAGCTCACGGAGGCCAATACCGTCGAATTGCGGCCACACTAACCCTAATCCGAAATGGCAATACCGATTTCAGCGCTACTCCCGTCATCGGGGAGGAGTACAGATATCGATATTACGAGCCCTTTATATCGAAGTAAAGGGCTTCGTTGTGTGGACGGGTGCAGGGAGGTTAATTCGGTTTAACGCTGCTAAATTCGAGATAAACTCCTAGTGTAGACCAGGCCTAAGTAAGGAGTCCATAGCGACATTGGTAGAAGTAGGCAATGAAATGTGCTGTCCCTTTAAAATGGATTGCAAAGGTTGAATGGCAGGTCATTGGCTTCTTACTGACATTCCAGCAGGGGGAAACCTAGCAACAAGTGGAAGGGTACTACAGTAAATCTAGCGTGAGATGAAAGTTGAAGAGAAAAATAACGGTATAGCAAGGAAAACCAAGATAGATAGAAAAAGTACATGGAGATTGAGAGAAGCAGCTATAAAGTTCCAGAGTTCAGGGCATTTAGAAGTAAAGCTAGAAACAACATTTTATCAAGAAGTAGTTTTAATCAAAGCACAGAGGGAGGAGCTGAAATATAAAATTGCTTCTCACAACAAATTTTTTGGTGGCCTCAGAGTGTGGCCACCAATTTTTGCTGGTGGCCACTCTGACAATTTTTCCTAAAATACTTAATTAACTTTAGGAAAAACAAATAAATATGCACATATACATGCCCAAGCGCCGACCCGTCTCTCTGTCCCTGCCTCCCGCGGCCCTTCAGCTGGAGAAGGTGGGTCGGGAACTCACTGGACGCCTGCGGAGTCCCAGGTTCCCTGTGCCGCAGCCAGGTGGGAGCAGGGGAGCGCCCTGGTAACTGAATGCCACAGCCACTTCCACTCACAAGAGCCACCTGTGGCGGCACACACACTGGCCCCATGTGTCTCCAGAGGCGCTGCCCAGAGCCCCCGAGGAGGCTGCATGGTTCAGAGCACCAATCCCTGTTGGCGGCACCAGCGCAAACACCACGGTGACGCATCTTGCTGCCCTGGGTAACAGCTATTCAGGAGCAACAGCTGGGTGATGCAGGGAGGGGCTGTTGCTTTCTGGGAGGGGAGACTGAGGTTACCCTTAAGGGGGGGAACTGCCCATGGGGGCTGTGACTCGAGCTGTTCATGGGCAGACGAACCTTTAAATTGTGCCCCTCTACTATCAACGTATGCAGATTGGGGGAGACAATGCCCACCCTGTGCTCCTCCCCAATCTCTGCCCATGCTTTAGAGGCTGTTGTGGCCACAAAAAAGCCCACTGGTGGCAGCATTTGAGAACCCTGAGTGTTTAAGATATTTAAGCAATAAGGAGGGAAAATTAGGGCAGATACATGAAGATCTTCAATAAATGACATCTTTAGGAATCATTGACAAGACTGCAGACTGGAACAGCTACCACACCACCACTTCAATATCATGAGGATTAAATTGTCACCATTTAAAGAACTGGCCAGGCAACAAAAGCAAACTAAGTTTACAAACTGGATTTAATATGAAGCCCAAGGGATAATTTCTAATTCAATCTAATGTTAATTTATTATGCTGTGCCTCACAGTTTCAGAGGAACTATGCCCCTCAGCAGATCTGACCTTAGCTCAGCACCTGCAGTTTTGCTTTCTCCCAGGACTATGACAGGGTTATCAGAGACCAACCAGCCCTCACAAAGCAGGATAGATTTACTTTTAGGACAAAAGCATTAGAGAAATGTAGCATATAGGTGTAGGTATTTGCTAGGTAAGATATAAGTAAGGCATAGGTATAAGTTAGAACACTAATACAATAGCCCTACAGGCCTCAAAGCCTGTAAGGCAATAGCTTAGTCAAATTGAAGCATAAGGCCCAATAGCCTTAGCATAACTAGCAACAAGGAATAACCCTGGGGCATAAGAGAGAGTGCTGTAATAAACACATATGACTGCTGATAGATAATTGCAGAATACCAGTTTATGCTAGTTTTGAATATTTTAGGATAGGAACACCAGAAGATGTTCAACTTCAAGAATGTTATGGTAACAACTGACATATATGATAATGACCTAGAGGTAAATGACATATTAACCTATAAGAAAAGAGCACTCCAACATTATGAGGGTGAGGAAGTTTAGATACAGACTGAGGAGGCTTATCATCCTTATGAATATTAATGGTAGCCCCAGAACCTTATAATCCATGGCTTCAGCCATTGGGATCTTCTTGGCTTGCCAGAGATAGGACCACTTGGGGATCACCTGTCTCATCAATCCTAGGAATAGTGTCAGTATACAAATGCTCTGATGGGAGATGTATTGATCATTTTGTACCATCTCTACCTACTTTGCTGGGTTACAGTGTTTGTAATTTTGCTGACTATACTAATAAAATATTACAAGGATAGAAGGCCTTTCCCTAGTGTGACTGTCTCTCTCATGCACACTTGAATCCTTGTATTAATTAATACTTCTGATTACGAGGCAGAACCCTGTCAAAACTTCAGTGTGTCAATTGGGATTCCTAACTGATCAATATAATTAATTGGACATCACTAGATCAGGCAACAGAAGACATATCGTAAAACAATAAAAGGTTTATACGCTTGCTAAGAGACTCCACACAGAGTCTTCCACACACAGAGACTCTGCAAGGTTCTAAAGTCCTTCAAACCCTTCCAGCAGGGTTTTCCCTCGTGGTTAATTCATGTTAGTTCATGTCAGTTTGTTCAAGCTGTCTTCTTTATTTGTCTCTGTGGCCTTGAACCTGGTCTAAGTCAGTAGATGCACATCATCCCAGGTGGTGCTACTTGTCTGGAGTTGTTTACCTGTCCCAGGTTCTACAGTAAGTACCCTCTACTGATATTAGTTCCTGGAGAGAGATCATTAATTCATCTCAGGAAGCCAGTGTACATTCTCTGGATCACAGACATACTTATCAACTTCATAAAGGTTTGTATCTCAAAGATATTGTATGTGTCTGTAATATGTGAGAGATAAAGTAGGTGAGGTTGCATCTTTTTCTGGACTAACTTCTGTTTGTGAAAGAGACAAGTTTTCAAGCTACACAAACCTGAAGAAGAGCTCTGTGTAGCTCAAAAGTTTGTCTCTTTCACCAACAGAATCTGGTCCAATAAAAGTTATTACCTCATCCATCTCGTCTCTCCAATATCCTGGGACTACAACAACTTCATAATATGTCACATTTTGCACTGCTATTAGGAGAGGAGGGAATGGCATTTGGTATATTATTTTTAAGTTCTGGGGAAAGGCCTATATTGTTAACGCTTTTGTTTTCTCCATTTCTTTTCCTTAATAAAACCATTTTATCCTCCAACTGAACAATCCTTGAGTGCATCAGTTCATGTTCTCTCATTTCATTGGTGGTGTAAGTGAAAGAGAGAGGAAGATGTGTCCACCACACTATTCCCTATTTCACAAGTCATGAGATGTAGAAGTTAAAAGGAGTAAAGCAAACCTGGTGCTAGAATCTGCTTTGTTCAGGAAGTGGGTTCCCAAGATCATGGGTTAAGATGATTGGAGGCTGGCAGATATCGCTGTTCAATTTACAGAAGATACAGACTGCTAGTCACTTGGTCTGGAGAGTAGGGATGGTAAGTAACCATACTCTTTAGCTGCTGAGTGCCTAATGCCCAGGATAGCTATTTCAGGGAAAAAGACTCATCATTTCTGAGACCTGGTCTACACTACGCGTTTAGGTCGACTTTAGCAGCGTTAAATCGAATTAAGCCTGGACACGTTCACACGACGAAGCCCTTTCTTTTGACTTAAAGGGCCCTTTAAACCGGTTTCTTTACTCCACCTCTGACGAGGGGATTAGCGATAAAATCGGCCTTAGCGGGTCGGAATTGGGGTAGCGTGGACGGAATTCGACGTTATTGGCCTCCGGGAGCTATCCCACAGTGCTTCATTGTGACCGCTCTGGACAGCACTCTCAACTCAGATGCACTGACCAGGTAGACAGGAAAAGCCCCGCAAACGTTTGAATTTCATTTCCTGTTTGCCCAGCGTGGAGAGCACAGGTGACCACGCAGAGCTCATCAGCACAGGTAACCGTGATGGAGTCCCAGGATCGCAAAAGAGCTCCATCATGGACCGAACGGCCACCCAGTCACTCCACCCCAGATAATTGCCTGAGCATCAGAAGGCTGGCCTTCAATAAGAGTTAAAGTTTTAAACTGCAGTGTGTCCTTTTCCTTCCCTCCTCCCCCACCCATCCCGGGCTACCTTGACAATTATCCCCCTAGTTGTGTGATGAATTAATAAAGAATGCATGAATGAGAAGTAACAATGACTTTATTGCCTCTGCAAGCGGTGCTCGAAGGGGGGAGGGGAGGGTGGGGTGGTTGGTTTACAGGGAAGTAGAGTGAACCGGGTGGGGGGGGGGCGGAGGGTTCATCAAGGAGAAACAAACAGAAGTTTCACACCGTAGCCTGGCCAGTCACAAAACTCGTTTTCAAAGCTTCTCTGATGCGCACCGCGCCTTGCTGTGCTCTTCTAACCGCCCTGGTGTCTGGCTGCGCGTAATCAGCGGCCAGGCGATTTGCCTCAACCTCCCACCCCACCATAAATGTCTCCCCCTTACTCTCACAGATATTGTGGAGCGCACAGCAAGCAGCAATAACTATGGGGATATTCTTTTCGCTGAGGTCTGAGCGAGTCAGTAAGCTGCGCCAGCGCGCTTTTAAACGTCCAAATGCACATTCCACCACCATTCGGCACTTGCTCAGCCTGTAGTTGAACAGGTCCTGACTACTGTCCAGGCTGCCTGTGTACGGCTTCATGAGCCATGGCATTAAGGGGTAGGCTGGGTCCCCAAGGATCACGATAGGCATTTCAACATCCCCAACGGTTATTTTCTGGTCTGGGAAGAAAGTCCCTTCCTCCAGCTTTCGAAACAGACCAGAGTGCCTGAAGACGCAAGCATCATGTACCTTTCCCGGCCATCCCACGTTGATGTTGGTGAAACGTCCCTTGTGATCCACCAGGGCTTGCAGCACCATTGAAAAGTACCCCTTGCGGTTTATGTACTCGGTGGCTTGGTGCTCTGGTGCCAAGATAGGGATATGGGTTCCGTCTATCGCCCCACCACAGTTTGGGAATCCCATTGCAGCAAAGCCATCCACTATGGCCTGCACGTTTCCCAGAGTCACTACCCTTGATATCACCAGG
>NW_020664439.1:8875527-8879911 GCF_002925995.2 Terrapene triunguis
GCCAGCACAACCCATCATGGCTGGGCATGGCACAGCAGGGTCTTCTCTTCCAGCTGCAGCCCTGCAGTGGTGTACTACTTCTTGTGATTCAGTCCTCCAGCTACGTCACATACAGTCCCACCCCTTCAGGGGTAACAGAGTCCTACAGAACAAGAATCCATCAGTCTCACATTAAGTCTTCAGCCTGAGCCCAGACCTGCAAAAGGATCTTCAGGCCACCTTCCTCGGGGCACATGTGGGGGAACCCAAGCCCTTCCTTTACTCTAGCTTTCAGCCCAGGGACCCTGTAGCAAGTAGCTAAGGTCTGTCTAGTCAAGCCCTCTGGGGCTACCTCTTACTTTAGTCTGTCTCTAGGTTTTTCCCATAGCCCCTTCCTAAGTTCATATCTCCATAGATCCCAGAGGAAAAACAGACTAGTAATAGAGAACAAAGCAAGCATAAAAGTCCTGCACCAGGCCTATCTACCAGTCCCCAACCCCCAGAAGATTCTGGAATCTAAGAGCAGTTAGAAAGATCCTGGCCCCAGCCAGGCTCTCTTTCAGGTAGTCTCTGGATGTCTACTGAGACCTAGCAGGCTTTCTTTCTAGTGGAACTACACAAAAGGTTCATTCCTTTTCTAAACCAACCATCACTGCACAGAGCTTTCCTGCATTCAGTCCCCTCTTGCCAGGCTTATCATCTCTCACAGGTATAGCAGAGCAGGTCTGATTGAGCACACACTTTCTCATTAACCCCTTTCCGGCTAGTGCCCACAATCCCCACAAGGGGCTGGGGGCTTTTTGTTGTGTTTTCAGAAAATATATCTTACACACTTACTTTTGATACTAGTTTATATAGAAGACCCAGCTCCCAAAACTGCAGAACGAAGCATGGGGAGAAACAACCAGCAGTGATCAGCCTAATGACTGACATAGCAGACAGAAGTAAACTGCTGCTTAGAGCTGGTCGAAAATTTTCTGTCAAAACATTTTTCCATTGGACAACATCAATTCATCAAAATGAAAACACTCCATGAGAATGTGTCTGTTTGACCAAATTTTGTTTTGATAAAATTTTAAAAATAAGAGTTGCAATAAGTCAACTGTCTCGAAAGGGCATGTTTTGATTTTTTCATTTCAAAATGACTTTTCATTTAGAAATCTATTTATTTGTTGTGGCTGAATTATTTGTCTATTGCATTTCAGCCACTGCTCTGACCTGGAATCCACTTTCTCCCCCCCTCAGGAAACTTCCAAAATTTGAACTTTTCATTCCAATCCAGAGGTTCCCCCTGCTCCCAAACATTGCATGTCTAGTGCATCTCTACGCCTGCCTCCACCCTCCCAAAGACACCTATCTGGCCTTAGGAAACTGACCTCAATGAATATTAATATTCTCAATGGCTCCGCCTCTGGCAGTCTCCCATGGCAGACACTGACCCGCCCCCTCTCAGGCTCTTCCCCTCCCGCCATCGCCTTGGGGCCCAGTACTGGGGGTGTGTCCCAGGAACTACATGTCCCAGCATGCCTAGCGCGGTCACCCGGAAGCCGCTTTGTGGGGGCGTGGCGGACTGACTCGCGCACCAGCATGGCGGCTCTCGGAGCGCCCAGGTGGCGGTGTCTGTGGCGCCGCGCGGCAGCTCCCCTCGGGCTGCAGCACCCAGGGCGAGCCCTGTTGGGGAGCCGCGGGTACGGCCAGGACGCGGGCTCGGAGGCCGGTAGGTTGCCGGGCGCGCCGCGAGCCCCTGGCCTGAGGGAGGGACACGGAGCGAGGCGGGAAGCGAGCTGGTGGGTGTGTTGGCGCAGCCCCGCGTCCTGCGCCGGGGTGAGGGCTGCGAGCTCGCCGAACCTCGCCTCCGTCCGCGTCCGCTTGGGCTCTTGGACCTCGGGCAACAGCCAAGTCCCCGCCCTGGGTGGGAAAGCCCTGGCTCGCTAGTGCAGGCTGACCCTGGAGAGCCTACAGTGACAGAACTGTGCCACCCCGTCAAGGGTGCTGGAACAATTTGTACAGTGGGGGTGCTGAGAGCCATTGAACCAAACTGTAAACCCTATACATGATGGAAACCACTTCAAGCCCCCGGGGGTGTGGCAGCACTAGTTCCAGCACCTATGCACCCCTTCATCTTCTGAACGCTTGGAGACATTGGGTGGAACAGGATACTCTAAACACAAACTCAATATGTTTTAGATCTGAAAATGCTCCAAAGTGGTTCGTTCCTGAGCACCGCCTAACTTACGAACAGTCAGTATGTTTTGGAGTTTTATCCTCTAGAGCAGTGGTTCCCAAACTGGGGTGCCACAAAATGTTACAGGGGTTCTTGGGAAAAAATTTCCTAATGGCGGACAGAGCTGTCCATAGGGACCCCATAGGGCCAGCAGCCCAGAGCCCCTGGACTTCCAAGAGCTAAGCAGATCAAAGGAAGCATATCTATCACACTGAGATTTAAACTTCAAGACTCCTTATAAGAAATGGAAAGGGAAGTGGATATTTTTTGCTGTTTTTAAAATTAAATAGGTAGCTAGTGTTCTTCATAATAATTTTAAAAACAATAAGTTTAAGCTTTGTTGTAACATGTGTTGTTTGCCTGGACTGCTCAAGACCTGAATGCTTGTGTAGGAGGAACTCTTCAAGTTGTCTTCTTAAATACCTTCATGCTGTTTCACATCTGATACTCCTTGATGAAACATAGGAGCCTTGTCTTATAACAGGCTTATTCAAAGTGATACAAGCTACGAAAGGAAAATGAGATCTTGCTGTTTTCATAATGTAATAAAATACTGTAATGATGAATAATAATTAATAATAAATAGTGTGTAATAAGCATGTCATAAAAACAAATTTTATATTTTCAAGATCACTACTTTTATAATTTATACTCAGGTAAAGGAGAAAATCCCTGGATATATTCATTTTTAGGAGGGGGTTCGTGAGTCTTGACATTTTAGTGAAAGGGGTTCACAGGTTGTTAAAGTTTGGGAACTACTGCTCTAGACTAATGCCTTGTATTTTGAAAGTATTGAAGGAACTTGTCACTTGCACACTTCACTTCTTGGTCTGTTTCATTCTTGGTTGGCATATGCCTAAACTACACAGGTCTGGTATTCAGACCTTTGAGTCTATTGGACGTTAGTCTAAGCAAAAGAAAATAATCTAATTTTTATAAATCTCTTTCAGACAAAAAAAAGTCAGATGTCACAAAGCCTTGTTTTATGGATGAACTGGTTCAGAGTTTACTCTCTAAGATGACAGGGTTGGATTTACAGAAGGTTTTTAGTCCCATTAAACAGGAGCTTAAGCCACCCACTTACAAGTTAATGACAGAAAAACAACTAGCAGAGGTATGATGCCATTTAAAAAAAAAAAAAAGATATTTGTTTAATCAAAAGGTTTACAACAGATAAACTCTTGTATATTTTAATGAACACAGCTGTCATACTGTCAAACCTATATTAAACATTATCTAAAATATATTTGAAATTCTGTCCACTACTACACCATTCCATCCCATTTTATAAATAATATATATTTTACTGGTACTCTAAGTGACCGTCTATTTCTTTGATTACTTTCTTGTGTGTGGGGAGTTGAATGTCAGTAGGCATACACTTTTCAAAAGATTAATGCGAAATGTTACCAGGAAAACACAATTTTAAACATTTTTTTTTAATCTGTTTAATGTCTCTGAAATTCAGTACCAAATCTAATCAAACTCCTGACTTTTGTTCTTACCAGTTATGTCCTTAGCAGTCTGTCTTTGTTTAGTAAAAGGCTGTAGTAGGTTGATGACTTCGCAATCATTAAGGCCTGTGCAAAAGTTGAGATTCAGCATAACTGCAGGTTGAAATACATTTTTTTTAAAGGAAAATGAAACCTACAGTAAACTAACAGAAAAAAGGCATGGCAACTTGGGCACAGATGTATTGTAGTACCAAAAATCCTTTTAACTTTTTTAATTGACTGGATTTCAATTTAGTGATGTCCTTTTAGGACGATATTTTACCCTGAAGTTTCTCTCCTTTTCTCTTAGGTTTTGGTTTATTGTATATGGAAGGGAGTAAACTGCATATAGTTCTGTTCCTCTAGAACAGGGGTAGGCAACCTTTCAGAAGTGGTGTGCCAAGTCTTCATTTATTCACTCTAATTTAAGGTTTCGCGTGCTGGTAATACATTTTAACATTTTTAGAAAGTCTCTTTCTATAAGTCTATATTGCATAACTAAACTATTGTATATAAAGTAAACAAGGTTTTCAAAATGTTTAAGAAGCGTCATTTAAAATTAAATTAAAATGCTGATCTTACGCCACCAGCCTGCTCATATCATTGCCAGCCTGGGGTTCTGTTCACCTAGGCCGGCAGCGGGCTGAGCAGGGCCTATGGCCGGGACCCCAGGCCTGGGGGGGGGGGG